>NW_008824995.1:153652-188160 GCF_000699105.1 Pygoscelis adeliae | reverse complement strand
AGACTCATATAAATTTAAGTTATTAATTATAAATTATTAAACAGTTGGATGAAAATGCATGTGGGGTTACCCCACAGCTGTAGAGCTCTATTATTTCTGCCTGCCATTTCCTGATGAAAAGCATGTGCCACGCTCAGTAGGCTCAGCATGTCAGATAGACTCAGACAGTGCTGAAAAGATGCCATATATGTACACACATAAATTATATGCGGTAAGCATGACATATTCTGGAGGAGTGTGACTTATGCTATGTTAGTCCTAAAGTATCACTTGTTTAGATGTTTGGCAGTCATGGACAAATAGCTACATTCTTCTTTTGTACCTGGGGGATAAAATCTTTGGGCAGCAAAAGGCAGTGTGTACGCAATGTCTGGCTCTGCTTATCTATGAAAGAGTTCAATTTCTTTATTGTATAACACTGGCTAATGTCAGTAAGTAGGGTACTTGAATAAAATGATCATTTATCAATGTAAATCATGATACTCCAAATTTGTGTCTTTTTAGTTTCAGTGCAAGCTTAATAAAACAAACAATAATTGGCTTTCATAGTAAGGGTCTCAAACTCAAAAGTGTTGGATGAAGACTGAATACATTTTAACAAAAAAAAAAAAGCACCTCGGTTCTCAACTGATATAATATAAGGGATTATCACTAGCAGCACCTGGTTAAGGAGCATGCGTATGTCTCTCTTATTTGATGGCCAATATTATGGTCACCAGCTGGAGTCAATGGAGTAATCGCTGATTTCTTTACCTGTCGAAATGATGGACTGAATTATTTTTTTTGTCTAAGGCTTTCTTTACAGAAGAATATATCAGAGACCATCCAGAGGATCAAGAAAAGCTGAATAGACTCAAAGATCTAATTGCTTGGCAGGTAACTTCTTACTGACAGCAGTCATCTGAGGCTTCATCAGCTATTCCTTTTTTCTGTTCCTTTCTAACAGGAGAACATAGCATTTAGATGATTGTGTCATTTTTACCAGGGGCTTTTTTGAGGGGCTTTTTTTAACAGTTTCCCCAAAGCAGGGAGGGGTAGAAGAATGAGAAGACTCTTTTTACAAACTTCCTGCCTAGTTCTGTGATGAATTCATAGTATTTTTTTGAAAAGGGACTCGTAGTAAAATATTCTGTCTTAGACTAAACCTTCTGTTTCAGAGTATGTATAGTTGTAAAAGAACTATCTATTTATTATCCTATTTAGATATTAATAGTTTCCCTTAAGTAGGAAAAAGGACTTAAACTCCTTCAATTTTAATGTGCCTAACGGGAAGCATGTATTCCATTACTAACCCACTAAGATTGCTGACGAAACAGCATAGCAATAATTCCTTACCTTCTGATGTGGCATGTGATTGATAAAACATTCTTGGGGATCTAAGCAATCCCATCCTTCAGGTTTTTTAAAATCTGTGCCTAAACTGGAGAAATGGCTTAATTACAAAAGTCACATCGTATTTCCCAAGGAGTATCATCATTACAGTGTCCGTTAAGAGTTAGATGAAATGCTACCAGAATCAGGGGAATTACCCCATATATCTCCTTATGTCCTAGTGAAAGTGGTAGGCCAGAAAAGTACTTTGTAGAACACATAATTTGCAATGGTTTATCAAAAGCCACATATAGCAGGCTACATTTATGGTTAAAAGGGCCAGGATTTCAAACTCAGGTTGTATTCCTGGAGACAAAACTGAGAGCATGATAAAAGTCATAGGACTTAATGAATTGCTGCAAAAACAAGCATTTGCAAATGTCAGATGTTCTCTTGGGAAATAACTCTTTCCTAGAGGTAGGTGTTCATTGTTGTTGTTTGTTTGTGGGTGTTTTGGGTGGGGTTTTTTGCATTAAAAACCTTAATGGAACACTAGTTGCTCACAGGAGTTATTTTCATGCTCAGTGACCCTTCAGGATTGCTGCTACATGTCTTTTGTGTGACAAATATCATGGAAGGCCATTAGTAAATATTTTTAAGCTGCATCTCCAGAGGAAAACTGAATATTCTGCCTATACTAGCAGAACCGAGGTTATTTGTTTTTTTATTATTATATTATTTTATATATAGTGTACATATGATAAGCCAACCAACCTGCAGAACCCTTTTGTCCTCAAAGAGGAAAATGCACCTACAGGAGGTGGTAGCAGAAAAAACTCTGGTTTTGCCGAGATTCAAGGCAAAATGGCTCTTTTCATTGACCTAAGCATTTGTTTTGTTAATGGAGGGAAGAAAAACGTGACCTCAGAAATTATCAATTCTATTTGCATTATCTAGTCCAATTAGAAATTATTGACATCAATATATGGCAAAATGAATGGCTACGAGAGAATAGACTTACATTTTTACACATAGGTAGTTTGTTAAGAAACCACTAACTGCTAAGTCCTCTGAAATGTAGATGATTTAAGTGAGAAAGAACTGTTTGCTGTGTAAATGAATGGGCATAGTAATTGCTATATCAAGGCATAATATAGTGATTTCCCTCTCAAGAAGGATGTTATGAAATAGTGTGAGGTGATCTGGAATTTTACTATCAGAAGTGAATGGCTCAAGATATTTCTCATCATGTTCCACGTCTCATTCTTTATACTAACTCACTAAAAAATTCTTCCTCATTGATTTAATCTTATGTCATCCTTGTGAGAGGGCTACAGTATCCTGGGCTGCCTCAAAAGAAGTGTGGCCAGCAGGTCGAGGGAGGTGATTCTGCCCCTCTACTCTGCTCTGGGGAGACCCCACCTGGAGTACTGCGTCCAGCTCTGGAGCCCTCAGCATAAGAAAGACACGGACCTGTTGGAGCGGGTCCAGAAGAGGGCCACGACAATGATCAGGGGGCTGGAACACCTCTCCTATGAAGAAAGGCTGAGAGAGTTGGGGTTGTTCAGCCTGGAGAGGAGGAGGCTTTGGGGAGACCTTCTTGCAGCCTATCAGTACTTAAAGGGGGCTTATAAAAAAGATGGTGGCAGCCTTTTTAGCAGGGCCTGTTGGGACAGGACTAGGGGGAATGGTTTTAAACTATAAGAGACTAGGTTTAGCCTAGCTATAAGGAAGAAATTTTTTACGCTGAGGGTGGTGAAACACTGGCACAGGTTTTGCCCAGAGAGGTGGTGGATGCCCCATCCCTGGAAACATTCCAGGTCAGGTTGGACGGGGCTGTGAGCAACCTGATCTAGTTGACGATGTCCCTGCTTGTTGCAGGGGGGTTGGACTAGATGACCTTTAGAGGTCCCCTCCAACCCAAACTATTTGATGATTCTATGATTCTATCTCTGTTTTGTAGATGAGAAAGAGCAGGAATTAACCATCTATTCCTCTCGCAGCCTTGAAATGAATCTTCCAAATAGTTTTAATGGCTTTTTTTTTTACTAATTTCTTAATGTTTTTGAAGTTTCTTCCTGTTTCATGTTGATTCATCTCAGTTTGGTTATTAGTTTAAGTCACCAACCTTTACAGCTTTCTCCTGTATCGTTGCCCACCGTAGGCTCTGTATATGGTTACTTTCTGACTGTCAGAAGTATTCAATGGATGTAGTGGTATAAATTGACCATAATACCGTCTGGCATTAGGAAATAAAGTGGTAATTTATATCTATCCCTGTAAATCCTTCTAAAGAGGACAAACAGATCTGTCTGTAATAGGTGGGCTTCAATACCACGTTTTTAAAAGTTATATTGAAACTGAACTTCCATAAAATATGATCAAGTCAATGGGTGGACCGATATATACAATTTTAATAGTATTTATAGGGTCACAACACAAAAAAGAAGCGTGGAATCTAAGTGGATTTTACAAAAAAGCCCCAAATATTAATGCAAAATAGCTAAAGTCAATGGTAAAGCAGTTAGAAAAGGTTACTGGCAGAAGGGTACCTAAAAGTATGTTGCACAAATCTCATGAATCACCATCTTCAAAGTCTGAAGAGTAATGAAATGCCTTTATATTTTAAAGAGAAGCATTACAAAGTTTCTCTTTGTGAATACGTTTATTATTAATTAAACATCATGTCAAAGTGTGCTGTCCATTGTCTTTGAAGATAAGATTTGTTTTGTTTGCTTTTAACTGGATATTATTACACTAATATAACAGCAAAGATGATAGTAGCAATATAATAGCAAAGGAAAGCATTGTAGGGAAGAGGGGTTAGAAAGGTAGTGTTACTATCATATTTGCTTCATTATAAGATTTTTTTTTTTTTATTTGGTAAGGAAGCCATTCCTTCTGACAAAGGAGAAGGATTTTTGAAGGAATTCAAGTGGAAGGAGGTATTTAATGAACAGATAGACCTTTTCCTAACCTTTTTATCAGGTGTTCTCCTTTAAGGGAGTAAGTATCTATACTTCCCTCCCCTCCCAGTTTTTAAAACCTATTGTTATGTACCTTCTTTCAACTCTAGTAGGAAGAATCGGAGATCTTAACCCCTTTGGTTACTTGTCACTGACCCCAGCCTAAAGGATGAGCTGCAAAAAAGAAAAGCACAGGGGTAAAATTGAGCAAAGTCAGCCTGGTTAGTGCAAGCTGCCTCTGTTCATGGCTTGAGTTCTTCATTTTTGTATTGAAGCGTTATCTTACTGAATTTTTCTTGAGATGTGGGGAATACAGAGGAAGTCTCCAGAGTAAAATCGAGGAGACAGGAAGAGGTCACCTTCAGTAACCAGGCATTAACATATCAAATTGCTGCAGCAGTTGTCAAATTGACCACATGATTAAGCCCCCAGTAGATTGATTTAAATCTCTCTGTCACTTAATCCTCTGTTTGAAAGAGGAGAGTTTGAAACCACCTGCCTGGAATCCACTCGGATATTTTTTCATCCCTACCTTCTGTCTCGTAAACTATGGCAGACACCTTCATAAGCAGGTGGGCTAGTAGTCTAAGAATTTTGTAAACCCTCTTGTGGTGTGTTTAATCTCATAAAGGATTAAAATACATAGAAGAGATAAAACAGTCACTATGAGGCAGCCAACTTTCTTCAAAACTTTACTGAGCAAGCTGTTGTGGTTTAACCTCAGCCGGCAACTGAGCACCACACAGCCGCTCGCTCACTCCCCGCCCCAGTGGGATGGGGGAGAGAATTGGAAGAGCACAAGTGAGAAAAAGAAGAAAAGTGAGAAAACAACTCGGGTGTTGTGATGACGGCTTTTTAATTATTGTAATATAATATAGTAGTAATAATAATAATAGAAGAATAGACGAAACAAGTAATGCACGATGCAACTGCTCACCACCCGCTGACCGATGCCCAGCCAGTCCCCGAGCAGCAGCCCCCCCCGGCCAGCTTTCTCCCAGTTTCTATAGCGAGCGTGACGTCCCATGGTATGTAACATCCCTTTGGCCAGTTGGGGTCAGCTGTCCTGGCTGTGCCCCCTCCCAGCTTCTTGTGCACCTCCAGCCTTCTCAGTTGGTAGAGCATGGGGAGCTGAAAAGTCCTTGACTAGTGTAAGCACTGCTCAGCAACAACTAAAACATCGGTGTGTTATCAACATTATTCTCACCCTAAATCCAAAACACAGCACTGTACCAGCTACTAGGAAGAAAATTAACTCTATCCCAGCCGAAACCAGGACACAAGCCCATTTTTCAAGAGCCCTTTCCATCTTGTAGTTGCTGCTAAAAGCTGAGATGAACTGACAAATGTATCTGCCAATCACAGTAAGAGTTTTGCAGTTGACTTAGCAGATACTTTAAATGGAGCTAGAGGAGCTGTCAGACCCAGTTTAATATTCTCACTTTTTTTCTTCTTTTTTTCCTTCTTCAAGATACCTTTCCTTGGGGCTGGAATTAGAATTCATGAAAGAAGAGTTTCTGATAATCTTCGTCCTTTCCATGACCGTATGGAGGAATGTTTCAAGCATTTAAAAGTTAAAGTGGAAAAACAATATGGAGCCAGAGAATTGGTATTGCTCTCCTTTTAACCTCTCTTGCAATTTTTCTTTACTTAATACACATCTTGTTCTTCTAAACAAAAACACACGCTAAACTTTTGCTTGTGGGTTTTCTTGTGATCTGAAGGTAGTAGGACCTGAGTTTTATAGTCAGAGAGTTGATTCAATTCTCTGACATATCAAATGTTCCTCATTCGGGAAGATTTGGAGTATTTTATTATGTCTATTAAAATTGCAATTCTTTTTCTGCCTTATTAAGCAAGTAAAAGCAAATTCTCATGTTTCTCCTCTTTGTAATTTTTCTTAGGGGTTTAGGGCTTTGATCTGCAATTGATGTCTCCCTGTGCTAGCCACTTCCAGCTGTGTTGTGAAGTAAAACCTGTCATGTGTATAATACTATAAATATCAGTTGAGACCAAACTGAAATATACGGGAATTGAAGGATAACTTCTAAACACAAACTCTCCAGACAACCCTTGAATAAAATAGTTTGTCTGAGCTTGTGCAGGCCAGCAAGAATGATGTCAGCTGGTTTTTGTGATTAAACACCAGTTGCTTTGGAAATTATTTTATGTTGTTTCTTTCAGCGTTGATGATTTTATAACAGGATTTATTTCTTCTGTTATAGGGGAAAAAGTAGCAAGTTTCTAACCTAGATTTTGGATATTGTGCTGTTACACACCCATATGATGAAAATTCTATGTTTATCTCAGTATGTTTTTCTTATTTTCAGTCCCATGCCACCATCCTTGCAATAATATAAAGAGGCTGTAATCCACAATTAGCAATCTTGCCTAATGCTTGAACCCTTCAGCACTCTTACAGATCAGCACTTAAAAAAAGTAACCTATTTAAAATTCTGCAAGAGCAGAGAATGTACTTTGTGAATGGCACTGCTGCCATTTTACCACGTCTGACTCTCTGGCGGCTGGCCTGAGCTTTTTTATTAAAAGAAAAGAAAAAAAAAAAGTTATGCAGCTATTGTGTCTTTATCACGAGATTCTGGCCATTCAAAGGATGAGCAGCGTGTAAACTCATTGCATGTAAACTCTGCAAAACACTTGAAAATCTTTCTTGAAACTACAGATGTTTCCCAGTCTTCTCCTAGACGTCAGAGTCTTAGTGAGAAATGACATCAGAAGCAAAGTATTTGGGAATTTGGCATATGAAATTACGCATAGATTTTTAATATTTTCTGGATAATCAGAACAAAACCCTGTGCTTTAATATGAGATGTTTTTGAAAACTTGTTCGAATCCTGTTTATAGGATAGAAATTGAAGTAGGCTGGAAAGTAGTTTATGGTATACACACACTGGGAAATTCTCAAAAACCTGCCTCATATCATGACACTGTGATGAGCTAACTAGGGGGAGGCATGCTCATCCCAGGAAATAACTGAACAGAAAAAGAGAGAAGAGGTAGCTGCACTCTGCAATTTTAGATCCCAGAAGTCACCCCTGAAGAAAGAAAACAGTTCTAGAATTAGCCAAGAAATGTGATCCTTGTCCCTACCTTATTAACAAGAGTAACAGGAAAGCGTTTGGAAAGAAGTCAGATTGTTTCAGTTAACTTTGTACCAGGCTGCCAAGGTTAAATAACCATCAACATTAAGCTGAATATTTCCAATATGGTAGCTAAATCTTCTTCAAGAAGGTTTGGAGTGATACCTCCTTTTTCTCCTTCCGCTGCAGAACATACCAACTTCAAGCTTTGCAGAGAGAGATGGTGCAGCATATATGGCTTTGTGCAATATGGATACATGATGACCTGGAGAATCCTCCTGTTCTTCCTGTCTGGCTATTAGGGAAATACTAATTTTGTTCAACATTTGCAAACATGTAATTAAAAAGGCTACGTTAATGTATAGAGATGGCAGAACCTGTTGCATTGAAGATAGAGCATGATTAGTGTCTTGGAGCAAGGGCTAACTAAATCTGTTTGCCCAAGCAAGTACTTTAATGGCGTGACCCATGTCTGTTCAAAATAAGATCAGCAGACACTGTTTCTCTCAATTTCTTTTTCAAACGTACAGTTAATTATGTCAATTGTAGTTTATTTAGCTACTTACTGTATCACTGAGTTTGAGAGGTCTTAGAGTGTATCCAGACAGAAGAAACAATCACAGTAACTAATGGTAGCAAATAACTTCTTTCATGCCAAATGTTAAAACGTCTGTGCTATCTTCAAGACCTAGTGAGAAGGGATGAAATGAGGTTCACACAAAGTTGTTTGATAGAATGTGTTTCTCTTTTCCATCCTGTAGCCAGATTTTGATGACAAGAGAGTAGGACGGCCAAGATCAATGCTGAGATCCTATCGTCAGTTATCAGTTATTTCCCTGACTTCCATGAACTCAGACTGCAGTACTCCAAACAAAATTGCTTCAGAAAGGTTAGTTACGAATACAATACAAATTTTCTTTCAGTTCTGTTTTTTAACCAGTTTTATGGGATGAAACTAAAAGATTAAAAAAAAAAAAAAAGGCAGTCAAGGATAAAGACCACTAGCAGTCTCTTCAGATTATGCCAGAATTATTTTTAACTGTAGCTATCACTCCAGGCTTAAAGCTACAGTGTTTCAACCTTAATAGACAAAATATACTCAACTCTCACTGAAAAAAGTGGCATTTCATTTTCAGGAAACAAGTATTTTAAAATTTAAATGGCATTTCAAAAAAATACAAAGATGTGTTTTTTGCAAATTTCTCTTTATACAGCTTTTAACTTAATTAGCATCTTTTGCTTGTAAAAATTGGTGAGGAAGAGGACAACCTTTACAAACTTACAAGTAAGGAGGTGGAACGTTTTAGTAAATCCTGTAGTAATGTAAAATGCTTTGCCAAATATGCTTTCTTAACTGCAGCACTGGGAACATAAAGACTTTCAAGTTTGAGAGAACAGTTATAGGTGTATTGATTAGCTTTTTCATCCACAAATTGTTTTGATCACTTTATAAATTACCCTTTGGGCACATAGAACTTCATCCCAAACAAGGTACATTTAAATTGATCTTGCTGAGCAGTGTTTGTTTGTGATTTTTTTTTTTAAACATCTGATCTCCCTTTTTGAGTAGTGCACTTTTTAAAAGTAAAAAGTCCAAAGGTGTATGACCCTAACTTGGAAGTGTTTCTTCTTAAGACACCCCTCTATTCTTGCACATGTGGATGCCAGTTCATTGTTTAACACTACTTACTTAATTTTTTTGAGTTGTCTAACAAAGATGTGTAGTATCACACATTATGAGATGCCCCAGGCTGCTCTTCCTGCCCTTCAGCTTCCACTCAAGAAGAGTGTAGCACACAAACATGATTTGTGTCATATCTGCCAGTCCCACGTCTCTAATAAAGCAGGACACCTCCTGTGGAACCAGACAACTACACTTAAGCAGCTGAATCATGCACCTGTTTTTAATTCTTAGGGTGCCAATTTGTTTCTAGGAAGCACGGGTCAACAATACTACTTGATTTATCCATTTTTACGTTGTAAAATAAGTTCAGCCCCATGTTCAATAGGCTAATTACATCAGCAGAGAAGGTAGTAAAGCCAGCACCAATTTCTTTTTTTTTTTTAAATGAAAAATAGCCCAATTTTTAAACTATAAAAATTAGAGGAAGTGAGGAGGGAGGTTTTTTTTTTATCACTGGGTATGTGCATTGTTGTCCAATATGGTGAAATAAATAGGAGGATGCATTTAAAACATGACAGTAAATAGTAATACTCTGTTCCACTGTTGTCAACAACCAAAATAGCGTCTTGCTTTCAGCACCATCATCACTGTGCATAAACTTACCATATGAGCTCAAACTCCACTTAGTTTAGGAGTTCTTAAGCTAATGCACAAATCTTTAAAAAGGGATTTGTTTAAAAACATTTTACATTCTTTGCAACGTTTTAAGATGACATCATACCTCCTGAAGGCATTTTATTTGTAGCTACAGCTGCCAGCTGAAGCACATCATACACTTTCTGCCAGCAGTTTGCAAGGCTGTCTAGAAAGTCAAAGGAAAGGATGACCTGCATTTATATTTCATGGGGAAATGACATCAGAATACCAGTGGCTTTTAAAATATCGCTCAGCAACTTGTACTTTTTTTTTTTTGCTCTTGCAGCTTTGATCTGGAAGTAGTGCTACCAAAGCAAGTAAAAGCAGAATCAGAGGAGACTGCTCTGCAAATTAATCCTCACCCTGAAGTAAAGATGAGAAGGTCCAAAAAAAGAACAAAAAGAAGCAGTGTGGTGTTTGCTGATGAGAAGACAGCACCTGATATTTCTATCTCTGACATGAAATGTGTATGTTACTGATTTAGAGTAGTATTTTATAATCCATAAAAAAGAGGATATTACTCCTTTGCTTAGGAAAAGAAAAATATATCACATAGAACTCTAGCTGTCATAAAGGGAAATGTGCAGGATGCAGAGGTGATCTGCCCTGCCATGAATGAAACCCGCAAGATGCTGCGGAGGAAACAAATCAATGGAAAAATCAGAACATCTCTACTTGCTTATGATGACAGATAATATAACCCTGAAGTTGCAAGTTCTGAAGCTTGGTTAGCTTCTCTGGCGTACTGTATTGGGAGGGTTAAGCTAGCTTTCTTGTGGAGAGGCAATTGCCTGTGCTGACATTTCATGGCATTGCAGTCAGGGCTATTTGAAAAGTGATGAGCCCTGTACGTTTTGTACCTTGTTATGGAACATGCAGCTGTTAGGAAATTGCAAGATTGCAAACAGTGTTCCTTAAATGGTGCCAGACTGAAGTTTGGAAGCACTGGCATCTCTTACTCCATAGATCATCTGAGTGCTTTTATTGCACTGCTAGATCGTTGAATGACTTATATAACTTATGTTGTGCTTCTTTTTTTTTTTTTTTGGTAGTTTAATTCTCAGGAGACTTTTCTTCTTTTAGTATAAAAAGAAATAATAAAAAAAAATTTTTGAAAGTTGTCCTCTTGATACACAAGCCCTATCTAAATTAAAATGTCAGGCAATAACAGATTGTTGAATTACATGAAGAGAGCATAAGTCATTTGATCAAACATTTTTGGAGGAATCGTCAAAGGCAAAGTGAATTCAGTAAAAAGATAAGATTCTTTTGGGAAACAAGGAGAAACTTATGGAGGTTTGTGATTGTCTTACACTACATGTCCTCATACAAAAGAGAGATAAAGCACAGTCATGCTCTAAGAAACATTATTATACAAAAACAAGCAAGACCTTTGTCTTTGGATTAAATTAGATAACACACACACACCTAACTGTGGGAATCTTACTATGTATTGAGTTACAGGATTTTTCTTTTGCTTCAGAAAAATAGTGACAAGCCTCGCAGCAGCCAAGCTGGCTGTGTTAATGCAATAGGGAGAAACGTTTTCCAAACTTCATTTTACTTTGCAGATCACAGTCGGAGCTGGCTGATGGTATTACTCCAAAGATATGGTAGGAATACCATCCTACCGTTCCAGGTTACAGAATCCCTTCTAGCTAGTTTTTTTAGAGTAATGTTTTTTTTTTTTATGTGGAATGAGAAGTATTTTTCTAACTATAAATCATGTGCAAAATCATTACTTTTTTTAGCTAGTGTATACTATTACATGTGGACCCAATTCTACTGCTTCTAGTTACTTTCATTATTTACTCAGCAAACAATCCCATAAAGAACTTGGGTTAGGAATGATAGTATGTTTATTAATTATTTTCTTTTGTGCTTTTCACAAAATATTATTTTGCTTAGATCTTTGTTGCTGATATCTCAGTTCATCATTAATGGCATTTTTTTTTTTTTAATTAAACAGCTGTCAAGGAAGTACGAGTTCATGAGTGACACCAACCTCTCAGAACATGTAGTGGCACCTCAGAAAACATCTGTCCTCAAGCAGATGAGTTCTGTCAGTCGTTCTATGCCAACTATCCCAGGTAAGCTGCTTATAGTAAGATGCGAGTTCTGCACTTCTTTACTGCTATGTTAAGAAAACATAGCAATAAAGGGTTTGCTCTAAGCAGAGCAGGTAGCTCTCTCTATGTGGCTCCATGCCTCTGAGACAAAGATTACAATTTAAGTGTGTATTGTGCATGTGAGGCTGGACTGCTACTACTGCTTGATAACACTGTGCTGTCTAGTGCTAACATGCAAATTCTAAAAGTGTTACTTCTGGAGCTCCGAATTTTGCTTCCTTGTATAGTGTGGACATTCCCCCTGCCTTGAAAGAGGCAAGGTTTATTCATCTTCCTTGCTTCGTAGGGTCTCACTTGCAGAAGCAAGGGCTTCTACAGTCTGCCCTCACAGCTGAGGGCAGCATTTGAAACATGAAGAAATGCTCTGTACTTCACTCTTGGCAGATGAATATCCCCAAAGGTTGCCCCATAGTAGGGTTTCAGCATCTGCTTTTGACATTAGAGAGGAATCTCATAAGCCTCCCTCACAGCAAGAGGAAGGGGAAACAAGATAACATAACTGCCCACTAGAAAGACTGACAGTTGCATGATAGAGAAGGGGAAAGTGTAACTGAAGGTGGAACTGATTTCTAGGCCAGGGTGTATAGAGAAAACGTGCCCTATTTCAATATCCTTTACCCCCTGCTTCTTCCACAGCACATCCCATTTCTTAGCCTGCGCTTCATCTGTCCCTCTCATTGTCCCTATCTTTCCAGATGCCTGTAACAGACATTTAGCACAACACAACAGACTGTCATGGCCCACTTTTTTCATGTATTTATCTATTTTTTCTTCTTTGACCAGATTGGTTCGTTTTTTTCGCTATTCACTTTCAATGTAATGAAGTTTAGTGCTTCCCCATTACTTATTTTTGTATTCTAAGGATATAGTTAGATTAAAAATGTCTCATTTCTTTCTAGTAATTGCATTAGTTCATTATTTTGAATTCTGCTTTATCTTACACTCTGACCTCCTTTTTTGGTTCTGTTTTGTGCAACCAATATGTTTCTATTCTAAGGATTAACTCTGTCCATCAGCCCTGTGGCACCTGATGAAACAATCGCATCACATAGGTTGAGTCAACCAGTGTTTCCTTCCACCTCAGATGGTGACAAGAAAACCTTCAAAAAAAAGAAAGTGAACCAGTTATTTAAAACAATGGTAAGTTCTGTGCGTTTATGGGGAAAAAAGAAAGTGTACTTCTTCAAAAATTCTGTGCTCTGAAAATTAAGTCATTTTAAAGTACCATAAGATCATAAGTCCAACTCTTACTTCTTTTTTCTTCTTACTTCTCTCGTCAGAGAGAGGAGTGGAAGCTCTATGGGGAAGCAAAAATTTGCCTCTGGCTGTGCTTTCTGGAGTATGGATGTACATCTTGTGTGTGTTTAAAAGGAAGGCTCAGATGTGCAGGTCTGCATCTGTACCACAAGAGGTCTCATTTGACCTACTGTTTTTCTCTGATTTGCTTTACATAACATTTATTAGCAAAAGAGGAAAGCAATTATTTCTTGTTCGATTTAATTACATTGGGCTGTTAGCACTAGCATCAGAGTAAGGTAAGCGTAGTATATATGGCAAAACATGCACAGTGTGAGTCAGTTTCTGATGCCGGAGATGCTTATTTGAAAGTAGAAACTGGCTCACACTGGAGTCATTAATGTTGCTTAAAATAGGTTGCCTTCCTTTAAAGTAGGAAGCCTTTCACTGATTTCGGTGGAAATTTCACAAAATTAAAACTGTTGAATTGAATGTAGTGTTTGAAAGCAAAAAATATATATTCAGTGCAGATATTAAGATTCAAAAGTTTTAAAGTTTTCCTATTTTTTCAGATAGTGGGAGCGTGACATTTATTGCAGATGCTGGTAGCTACTGGTATGCATACTGCGTAAGCATTTTGTGACACTTGTAATATTTTACATGTCAACTCTTTGCTGATCTTTCAAAGCAAAGGTTGATTTTTTTTTATTTTATTTTATTTTTTCTGGTGAATAGTTTTCATTTTCATCCATTAGTTTCTGCAGTCTTTTAAAAAATACAGATAGTGCCTTCAGGGGCCATAGAGCAAGATTTAGGAAAATCTGCATTTAGATGTGTTCATAATCATATTTTTCTGGTAGGAACAAGGATAACCCATTAATTTCAAGTCTGTAGGATTTCACTTATATTCAATTGATCACATACTTGTTCTTTTCAGACCCAGGAGTAACAGCTTTTCAGCATCGTCTCATCCAGTCACATTTAAACCTAAATAGCATATAAAATAAGGAGGACAGAATGTCCTTTTTTACGAGTCTGAAAAAGGACTGAATAAAGCTAAAAATCCATTTGTATAGTGCTTCACAGCATGATTGGAATCATGTGGACAGGTTTAAATACAGGTTTATGTTTTTGCAGGATAGAGAAATTAATTCAAAATATCCAGGATTTGGTCAACGTCTTTTTTCTGTAGCCACAGCTTAAGGCCACAAGCTAGTAATTAATGTACGTATTACTGAACCCAATACAGTAGTCATTTTAACACATGGTGCTCTGTTCATCTTTTTTTGCAGCGCATTTCCAAAGTTCTAGAAGATGGAAAGCAGTCTGTGGAGCACCATTTCAAATCTTCATCTACAGATCTGTAATTCATTCCGTTACAAGACCACTTCTCAACCAGAAATAATTATATATACATATATATCCTATTTTAGAGCACCATCTACTCTAAAGAAAGGCACTGATAACATAGATGGCTAATAGAGAATACGAACAACAATATTCATGGGCTCTGATAAGCTACTTGCAATACAGATCTAGGAATAACATTTGAAGAAAATACTACAGGATGTGCCCGCCAGGATATGGAAGAGAAGTTTATTGAGCCTCTGGTTATACAGGTCAAAGGGTATTGTGTGTTCCCTGGTGACAAAACTTGTTCCCGGGAAGAAAGATGTATTAAAATGCTATCTGCAATGCTTACTATATAATGTAAGTTGGATCCTGTTCTCTTCAAAGAGCACAGAAGTTATCGTTTTGTGTAGCTTGTACAGACACGCTCCAGCTATCTTAAAACTATTGCTGGCAGCGTAGTCAAGGCAACAGATGGCTCAGCACAAAATAGCCACTGACAATTTACTCTGTGGCTGTAGTTGGATTTACAGTCCTCAGATCCCTTTGCTGCTCCCATCACACTGCTCTGTATCCTCAGTCTTTCTCAGGGTGATGTCCATGACTGTGACACCATATGCCTGAGTTATTTTCAGAACAGCGGCTATTAGGTTGAAAACGTGCGAAAGTTTATTTACACATGTACAAATTGGTATTACATCCAGTAGTACGATAAACAAAAGCTGCAGTTTCTGCTGTTCATCAATAAAATGTTAAAAATTTATTTCATTTGCTTTGAACCTTTCTCCCTGAAATCTCTAGGTATCATCATATATAAGGTAGTAGTTTCTTACTGACAGTAAATGGAATTCTACAAGTCTGAGTCTTCTGCTTTCCAGATTGATTTTCTGTGTCTCTCCAACTCATGAGGTAGAGTTGGAAGATAATGCCTTATTGGCATGAAGCTGGACAGCACTGCAGGTCAGCATCTCGGGGTTTTTTTTACAACCTGCCAGTTCTTTCTAAAGGCAAGTATGTCATCCAAATATAACGGTTTCTAAAAGGTGAATAATTGATTTCCTTCACTCATCCCTTTATGTTTCAGACACCTACATAGGTTTATATTAATTAAATAAAATACGTGTTGAGGATGGGAGAGACTGGCCTTGTTGCCGTTTATATGGATATGGGAAAGACAAAAAAGCTTAAAATTATTCCTTGCTGAGTGGCTGAATCAATGGAAAGACATCTTCAGTTTGTTCTAAACCTACCTATTTCTATAAACACTTTTACGTTCAGCATGAATAGTCTATTTAATGAATTTAGACTCTCTTTACAAGTTGTCAGTGTGAAGCTGTTTTCTACAGAAATAATTAGCGATTGTTTCTGTGAGAAGTTTGAAATATTTACCATTGGAACTAATACTGCGCCAAGAAATACTTTTCGCTGGAATAACCATAGACAGCAAAACAAAATGGGTCTGGTTTTAACACTAACTACAGTGTTGGCGTGGCTACTGATAGACTTTTTGTTTCATTTGCTTTTCACAGCAACTTGATACTGCTTCTGAGGAAGGACAGAGGAAGAGCAAGGCTTTTCTAGAAAAAAAAAACCCTCAGTCTAATAGGGTAGGTTATCTGTGAGTAGGAGAAAGTGAAGGGTTGAGGAGCGCATGTTTTACATTTTGCTAACCGGGGGGAAGAAGAGCGAGGGTACCCAGGTTGTCCTTCAATATTATTTGCAGATACCTTGAAGAAATATTAATATCACAAAATAAAAAGTATTTTAAAAGAAGATGATTTAGCAACTGTTTATTCTTTGTAAAGATACCTGTTAAAGGTTATTTTTTGCTTATTGTATCTTGCCGCTATGTTTTTATGTGAGTGGAATAAAAGACTTTTAGCTCAAGCTGTTGTTATAAATTCTAATTAAAGTACTGTGATTCAAAATAAAAAAAGTACAATGAATGGAAGGGAAGGAAGAGCCCAGAAACAAATACCAGGAAGGCAGGAGCACAATGTCGAAAGGAAGTTTGGTGTTGAGTGTTTAGCTAGTGGTTCAAGATTCATGCTTGTGTTTTTCTCAGGTTTTAATATAATTTTTGATGAAGAGTTTAGATTCGCACTTAATTTACCAAATCTCAGCAAAAATCTTATTAGTTGTCCCCCATCACAGATTGTCCTTTTCTTGCCAGCCAGTTTTGGATCTGTTTCAAGCCTGAAATCATGTAAATCAACTCTGAGCAGAAAAGCAAAATTAATTAAGAAAAACTAACTGCCAAGAACAGGGCATACATGGAACTGGAATTTTAAGGATGTTTGGACAACAAGCTCCAGCCATTCACAGGTTTCCAGAAACTGTGGATACTGGCTTTTAGTCCAAATAAACAACACTGCATGAACAACAAGTGATGCCCTGGGATAATAAAGTGCAAGTACGGCAATCTGGCAACATCTGTTTAAAAATGTAAATCAGCACTGATTATTGTAATTTCTGTCACAAGCTAAACAGGCCTTTAGTTCACGTATGCAGAGGAAGATATACTCAGGTGGCACAGAACCTACGTGTTTGACATTCTTTGATGTGAAGCACAGAGGGCAGAAATTTACTCGGGGGTAGGGTCAGGCTTTGACTGCTGTCCCAGGGAATTAATGAAGCAGGGGTAGCTTCACCTGTAATCTGTATAGCCCTACCACCTCTCACCATGCAAGGGCAGAAAAGCATTTCTGGACACAACAATGTTTTCATGTGCTTTCTGTATCAGAGTTTATTTAACTTCTCAGACATTTCAGATACTCTGGACAGTAACAGTCTGGCTTTCTGGATTGCGTGGCACTAAGATAATAATTACGTAGTGTGAGTCTAATAAATGGTGTTTAGCATGGGGTAGGAAAGACTGCATGTGCAGCTAAGAGTTTATGTGCTGACCTGTAGAAAGCTGTTACACCGCAACAATGTAAGATGCATTTAAGCTGCATGCAAAGTATGTTCAGTTAGCTAGATGTCTGAATTTTAGACACGGGCACCTGGGCTTTATCTCTCGTGGAGTGCAACGCTGTGTTAGTAATAATGGTCTAGCTCCAGAAGAGCTGCTGTGTCAATGCAGCGTAACGTCTGATCATAGACGGCAAATGTTAACATTCTGTTACATCAAGTTATTCTCAAGTATTTTTTGACTAACTTGGGTATCCAACCTGCCCTTATTTGTGCCATGATGATACTGTCCAAGTCCTCATTATGAAATTATGGCTTAATTTTTTGGGGGGGGGGGGGAATTTAATGCTCTTAAAATTTAAAAAAAAATTAGCTGGGGTGAGCTATGGAAAGTGTTCAGAGTATAAGTGAGTAAGGATCAAGTTGCTGAGCAGGAGGAAGAGTTTTATTAAAGATTTTACAGACTTTGGGAATGCATTGTGTTCATGAACTGAGAATTAATGTGGGATAGACCTGTGTATTTGTTGCAGGTACTGCTTGACATTGAACTTTTTATCTGTATCACATACAGTCTGTAATCTTTTTTATTAGACAATGGAAATTTTGGGTGAGTAGAATCATGGAAGTGTTTGGGTTGGAAGAGACCTTAAAGATCATCTCGTTCTGACCCCCAGTGGGGGTAATGGGTGCCATATTGGTTATTCTGTATGGAGTCCACAGACACACTAGGCATCATTGGATCTCTGCTTTCATTTTCCTTGTTGATATTGTTTGGTCTGGCTTTTGGCTTTTACTCTAGTTCTCAGATTTGTTTCGTCAAGTCCCTGACCTTTCTTTAAAGACTCATTAAGGCAGGATTCTCTCTCTCTGTCTTGGGACACCACAGTCTTGTACGGGAGAGAAAGAGGATTGGATTTCCTCATCATTTCAGAAGTGCAGAATTTTAAATTAACAATTTTCTCCTTTTCTAGCCTGTTCATAGTTGATAGAAGGTCACAACAAACAAGTTAAATTAACTCAGACCAATGTGTTAAGCTAAAGGCAGTACAACACTGTGTAAGTTGGATGTGTTACAAATGCATCACATGAACGGTAGCCTTGGTAGTGTAGAAGACTCTGAGAGTCTGGAATGTGTCCAATTTCATCATGTTTAAATTGAAGGAACCTTGTGCCGTCCTGGGCTCTGAAGAAAAGAACTCATATAATCGACATGGTGGACTATTCTACTTTCCATATGAGATTTGAGATGCAGAAGCAGTTTGCTCCCACAAAAGCCCCAAGGAAGCTGTAATGGAATAACAGTGGAAAATTTTCCTCAATCTGGAGGATATCAAGTAGCCAGAGTGGCGATGAGGAGTTTTTAGCACCAGCTACTATATTCCACTCAGTGTTTTCAGGCAGCAGCCATTTCACTGTAAAAACTGGCTGAAGAGCAGTTCCTAACCTTAACTAGCAAAAAGCAATAACCCTGTGCCAAGCACTTGTTCACAGTTCTTAGAAGAGCAGGAAATGGGTAGACAGGTTAATGCTTCTGTGTCATGTTTCTAAAGTTACTGAAATTTCAAAGACAAAAATGGAATCAGAGGTTGAGTTGCTCTCTTTCACCCATTTGATATTCACAGCTTTTGTTCTTTGGCTATTTTGCTGCTTGCTTCATTGCTAGTGGCAATGATGGAGCAGACTCATTCAAAATGAGTTGAAGGTATGTGCAAGGAATTCTGCAAGAAAAAAATTTGGAATGATGATGGGAAACTGCTGAGGAAGTGAAGTGGACTTAGATGATTTGACTTGATCAGTTTGAATATGAAGTCTCTTAGCAATTCAACAACTGACGGCTGGTAAATCACACAGTGCAATCTATACCCAGAGTCATAATGAGGCTTGACATTGATTGCACTAATGAGCATAAATTTCTGCTTTGGACTAGGATAAATCCGTAAGTATTTTATTGTACTTACAACTATACAGATTCTGAATCAAAGCTGCTCACTAATGTCACAATATTGCAGCAGCTGTATCATGTCTGGCTGATTATCAAGGGAATTTTATTTCAACCCAAGTAACAGCAATGGAAGTATCTTTGAAATAATGATATAACTTAAATCACTAAAAGCTAGTCAAGCTCCCAAGTAGGTCTGTTCCACCCTGATCATGGGATGAGGGCACTTTTAAACAAGAAAAGCTGTTAAACATGTTTTTAAAATAGCAAGGTAGGACAGGAGAAGGTGGTTTTGTTTGTTATTAAATTTGGTTTCTGTTTAACTCAGCTGAGGTCCAGGAGTTGTGTTTAAAGCCATCTAATTACATAATCCTCTATGCTAACGTGCTCTTCCATTTTAGAGGATTTTAGCTTAACTATCATGAAAAGACCCAAAGACCCTTTTTTGTTCCAGCTTCAGTGCAATACTATTTAACAGATGAAACATTTATCCCAGAGACTGGTTCCGTATATCTGACCTCAATGGGAATCATCTAGACCTAGGACATTCTGTTTAAAACAATAGCACAGGTCAATTCTCCAGAGTGCAGGAAAATAAAAGGAATAACTTAGCCAAACACAGGATCCTTCTCATGTAGAAATCAAGATAATTCGGACAATTTAAAGCCAAATTGTCTTTTGTGTCATCTCTTTTTTTAAAAAACATTTTTGAGGAGGGAGGAAAAATAAACAATTTAAGGATCCTTTCCCTCATTAATTTTTGGAGGTGGATATGTCCATCTTGTTACATAAATCTTTTTTTCCGAGGAATATGGAAGCCTCCATGAAAAAAGCTTGCAACTGTCTCCTATCCTGGATGCCTTGGAGTAGTCACTAGTATTACAGTATTTACTTATATTTCCCTCCCAGAACTGAGTTCCTACTTGCTCTTAGGCATTCAAGGTCCTATTGAGAGGGAACATTGAGCAACATTCCAGGGGCTGCCCTCGGTTGTAAGGACTTCAGCATTGGCAATATTTACTGCTGTGAGGTGAGGAGAGTAGTTGTTCTTTATTGACTTGATCTGTAATTTTCTGTTCTGATTTGCTCTCATGATGCAGTGTGTGCTAATGATTAATACTGTAAATGAATAATTGCTCTGCCAACAAACCTCAGGTAGGCCATGGATTTCATAAACTTTAAAATGTTAGATAAATTTAATCATGGTTTTAAAGTGAGGACAGTTTGATCTGATTGGTTTTTGGATAGAATTATCCCTTTTCAATGTAGTTTTTTGTCTTCCAGGATAGCAGAAAGCTCCACTCTGCCATGAGTGATCTTTCATATGGCTGACCCTAGAATTAGACAGCCACTATGGGTGTCTGGTTTAACAAATATAGTTTCTGTGTTAATGATTTCTTCCATGAGTATTAGTGTGTGCTGCAGCTCCATATGCCCCATTATGCATGTGGGTATTCAACCTGCATTTACTAACAGGTTAATGTGAGAGGCATGAACCATCTCTCTGCCACAGTTAACACTTCATAGGCCTTCCCCTTACCTTGAATTAGTTCAGCTGATGGTAGGTGGCTGTTCATGGTGTTACAATGGGTTTAAGTGGTGATTGATTCAAAAGGCACAGGAAAGGTGATGGGGATCAGAAAACAGTCATTTAAGGTATCTATGCCCTGAGTTGGCAGGCCGGCAGCCAAAAAAAGAGACTTATCTAGGTGAAGTAGTAGGAATCTTGCACTGTTGTTGTAACGAGAAAAAGTCTAAAAAACCTCCACGTTTGACAGATATTTTGAGGGAAGATTTTCCCCAGAATGGTTGATCATACATTTTTATGCCTAAGAAAACAGCCATGGATGGAGTTGCTTTAGATGTAGCTCTTTTAGCCAGGAATATTGTATTTTATCATACAGTAAAGCATGTTACGGTTGGATACCTGGATCCTACAAATACTGAGGAATGTGAAATCTTTACTACATGACTTCAGTTGCTTTGACACACTCAGCAATACTTCAGTAGTGCTTTGACAGACTCAGTAGTACTAATGCACAATGCCTGAATTTGTAGAATCTTTCTTAACAACTGCATTTAGACTTCTTTCACAAGACAAGAAAACACTACTGTTGGAGATCAGTACTGGAAAACAAAAGAGCAAAGGAAACAAACCTAAAAGAAAGACATAAGTCTCTAAACCTACTGGAATTTCCGCACAGAATTTCAAAGCAAATGAAGGATTCTAATATGAAAAAGTTAAAAATGTTTACATATACCATTGGTTATTTTTACAGATCCCAGAATTACAAATCTAGATCTATATAATATTGCTAAGGGGACAGTGACCACGCCAGTATGAAAACTTGTTACTAAGTTCTCTCTAGGCCAGATGCGGACTAGTTCGATACATTTTCAAAAATTGTCACTAGGGGGAGATAAGTAGTTGCAATACTTTGCCCATATAATAGAACTCAAACTACTGATCTGTCTACCCAGATACTGGGAAAACCAAAGTGGAGCAACTGGAAGTGCAAGGATTATTAACACTGTAAATCATCCTAGATGACCTTAGTTTACTGCAGTTAAACCCTGGTTACATTAAAACAACCTTAATTTTATCTATGACTGGGTGTGTCCATAGAGTAGTTCACTGCACTTAAAATTGTACCAATTCATGTATCAGTTTGAGTTACTGTTTAAATTTCCCCAAGTGTTTGTGTTGTGCAAGTTCCAAAGGGTGTAGAACACTGTGAACAACAACAAAAAGTGATGTTTTCTGAAAAAAGCCTTGGTTCTAAAAAGTATTTTGAATGAGATATCCATTTAAATTGTGGAGTGGGAGGAGCTGATTTATCCATACAAACAAATACCTTGATGCTGAAATCTGACTGAAACAGAGGTATTAGCATGTTACTATGTTTTCTTTGTATAAATCCTGTTGTGCATCTCACTGGAATGCACAAGAATTTAAACTTCGAAGGATTTGGGAAAGGTGTACAGATTAATTTCCTTGGTAAACACAATTGATGTTCATACAACACCTCATTTGATTTTAGCACCATTTATTTCTAGTATAAACAAACATTTAGTGGCAGGCATAGAAGAATAAGCAGATAATCCGAAAGAGGCAAGCATTTCAGCTGTTTGGAAGCTGGTAGCAGCAGTGAGGTGGTCAAAGTATGATTGATTGAAGTATCTATATTTGTACTAATTTCCCATAATTCAGAGATGCCTCAGATTCTAATATGAGAAGAATTTGTTGCAGAATCTCTCCACGTCTGGTTTAGACTTGAGGTACCCCTCCGTTGCAGGGCTGAGCATGTCTGTATCTGAATGCAGCAGGTCCCACGGGAGCCATAGGCAGCCAAATGGAAGCTATACATTTCTTGCCTGCCTACGGCCTGTCATGACTAATACATGAGTCAGGGGACACCTAATCCCCTCTACCATATTATATGTTGGCAAGATGGTGGAAGGTCTTTGCTGGAGCAGGAGTTATAACTACTTTTATTATCATAGTTCTCATGGTCAGAAAGCAGCTACTAGCCCTTACAAGGCTTTACAGTCTTCTAAAACCCCAGTTATAAAGTTGCTTTAAAAATCCACAGTGGTTTTGTTCTGAAAGACTTAAAAAGTCTAAGGGCATTCTAGCATTGCAGCACTTATGGCAGAGATCCAAGTGATATTGCCTTTTCCATTAATTTAATGTTCAACCTGCATTTCTAGAAATAAAAGCTCAGTTCCCTTGTTTTGCAATACTGTATTTTACATTTCCTATGCTTTGGTAATGACCTTGAGATGACATGGTTTTGCCTGCTACACCTTGTTTCTTCTGACGGTGTGATTTATTTTGTGCATACACTGGGCAGATGATTATTGGAGTAAGCCATGAAGACTTTTACAAGTAATCTACGAGACAACCAAGAATATAGATAATTTGTCATTATGTGAAAATGTCTTATCAATGGATACTGAATTGTTTCTGAATTCAGTGTTTGATTTTTTTGAAACAAGGTGAGTTGCTTGGTATACCGAGTTGTAGATTAACTCTTTTCTTTTAAAAACAATTTTCCCCTCTTCTTTGTGACCACATGAATAGCTTGTATGAACTTTTCTTCAGCAAGGTATTAAACTGTTCTAATACACCAGGATTGGGGTTATACACAATGTTAAAAGTACAGCCTAAAGCTCATATTCATTAAAAACAGATCTCTGCACCATGGGATTATCTGGCAATATGTATCATGATCTAGATCAAGTGTAAACAATCAATTTGATTTCTGACTAATGATGCAGAGTGCTTTATGTTGGCTACATGAGGGACAAATGATATGCAGTATGTTACAAGTTTTGCCAGGATGAAGTTACTACTACAAAATTTTGAACCTGTTTGAGTTTCGAGTGGGTTTGCACTATGTTGTACTTCGCATCATGCAGGCATGGTGCTTTTGATCTAAGTTCTCTGAAGCTGTCACACTGTGAAACAGCTTGACGACCTAAAGGAGCTTGTGAGACTAGCAGGTATCATGCTTTATTTTGCTTTATCGTTTCAAAAGATCCAGTTAAGAAGGTAGTTAGGAGTATCTCAGCTAAAACATTACAAAAGCGTACAAAGAGTTCCCCATGTTATTCTCTCCCTTTTGACCCCTGTGCTTTTGCTTCCTACTGTGTGCTGGTGTGCACATACTTCTCTCAAGTCATTGCATTTCAAGAACACCGAATGTATAAGTTACTTTGGAGTATAAGTGAAAATGCTGAGGAGTCCCAGTTCTAATGAAATTAATTTGAACTTTTCGTAACCCAAGATTTCAGACAATTATGGTTTCCCTTGTAAAAGGGCAACCAGTGTGAAGAAATATTACTGTTGGCTGGAGTGGAGGGAGGGGTACATAGGAGCTGACCTAAAAAACCTATGGAAAGCGACAGTTCTGCAGGGGCTTGGCCTCAACCTTGCAGATTTTGGAGCTTTGCTTAAGAAATCAAGAGGAGCAAATCTTCATATAACACAAGAGTTGACAACTGTCTTCCATCTGACACAATCTGTGGATGATCAGGCTTCCAACTGGTAGAGACGTGCGGTCAGGGCTGTACAGTACTGAAGTAAAAAGAAATGTTAAAACCATGATGCGTCCTGCCTACAAAGACCTCACCAAACCCAATGCGTTTGGAAGTAATGATCACTAAACTACGACTCCAGCATCAGCCTCCATTTTATTTCTAGGGTTTTTCAACCCTAAACATGATCTGTTAGCATAGCTTGGTCAGCATATCACCTTTTCCCAGCCTTTTCATATGGAAGCCTCACCATTTTTCCTTCTTTCTCCACTTCTGGGATTGCTACCTTCTTTCAGCCCTGCCAGGAACAGGAGTCTCAGTGGTGAGGACCCCAGGGCGGTATTCCTGGCTAGGCTCAATTAACTCCAGTTCTGACCAGCCCTGCTCAGCGATCACAGCTTGAGCAAAGTTTCTTCTTTCCTTGCTGCCTTTTGCCTGCGTATGAGCATCTGCACCTGAAGTGCTATACAGGACTATGTATTGCAATGATTCTCAAGCAGTAAGGTGTGCCCATAGTACTGACAAAGTACCATTTTTACTGGCATTGTTTATACTCTGATCTGAGTAAATCAGGTGCAGTCAGTTGGAAGAAAAAAGTGCTGATCAGACCGTGTCTGTGCGAGAAACTGTGCCAGCACACACATGTCAGGGAGGGATCAAACCTTTGCACTGTCTTTCGGAGGTCCGTAGGCAGAAGCCTACAGTTGTCTTTGTACTTCATTGCTCTAAAAGCAGTACTTGCCATTCTTCACCTCAGTCCTTGCTTTCTTAGTTCTGTGTGATACTTTGCTCAGATGTCACATCGAGGTAGGTCTGGTAGTAACGTGCATTCCCAGGCAGCTGCAGAGCACAGCTAGGGGTTGACCTTGCTAAAACGCACTGCACCAAAACTTCATAAAGATTAATTTGCGGAGGAAGTTTTAGGACCTTCATCAGTCTCTGGTTGCAGAAGTAATATTTTTTTTCCTTTGTAAAGCCTGGAGTATTTTCAAAGCATGTATTCACTCAGCACCCACTTCAGTGTATTTTAACTGTAACTATGCATGCAGAGCACCTCAGGGAATAAGTATTTAGATGCCACTCATCAAAGTCCATGATGCAGTTAGGTGAATTTTTACTTCTTGGAATAAATGAACCCTGAGCAGTAATAAATTTGCAAGTTTTTCTTGTTTTCAAGGGGTTTTTTTGGCAAAAATGTAATTCGTTGAGCGGATCAAAAATTGATTATGTTTACTTTTCACACTGTGTTCTGGGTCTTAGTTAATTGTAAAAGTGTTTTTACTCATTTGAGCATTTTTTAAACATTTTGTTCCATTGACTCTTCTGTAAAGGGGTTTTTTATTAGCAATATTTGTAACATTAATATTTGCAGGACTACAGATATAATTTTAAAATCTATCTATATGCTAATAAGTTAATTAGGAAGCTGTAGGCAATGTTGCTCAAACAGCTTTTTGCATGTTTGTAACTCAGATTCTTGTGGAGAAAAATATTATTTTAGATAGCTTTCTTGAAGAGGGAGGTACTCACATTATTATTTCCTGAAAAATGAATCATCATTTGGTTTTTTTGTCCAAGTCATCTTTTGCACAGCAGCTGTCACTTAGAAAATAAACCAGCCCCACTATGTTCCACTTAACTTTTGTCTGTTTAATGTGTATCTCTGCATAGGCTAGTGAGCATTTACAAACTCTGAACTCTCAGTCATTCAAATTAAAATAGCAACTTGTTTGTCCATAGTTGCAGTACAAATGATTTTATGTGCAGTGAAAGCATGTGTTTTTTTAAATAACAGCTGTAGAGACGCATTTCTGAGAGACAAATTGGCTAGCTTTGTCACTCTCTACTCAATATTTCAGTTGTACTTCCAGTGAAATTTTTTTCGTACCTTTCAAAGCAACAACAATATGAACATGACATTGGTGAATTACTAATGCTTGGGGAGGGGGGAAATCTTGGTGGTGCTGCAGCACAAAAGTTTAAGTGAATTGATGAATGTGTGACAAAGCAAAAAAGTCTTTGGTACAGCCGGGAATTCAAATCTACAGGTCAAAACTTGTGTTTCTGCAGAAATTATAGGACTAGAGCCATCTTAAAGGCCTTGTCATACCAGGACTTTCTTTAATTGCGTGGGTTATTAAGGCTGAGTCAAGCTCCAAATGTATATATGTGCCTTAAATGTAAAAAAATACACAAATATCACTTCTGAAGGGAACTGCAACTGTGCTTTTAACTACAGTGCAGTCTGTCATGCAGTGACACATTTGTAAGAGCTGTCCTCATTCTGAGACAGGTGTTGGTGAGATTGCAGCTCTGCTTTTTCCTCCTTCAAAAGTGCAGGGTGCCATGCAAGGCAGTAACTATTTTTCCAAGTCATAAAAAGGCTAGAGGTTTTGCCTCGTTAGTTAATTTTAAGGAATCAACTTTTGTCTGTATAGATACAAATGAAGTTATTTGGAACTTAGCTGAAAAGAGCTGTGCTGAACACTGCTTCTTTCCTGTTTGGAAAGTCTGCTAAGAGGTTTTATGAGCTCTCTGCACCAATCCTGCAGCAAAGAGGAAGCAGCAAATAATGATTTCCCATCTCAGTTCACCAATTTAAGCTCTAAAGAAAGGTTTGATGATTAAGCTTGAAATTTTTTTCTCACAAGATTAATCCTTACTTTAGGGAGTAATTCCGTTTATATCACTAAGATTACTCACGTGAGTAACCAGCTACAGAATTTGCCTGTAGTACTGTGATTGCCTAGGGGGAAGTACAAGCAACTCTGCAATTAAAATTACAGGAAGAAAAGGAGGTCTGACCTTTTCTTTTTTTCTTTTTTTTTTTTTTTTAAGTGTATATGTATGCCTACTGTTTCATTGATGAGTGACAATGGCTTTTGCATTCCGAGGTGTTACTAGCAGCAGCACAAAATGCCTTTTCTTTAAAAAGAAAGAAATACTAAATGCTAAAGCTTCATTGTGAAAGGTGGAAGGAGGAGGACCTCTGATAAGGGGTTTTAACTTCAAGGCACCTTAGGCTTTCTTTATGTGCATCACATTAGTGGAAAATTCCTTCATTCATTTAAGAAGATAAACAGTTGTAACTTTCAGGTTTGGTTGATGTGACATCAGTGACTGGCTGGGACTGCCAGCATTCCAAAAAGGATATCGTCCTCATCTGCAGCCACTCAGGGCTGTGGGGTGGAGCCTGTAGCACAAGCTGAAACATTTACAGGTGCATAAGTAGGTAGGGAAGGGCACAGGTGATGCACCTGTCTCTGGAAAGGAGCACTACCACAGGTGTGTCATAACTTATCAGCTGCCTGTGTTAGAGCATGAGCTCCTTTGATCCACAAACGCACTCTCCACCACGCTGCAGCCCACAATTTCCAAATATTGGTCAAGAACCTCCAGAGATGAGTATCTACTATGAGAACTTTTTCCATCCACAGAACATCCCTAGTCCACAGCGACCAAGCACCTTTGAGACGACGGATTACAACGCCACTCCCAATCCTTACCTCTGGCTAAATGGACCTTCTATTACCCCACCACCATACCTCCCAGGATCCAATGCCAGTCCCTTCATTCCTCAGTCTTACGGGATGCAAAGGCAGCTCTTGCCTAACATGCACGGCTTGGGAGGAACTGACCTTGGCTGGCTTCCTCTCCCGTCCCAAGAAGAGCTGATGAAGTTGGTTAGACCACCTTACTCCTACTCTGCACTTATTGCCATGGCTATCCATGGAGCACCCGAAAAGAGGCTGACTCTCAGTCAGATCTACCAGTATGTGGCTGACAACTTCCCGTTTTATAACAAAAGCAAAGCTGGCTGGCAGAACTCCATACGGCACAACTTGTCTCTCAACGATTGCTTCAAGAAGGTGCCCCGAGATGAAGATGATCCAGGTATTGCTCTCTCCCCCTCTTTTTTCCCCCCTCTAATTAAACAATTAATTTAAAAACGCCTAATACATTGTAAAGAGACATAATAGCCTAGGTACAGGACATACACATAGTAGCTCTTCTGTTTTCATAGGTCTGAACTAGAAGGCAGCTATGCATAGCTGAGGTCTGAATCAGTGTGGCTACTAAATCTCTGCAGGGGAGGGGATTCTTTACCACTCTAGGTCTTCCTGAGAACCGATCAATGTGCTGAGCATGAGGCTCAGCAAGCACAGGAGTAGTCTAACTGAGCAAGTCACATTCAAAACCCATTTGGTGTAATGCATATGACTTATGTCACACTTAACTGGGAATTAACGGAAAAGGGGTAAGGCAAACTCAGATTTGTCAAAGAAATCCAGTAGCGTTAGGGAGTCAACAATAATTCTCGAGAGGAGAGCAGGCTGCTTTTATTTTGTTTGTTTCAAATAGTGTTTTGCTTGGAATCGCACCTCTGCTATTTCCAGCCCCTTGGCTTATATGTTGTCAGGTTGTTCCTTTATTTATTGTTTTCTATCAATAGCTGTTGAGAACCACTGGGAATGTTTAAAAGCTATTCAGTTATGCTGCCACAGAAGGCCAAAAATCTGGTTCTATCTTGTTAGAAACCTATTCTACCCCACTGAATCTGGAGGAGCGGCCCAGTGTGGGATTTGATTACTCTCTGCTGTAAATTCAGAGGACCGGCTATATACTGAAAACCTCCTTCCCTCACCCAGAAAACAGAACAGAACAAAAAGCCCTCCCGGTGGCTCCACTTGTAGTTTTACCTGTGTGAAGAGTCAGGGCTAAAGGATACAGCCCAAAACTTTATACTTTTTTCTGAATCCAACAGGCTTCTGCTTTTGTGTGATTAAAAAATACATATGGTTTTTGCTCATGCAATTGTTCTGTTTCTGTGAAATGAGAGAAACATTGTAAAGCCTTAGAAGACTGCTCTTTGCAGTCTGTGTGCATATTTTTGTACTGAAAATATGCTTTTGTCCCCTTTGACAGGAAAAGGGAATTACTGGACTCTGGACCCGAACTGTGAAAAGATGTTTGACAATGGAAACTTTCGCAGGAAGAGGAAAAGGAAGTCTGACACTGGGGCTAATGCTGCCACTCTTGCATCTGAGAAATCAGAGGATACTGCCCTGACTGGCAGCCCCAAAGCTGTTGAGCATCAGGATATCCTGGAAAACTCATCACCTGGGACTGACAATTCACCTGAGAAAGGATCTCCACCTCCATCTTCCAGTAGCCCATGCCTCAGTAACTTCCTCTCCAGTATGACTGCGTACGTTAACGGCTCTAACTCAGTGAGCCGCTCGGTGCCTTTGGGACTCAACTCTGAACCCATTGACAAAATGGGACAGAATATGGTAGGCTTTAATTCCTACTCTCCACTCTCTAATATCCCCAGTCATGGTGTGGGAGAGTGGTCCAATTCTGTGCCTTCTAGCCACCTTGGCTACAGCAACTCTGTGCTCAACCAGTTTAACACCCACTTTTACAGCAGTATCAGCACAAATAACACTCTGTATTCCAGAGAAGGAACAGAGGTTTAAATGAAGGATTCTAAGACAGCAAAGTATAGCTATTTATGAGAGGAAATGATCTGTGGGCAGATGATTAGCGTTAGCCTGTTGTCTCTGGGACCCACACTGCATCCTGCCTTCTAACAGCCGCAAACTTGTTACCCATTATACTTACTCAAATCACAAACACTCCACATTCGGCAGCTCCACATAAAAAATCAGGAATCATAACAAGAGTAGTGAAAGTTCTCCTGAGACATTGTGCTTGTATTGCTGCCAGCCGTGGTCCTCTACAGACATCCTTGAGAAGTTGCTGTTTGCCTTAGGCATGAAGCTTTTTCTGGCATGGTACTAATATTGCTATGCTTTTAAAGTGCTAACAGAAATGTGGTTATACCTCTAAATACCCTCTCTTGCTGATATAGGCTGCCTGTACTAGACATGCTTAGCACGTTCTGATTTGGCCAAAGTTATTCTGAGACACTGAAGGATCTATAATAAAAACTACTGTATAGGGAGTAACAACCAACACTTGAATGGTGAGTGCTGTCTTTGGTTTTCTCTAATACTAGTGCATACATTGTCTAAATTTTGATCCCCTTTCAACCCCAAGGGAAATATGGCTGTGAAGCAAGCTGGCATCATCATGGACGCAGCAGTCATTTTGAAACTGAAGGGAAGCATGACAAAATATGGTGGAATTGTCTTCTGCTGGTGCAGTCGGATCTTAATGTTTTCAATTACAGTTACAGGGTCAATTTTTTTTTTTTGCCTTACACATGCAAATCTGTTCACATAAGGAAAACAGGATCTGTCCTGAATATATTTAATACATGTGTTTTCTAAGAAGAAAACACATTTGTTCTACCTTAACATTCTACATGAATCATTTCTACTGAGTAAAGAATTTGAATATTGGGGAGGGTGGGGGAGGAGAAAGGGGAGATAGAAAGTTTAACTGTCTCTGAGTTTCAGTTCCAAAGGCTGGATCTTTCAAAGCATCAATTGCAGATATTGTGAAAAGTCCCTGTACTGTATTTTTTTTTATTTTGCAAAAGTCTATGCTGTTTGTCCTTGTGTAAATATTAGAAATAATGCTTATTTTTCCTACACTCTACTGTAGCCACAAACAACATTTCAAAATATATATGAAGTTTTTTCAAACCATGACTTGAATCAAGTTCCACATCTATGTAGAGTAATATCTCAAACTGGATAGCCTGCAGCACACATAGACAGCAAGTTTAACAGTTCGCAACTGGGCACTGACCAGACTTTTGGAATGATAGAAAACATATTAATGCATTGTAATAGATACCATTTTGTCTTGATTTTTTTTTTAACTCTACATGGGTATAGTTTTGTTACGGGCCACCCCAGAAGCATTTTTAATAAAGCATTTGTATAAAAGAATGTGTACCTCTGTGTGTGTACTATACTACTTATGTCTTTAAAAGTCTCCTTAATAGTTTGACTTGAGCAATTTGCCTGAGGAAAGAGCAGTATAATAGTCACAGAAGGTCAGAGACTGAGATAGTGTATGTCTAAGCAATCAAAATTTGCATGCTGAGGAATATAATTGGCTGCTATTATGCAAAATACAATCACTAAATAAAAATCATCCTTAGAGTTTCCCTGCTGGAGCTAAGTGGTGCCGATCGTTTAAAATTTCAGAAACCAGACTGTATTTTCACATGCTAATTGGCCAATATGACTGCAATCTTTTCTGCATTCTTACTGATTATTTCTTATGTTTAAACTTTTTCACTATCAAGGCTGCCCTGACTATTCCTACTTTTGTACCCACTATGATAAGTTTTTGGTTGGAAGTTGAAACCTACCTACACTGCTAACATTGTTTCTTAAGAAAAAAGTAAAATGACCTTCTGGTGGTGTCCTTCTGCCATGACTATAAGTTTCTCTGAAGTCAGGCACGTGCTGAGGCCTGAGCTGTAACTCCTGCCCTCAGAATTTTACAGCCCTTTCAAGAATCTCATCCCAGTAGGTAGGCCATAACATGCCCTTGCAACTCAGCAGCTGGCAGCGTTTGTTATAGAGAGACTTGCTCATGTGACAACTGAGAAATGCATTCAGGATGTCTTGGATTCAGCAGGCATACAACAAATTGCCCAGAAGTATAGTTCCTGTGGAGTACATAGTTCACAAAACTGAGAGGAAATTGATTTCTTTAGTGCTGAAATGGAACATGTTCCTTTATGGACTTACAGAGCAAAAGTGTGGGGAAAACTAAGGTGCAAATGATGCTAAGAAGAATGATGTTGCTAAATAACAGCAGACAGTGAAAAGCAACTCCTTTGTCACTCAGCATTTTGTTTGATTCTCATAGTTCCCAGTCGCAAATAATAAAAGGAAATCCATATAGGTATGCAAAAGGACGACAGTTTGTGCCTCAATGCTTCCCAGATGCTGTCAACCAAATACCACTTTTGGCTTATGCGTAACGAGGAGGTGCTGCCAACATGCCAGTTCTTCACAGGCAAAGGTATGTTTTCTAGTGGGTTCCCTGCCCACAGAGATTAATTATCTCCCCTGCGACCATTCACAGCTGGCTTGACACATCAGCTCAGTTGATGAAGCTGCTGTTCAAGGAGGAGTGCAAAGATGATTGCGTGGGACGGAATCCTATTTCTCCTCAAAACAGAACTACTTTGTAACAAAACGAATTAGGAGCACTCTTCATCTGTATTTTTGTGTTTTTCAGAGAGAATTGGCTTTGATAACCGGCCATATTGATACGTTCCCAGAGCTATTGCACATCAGTCTAGCACCTGCAGGGAAACTTAACTACTGCTCTTAGATGAACAGCAGCACTGCTCTGTTGAAGGTAATGCTCCTATTAGTGTATTTTACCAATATGGTAAATGTATGGCTTTTGGAGGGAAAAGCATGTGGTTTTTAGGGGTGGCTTTTTGGCTTTTTTTGTTGTTTTAAAGTATGCTATTAAAGAAGCCGTTAAACTAGGACCTGTAACTGAAATATATTTAAAACACTGCTGATCTTTACAGAAATATAGTCTCATTTGCAAACATATTTACTGATTGATGCTGCTTGAAAAGAGAGTTTGGGCTACAAGGACTCTGAGTAGTTTTGTCTGTAAATATTCTTGATTGATTATCTCTTTCTTAGAGTGTGTTTTTTATGCAGCTATTTTCACATATCACTGTGGACATTGTGTTCCATGATTCCGCAATTATTTGTTCCTGGTTTAAGTGTCAAGCTAACTCTTAAAGGCTTCTCCTATCTTACCATAAACACATCCAGCCCTAAAGTGGTCAGAATGGGTTACTACTTGCCTTTCTTCTGCCATAGTAAAACTGCAAATATTAGAAGCCTTCACTGGCAGGCAGTGTGTCTTGACTAATGATAAATGAGTAATGAGTTCCTACATATGTCTGAGGTATACTGCTGCTGAATCCCTGGGGCAGCTTCACTGTCATTGACCTCATTAGAAACACCTTCCCTGGGTTCTTCTTCCACGGTTTCCTGGTTCTCTGTCCTGGGTCTGCAGCAATGGAGTCTGTGACTCTTCAGCCCTGGCTCTAGTACTAGGGAGAGTGTTGACACCCAAACCATGCTAGCAATTTGGGGTTTCACAGCAGAGATCCGGGCAGCCAGGGATCCCTTGTACCACAGCCTCAGGATTGTTCTACCTAGTCATGGGATCAGTTGCAAACCCTGGAGTGCTGCGATACAGGGTGCTGCTTTAGCTGCAAACATGGAGCTCCCAGGTCCGTTGTGCTCCAGCAGTCCAGGTAGAGCCCCATCTACAACTCAAGAAATTTTGCTAAAGCTGTTACATTGTGAACAAAATGTTTTGTAATCAACAATCTTTATTTACCAAAAAAAACAACCCAACAAAAAAACCCAATAGAATTAAGCAAAATGAAGCCACAACAAGGCAACATAAATGTGAGACTTGCTCATCTGCCAAATCCAAACCAGTTCGTTGATCAGATAATTGCAAGCAGCTTAGGAGAAGAGTACAGAGGAGCAACATTAGATGCAAAGTTTGCACTAATGATGAGGATACAATGGAGAGTTGTTAGCAGTAAGATCTGCTAAATCTCTTGTTACAGTCAATATGCAGGAAATGTAATTAATCTGCATTGCAATTTACTCTGTGCTTCATAGTTAAGGGCTAAGCTTGTTGTGGAGCTTTTTACTGGATTAGGCAAAGTAGTCAAAGATCATTCTGTGCTGGTATTTACTTTATGAGTGGTAATGGTTTGCATAGATTATGAATGCAGTGTTCAATATTCACTTTGAAGCTGCTGCTTCACTGTTCTGGCTGCATGTGAACTTTCTGCCGCTCATCGCCCCCTCCTGTAGGTGGTTAGTGCCTTTTGCATCCTGTTAACTGAACTTGCACAAATGCTGAAGTAATCATGTCTTACTTTGATTCAGTCAGAGTGAACCAGGCTCAAGAAAAATGCTACTAAGACTTGCTAACTTCAACCTGAATAGTTTGTGCTGAATCTCTTTTGGGATGATTATCATGAGAGACTTCAGCGTGCAGATGCATCATACTTTGTAACAGACTGCAGGGCTAGGGGACAGAACCTTCCCCATTTCATCAGTGGCAAGTGACAGCCAGCACACACTGCCCTGTGAAACCATTCTGTAAGAGAAAGGAAAAATTTGGTGTGGCTATTGCAAACCATGCTTGCTTTCTGTAAACAATGGGAGACTTCTAAATCACACATCAAAAAAACCTAAGATGCTGCAGCCTCTT
>NW_008824995.1:150590-153622 GCF_000699105.1 Pygoscelis adeliae | reverse complement strand
ATTAGCGATATAAATGTCTGGTTATTGTTTACCTAGTTTTCCTTTTTCAAATGTAACATGACCTTCTTAGTTCTTTGATCATGTATGAAAAAATATTAGAAAAACAAACTGCAGGACACTGTGCATCATACCATAAAAAGAGCCTGCAAATACCTTAGGTTTCATTCATACCTGCCTTATAAAGCAAATCTAAGACTGTAATATTCTTACAAAGTGGAAGAAGAGTAAAGCTAGACCACAAGGCTTAAAGATTTGTATTTCACTGTAGGATTCTGGAATGCCTGACCTTCCAGATGATAAACTGATGAAAGCTTAAATGTTACTCCTTGTTCAAAGAGGACACCAAGAGGTGCAGGTATCTGTAAAGGAAAATCACATTCTAGTCCTGCCAGTATTTACTTCTCCAACAAATAGCCATGGGGACTTTGCCAGATACATTCTGCATTACAATGCACTAACCTTTCTCTCATGATGGGATGCATTATGAAATTCTTCACTGTTTAGTAGTGTCAATAGTTTCTTTGTTGCTTCATGTGAAAACATTCCCAAGTGAGGGAAATAATGAACAACTTCTCAGTAGGTTTGCCAATTCATAACTGCCAATTCACAGCAATCCTTAAAACTGTAAATCTTGGAAACAGCTGACCCAGACCTATGTGATTTTTTGCCTAAGTACCCACACCTCAAGATCTGTAAAGTATGAACCAAAACCCTGCTGTACACTTCTCGTAACCTCCAGCTTTCCCTGCTTTAAGTGCTGACAACTGCAAGAATCTGTATTGCTGTCATCCTGGAGGTACTGTTGTTAAGTACACCTCGGTTGGTATTTGTCAAGTGCTAGAAACCTGCAGGACTGTCAGTACCTGGACAGAAAGGCGCTTAAGTTTTTCTTATTTACGTTGCGGATCTAGTTGTAAGGTGGTAAGGACTTTCATCTACCCAAACAACCCTTCATGAGTGGACTTGCACAATATACTGCCTGCAAATTAATTTGCAGAATACCCCTCTAAAACTTATTTTTGCATGTCTTGTGTTGGATAAATTGCAAGACAAGTTATGCTTTACCTCAGCTTGGTTTTGATTCTTTTTAAATCCTAAAAGCATTCCTCTCCAAATCTCTTCGCAGCAAACTATGGTTTTGGTCTTGTGCAGCGTATGATAGCCATTGCTCTTTAAGAAGCAAGGCGGCAAGTGAAACCAACTCTAGAAGTAGCTAATCCTAATTTCTAACCTGCATGCTACTCATTTCCTATTTAAGTTAATTGGTAAAAAACTATTAATTGTTCCTTTGAAAAAGATTCCTGATAAAATCATCTCTCATGGAGTAGTCTTGCGAAGTACCAAGAACCCCAACTCTTCTCTATTTAAACTGAAACTGGAGAGCTCAGCTCCTTGCCTGTTCAAGCCGACACTGACTGACTGATGCATCTCACCCTGCAAAGTACACCATGAACACGTGGGTATCAGAACCCCTCTTGATGCTCTTCGGCTTCAGAAGGCCTCTGCAAGTACACAGTAGTTTGCTGGATTGGAGCCTAAGGCAACGATTAACTGATGGATTGTTTTTCCTGATTTTTCTTTTACAATGGTATTTGTATATACCACTCTAAAATGCTTCCCCACTCACTGAAATCTTTTTCTGCTCAGAGAGAGAAACGCTGTGTTTTGTCAGAAATGACCATCAGATGAGCAAAAATTGAACCTGTTGCCTGCCAAGTCCTTACCAAAATCTAGTGTTGGAAATGGTATATGGAAATCAGATACTTAATTTTCTATTTGTAGTAGCAGAAACTAAATGAATGGAGAGCTGAAGAATCTTTACGGGTCTCTAAAGCACTTGTAGGGTGTGGGTATGAGCAGAGCATATTCATAATCCTGTTTTACATTAATAAGATCTTATTTTCAACATCTTTTGATCTTCCTTTTTCTGTTCTTGCTCCAGCAATTTTACAACCACCACCTTTTTAGTTTACAATTTTAGGTCTCCAGTTGATGTTAGGCATCTGATATTCTTAGCACGCCCACGAATCAAGCAGGCCAACTAACTGCTTTGATTTAAAGTAGTAGCACAAAAATCAAGCCAGAGTTGATCTGATCTTTTATCCCTTTTTTAGCTTAATAAACCCCATTTTTTTAACCTATTATCGTCACTGGAACAATCAACAGAACAGCTGAATAGCATAAGCCTGAGTCAATTTTTAAGCTTAGCATATGAGTAAACATAAACATGCCAAGGAAAAAAAAAATTGGTGAGGACATGCTAAATTACACCAGAATCTTTTTGGTTTGTGCCACGGTTCTTACATTTTTTTCTGAAATTAGTTGTATCTGTTGCCCATCTCTCCCTCTAATTGTTCTCATACTCTTACTGTTGATTTTTAGTCTCAGGTTTAGCATAGGATGCATGACAGTTGCTAACTTGCTCCTCTTAATTCAAAGCAGCAAAGCGGTTGCTAGTACATAGGCTCTTAGGTGGTGCTTAGGAAATGAGTGCTTTCTATGCTGCATAGTTATACCCTTTCTGCTAGAACAGATGTACCCATGTTACTTGTAATCCCACGGAATCACATCTATTTGACCACCATGGAAAAGTAGGTATTATAGGTATATATTCCTGGAGAAGCTGGCGGCTCACGGCTTAGACAGGTGTACTCTGCGCTGGGTCAAAAACTGGCTGGACGGCCGGGCCCAGAGAGTTGTGGTGAATGGAGTTCAATCCAGTTGGCGGCCGGTCACGAGCGGTGTTCCCCAGGGCTCAGTATTGGGGCCAGTTCTGTTTAATATCTTTATCAATGATCTGGATGAGGGGATCGAGTGCACCCTCAGTAAGTTTGCAGACGACACCAAGTTGGGCGGCAGTGTTGATCTGCTTGAGGGTAGGAAGGCTCTGCAGAGGGACCTGGACAGGCTGGATCGATGGGCCGAGGCCAACTGTATGAGATTCAACAAGGCCAAGTGCCGGGTCCTGCACTTGGGCCACAACAACCCCATGCAGCGCTACAGGCTTGGGGAAGAGTGGCTGGAAAGCTGCC
>NW_008824995.1:141918-150176 GCF_000699105.1 Pygoscelis adeliae | reverse complement strand
GGCTGGGGGAGCTGGGGTTGTTTAGCCTGGAGAAAAGGAGGCTGAGGGGAGACCTCATTGCTCTCTACAACTACCTGAAAGGAGGTTGTAGCGAGGTGGGTGTCGGTCTCTTCTCCCAAGTAACTGGCGAAAGGACGAGAGGAAATGGCCTCAAGTTGCGCCAGGGGAGGTTTAGATTGGATGTAAGGAAAAATTTCTTTACTGAAAGAGTAGTTAAACATTGGAACAGGCTGCCCAGGGAAGTGGTTGAGTCACCATCCCTGGAAGTATTTAAAAAACGGGTAGATGAGGCGCTTAGGGACATGGTTTAGTGGGCATGGTGTTGTTGGGTTGATGGTTGGACTCGATGATCTTGGAGGTCTCTTCCAACCTTAATGATTCTATGATTCTATGATTCTATATTCTTCTCTGAGTCAAAAAGATCCGCGTGAGCAGGTAGTGATGCAATCCAAAACTAATAGAATACCCTATAACTGAGCTCCTACTCATTTTGGTCCCAGTTAAAAGTTTGTGATCCATATAATTGAATTGCCTATGCTGCCCTTGCCATAACATACCTAACAGTATTCTAGCTCCCTGGATGTGTTTCCAGATTTAAGTTTAGGAGCTATCCTTATTAACATCGGGCCCTTAAAATGTAACATGGCATTGCTTTCACCTGTTAAACGTCCATTTCATACCAGGTGCAACTGTAGTTCAGTGGCAGATGAAGTGGGGAATGTGAATGATTCAAATATTATAGTGGGCATGTAGGATTGTCATAGTAGACTGAAACAGATCAGACCTACAGTTAGTAGGGCAGCACATTCACAAAACAGCCGGAGTCAAAAGTCACAAGGGAAAGTACAGGAGGCGGTTCAAAATCAGCTACCTTAGTTCATACAATCATAGAACCAGGAGGCTAGGAAATTCTGTATGCATGCGTTTTGCTCATCGGAAAATAAATAGCTTATGCAGTGTAAGCTGAGTGCATTTTAAATGGAAATGGTTGCCAAAACAAATAGTGAAGTCTGTCTGCTGCACAGTTTCTTAATGTTGGAAGTGGTCCTTCATTTCTGCTAAATGTTTCAGAGGCGATCTGAAGGGAGCACCCTAACTCTAGGATGACAGAAGCTTTTGGCACTTAACGTCTTTTTATTTATTTTTTTTAATATGCTTTCACTATGTGACAAAGACTGCCGGCAATATCCTTCAAATATTAGGCATGCTTTGGTTAGGTAACTGCCCCGAACTGTTACTACTGCTCTCATTCGATCCTTTCCAGCCAAAAATCTCTCCTGCTGCTTCCTAGTTACTAGTAATGAGTTACAGTAATTAGTTCCCCTTGCTTCTGTTCCTCTGACAGATTCCAGAAGATAAGTAAGGTAAGCAGACACTAAGCAGGTGTTAGCATCAAACTCTGCATGTGTAGTTCCAAGAGGTAAACAGAGCTAAACCTTGGTATGCTGATACTTTCCATGAAGAGCTGTCAGAAGCTCTGGTGTAACTACATGCCACGTCAGGAAAGTTTTTCCCCATGTTTGAAATTGTGACATGCTACTCCTGCAATGCCACCAGCTGCGGAGGCAATCTTCTCAACATTGTAATGCCAAAAGTTTCATGGCAACATTACACACACAGTAGCTAATTATACATTGCCCAATAAATGAACTGATGTATGCTTCCAAGCAGCACGTTGAAAGAGAGGGATAACATTTGTGTCATCAGGGAAAGCTTTTTATAAATTCTGCATACAGGTTCATCTAGGACTCAAAATTTCCCTCTTGTCAGGATGTCCCACGAAGCAATGGAGGTTATCTGGACCGCAGCACAATGAGAGATACAAAGCTGCTGAGTTTATATCTTTTTGTTGCCTTTGTAGAGGTGTAGATTTGTTGTTGCAAAGTATCAGTAACGCAGAGCAGTAGGGTAATACTGATGTGCCTTGCAGCTCAGTAGCTATTTTTTATGCTGTTGTTTGAACAATGTGTTCTGACATGAGCAGCCTATTGTTTGGTAGTTCATGACAAGAGTTTTGTGTATGCAAACTTGCATGCAAATCAGGTTTAATTTATTATGTTTCTCTCCAATGAGAGTGGAGGGAAAAAAACAAACACCTTTTAGCTTCAGCAATACATTTTCCTATGAATAGGGCAGCTATTAAACGATTTATGGAAAGAATGCCAAGAATGCGAGAAGTTCAAAGAAGGTGGAGTGATATGTTTTTTCCTTGTCAGCTGGGAACCTGGTTATTTAATGCTGATAGTGCCATCATCTAACTTGACTTAAACCATCGTGCCCATGAGACATACCTGCATTTCACTGTATCACAAGTGGGCAGATCTCTAATTACAGATCTTAATCTTATTTTAAAAAAAAAAATAAATGTTTAGCACAATTCTTGCATGGAAGGAGAAAGGAGGCAAGGTTTGATATTTACTCAATCTCCCTGTCTGTTGCTTTGTAGGCCTCTGTAGGGGACAGTGTGGCTTCAGCTGCAAATGAGGGTATTGAGATCCTTCCCTACCCTAGACCTGCCACAACTGTGAATAGCCCTACTTAGCTCGGGTCTGAGGAATTCCCCTGGACCTACTTTTTAACTTTGGCACTGGAAACAAGTGTTCCTTGGCCAGATTGGGGATGTCTTTGGGATGCTCAAACTGCTTTAACCCCTGAACTTGCATGATGATCTCCCTCCTGTAGTGAAATAGGTAACATTTCCACAAAGGTGAGGTTTTTAGGGTCTTTTTTTTGTTCAGATGATATTATATAATTTAATAGAAAATCATATACCTACAAAATTCTACAGGATGAGTTAAAATTAATACTAATAAGCTGGCCTTATCACAGATCTTACTTTGAGTTAAATCAGGTAGACCTACTTTAATAAGCATTATTTTTCATTTAACTTTACTGGGTTAATTCCTATGCAATTCTATCAGGTTGACAATACAAACGTGCAGGCTAAAGGAGAAATATGTCTCTTTATGTGGACTGAATCACACTTGTGAAAAGAAGGTAGTGAACAAACTCGCGTCCTGCATGCAAATGCAAATATTGAGAACTACCAATTCCTGGGATGCTACATGATCCTTACTATTTTCCATCAAATATTTAATCTCTCTGCCTCTCTATAACAGGAAAATTTTAGAGCAAAATTTATTTGATACTTTTCTTGTCACCTATAGAAAACTTACCAGGTTGCCACAGGGTTAGTCTTTTGTGTTCTAAAATCCCAGGTTCTTTGCTAGGACTAGCATGCCTATTTAATTGTTTCTCTGAAAAAGTATCTCACTTAGCACTGAAAGCTGCCTCCATTCATAGTACCCTGGTAGTCAGCGTACAGAGTTACAGCTCTAAAAGATGTTACATACTGAGACTATTTTAACTTACATGTCATCTCACATGCAACCTCATTAGCAACCAGGTGATGTTCACTTCTTATTTGGTCTAAGCATTATGTTTTATTGATTCCAGATTTGTTCTAAGGAAAAATGCAAAGCTTACAAAACCTGAACATTTTTCCAGGACCACAAAATCATGCCCTGTTCTGCTTGGAAGTGGCAAATATGAGCTAACTCTGCCTTGTTATGGAGCAAGATACTCTTCAAATCTGGATTTATCTAATACTGTCTCCATGCACCTTAAGTAGATACGTGCTAAGCAAGCATGCAGAGCAGTCATTGTTTCCCTGGTATACTGTGTGTATCCTTCAGTATTTTTAAACCACTTTGGTATAAAGTGGATGCAGCCAAAGAGATGCAACCTGTCACCTGCAGGTTTGCTTGCAGTATGTTATTTCTCGTTTTCATATAGAAGGTTATTTAAAGCACATATTGTAAATTTGTGCAATTTTGGATGTTAGTATTTATGCAAATAAATATGCAAAGAGGCATGGCCTGGTATCCCCTGGCAAGTTAGTAAGGTAGCCCTTAAATGTTGCAAGCCCTCAGACTACTGTCAGTCGGGACTTTATTTTTTTCCTCCATCAAAGTGTATTTAACATTCCTAACTCCACGCAGAAGGGGAAAAACAAGTTCATAGCAGTGGAAAAACCTGTGGATGATAACTCATAATATGAAAATGAAGCAGTCAAGCAGGCTGCGGATAGCATAGGCCAGGTCTGCTTAAACAAAAGCAAAGTTAGAAATGCAGTGATAGAAACATGAAAATTCTGGAATATGAGTGAAGCAGAAGCCATCAGTTGTGGTCAGATTAATCCTTTAATACTGCTGTTATTTCCTTGTTGCCATGTGGGACAGGTGATAGCTGGAATGGCCTGTTTTCCCAAATAACTGCTTAGACAGGGAATAACATCAACAAACATGACAGAGAAAGGGCTAACCTAAACCCTGGAGTGTGAATTCAGAGCACCAATGAGCAAACAAAAAGTCTGCAACTTGAGAATTTTCCAAGTTTTTGTTTTAGACAAATGAGTGACAGCAGAAGTATATAACTACCTCCTATAATTTGTGAACATTACAGCGGTTTCTGCATGACTTTTAGAGTTCCTCGGGTGGTTGGGGTGTCATTATTCTTATCTATGTGATCCAACAGTAAAGTTGTCCACTGTATTACTACATTTTTACAATATATTTATTGACATTATTCATCTGCTAACTAGTTTGGGTTTGCAGATTATATTTGGAAAGGACATTTTTCACCTAAAATTTATAAAAATGTCTGATATTAGATTTCAGTGGACAGTTATATGTACAAAACACACAGCTCTGTGTACTGTGTGCAAAGAATTCTGCAAATATGTACAGACTGGCTTTGAATGATATCAGGTAAAACAGTTAAGCAAGCGCTAAGCTTTAAGTACTCCTGAAGTTCCATGAAAATTAAGTTTAAGCCCCAGTATACTGTCTCCAAGTTGTGCTTGTAGAACTCAGTGTTTTCCTGATAAGGAAAAAAAAACAACCCAAAACAAAGAACACGAGTGGTATGTATTTTACCCTGTCTCCATTCACTGCTTCGCACATTCCTATAATAAGCTGGAGGATTTAATGGCAGGAGCAGTACTTTGTGGAGCAAGGGTGAGACGGAATAGGCAGGGGCTGGGAAATAACTCAGGAACTCCTTAAACTAACATTGCCACCCGGTCACAGTTTCATCCATGGTCTCGCATAATTCCAGGCAAATTCTGTATTTAGCTAAACTGCTCTATGGTACATTTTCATCATATATTCCAAGAAAGAATATATGAAAATTTTAAGCTGTTTCAAATTCTCAAATGTTTTAAAAATAGGTGTGTGTTGGGGGAAGGGAGACGGGCTGAATTATGTAACTTTCAACATGGTCTACCTTGCTCACACTTTTTCCCAAAGCTGATGAACAAAGGAGGAAGATTTACACTGAATCAGGATTCATACCTGATATCAGAACAGCTTATACTCTAGCTTCACTCTGTCCTCTGGGTCTTTTGCAAGCTTTAACCATGTAACGTAGATACACACTTGGGTTGAAAAGGAGTCGGCACTTTGGACTTGGCAGTTATTTTTAAGAGAATGGGATAATTACATTGACAGAATAGAGAAAATGAGCCATGTACAAATTAAAAATGAAAATTAAATGCATGTGTAATTAAACACAAATAATGGAACAGCCCAGTTTTAAACATTGCTTATGAAACTGCATCAGAGTTCGTGAAAAGGGCCAGAAGTTACTCCTGGAAGCAGGCTTTTGCCAGTTGCTGGTTATTATCTCCCAGTGTACCTGAAGCTGCATTGCAAATTTAAGGTAGACATGTGCACTAAAGTGAATGTATCTGCTTGTACTCCACACAGTGAAATACATTGACATCTGATTCTGTTGCCTAAAGTTTCTGCAGAGTTCTAGAGCCTGGGAACCTGTAGTATTTCACTAACTGATATTCGCTGTAGACTAAATCTAGCTGGAGTATGCGTGCTCCTGCTGCAATAATTCTATGGATTCCAGTTCAGATGGCACTCAGATGTGTCTCCAGATGGAGATTCATTGTAGTAACTACAGCTTCTAATTGAAGTCACGCTCTTCAGTCAATAACATTGTTCGTTTACTTCCACAGTTGAAAAAAAAATCTTCCTTCTTTAAATTACTCCCTAAAAAGAAAACGCACCTGAAAACCAAACAGTTTTTGCCCACAGAGTGTTTGGACTACTTTTTCCAAATTTGTCCACACTTAAGGCATAGGAGTAATTTGTCTGATAATGTAGAGTGACCTACTGAGAAATCTGCCAGAAGTTCCAGTTTTTAGAGACTATTTCATTTTGAAACGCTAAAATAGCCACTATTCACTTTTGAAATCTATTGTCACTCTGTACTTTCTTGTTAGGAGAGAGTAGGCAGGGGAGGTATCATGAAACCATTACAACCATTCACCATGCTCACACAGTGCCCAAACAGAACTCTGTGTTGAGAGTTCAGTGGGCTTTCCTGGTTCATGCAGGTAGCTAGTTGCTAGGCAGAACAACTATTCCTATGAAATCTTTCATTAGAAATTGAAAACACCAAATTGGCCATCCTGACCACAACAGAAGAGAGAGATGCTTTATGCATTCTACCTGTCTTGCCCAAGTTTAAAAGCTTATGGGATCAATTTGAACCAATGAGTAAACAAATGCCAGTAACTGAGGGGAAGACTGAATCAGTTTTCCCCATACTGTGAAAAAACAAAGTCCATTTAATGTATGTATTAAATGCAGTCTGATATTTTCCATTGTGTCCAGTGTATGTTTTGCTTCCAAAGGAAGGAAAATGCATTATAAAATTGTCTTCATTAGGCTTCCCTGTAAAATACCAGTTTCCTGCAAATTACACATTTATTTGCATTTTGTTGGTTTGAAAACTGAGGTTTGGAATGAATGGACATATCTGAGGTGAGGCAGTAAGTTGGCACAGCCTGCATGAATGAGGTTTGAATGTGAGAATTAACAAGGTTTTTTCTTATGCTATGGGCATCTTTTTAAAGGCCCAGATTGAGCTTCTCTTGTCTGTTCAATAGAGCAGCTTGGGAAAGTACAGGGAAATCCATCATTTTTCTGCTGCTTACTGTCTAGAAGGATTCAAGGTCAGCAGCAGCAGAAGACTAAGGTTTTCTAGTCATCAGCCTGAGTTGTAGGAACCATTGCACTTCATAGTAGTGTTCAACTAGATACAATAAAGAACTTAGAGGAGCAAGATTTTGTTCTGAATTTCTCAGAATTAGAAACAGAATAGTTCTGGATCAGATTAACCTTCTATTAGCAGTACCTAATAGTGTGGTCTGTATGTGTGGTACATCAGGGTTTATATGGCATCACCGGGAGTAGCAGGACCGCAAGAGAATGATCTGCTAATATTAAAGTACTATTTCTGCTTCACTCATTTGACTCAACATGTTTGTTGAACAGAAATGAGACTGAAAGAAATTTACAGCTGAGATCTCTAAATTTGACATGTAATGCTAGCAGTCATTCTGAACAGTAAGTGTTCCTTCTGGGAAAGGCAAGGACATGCTGTGATTTGACTAACACTCCTCTGAAGGATTATCTCAATTTCAAAAGATATCACAGAAAACAATTCACTAATGTTATGGATTCTGCTTAATAGTGGGTATATGTTCACTTATACAGTACCATTCTTCTGAAAAATTAAAAATTCATTCATTCATTTAAGCCTTTTAACTTTATTATGAACCCTGTATCTAAATGCTTTGCAGACCAACAATCTAAAAGTAAGAACAATTCTCAATGACTTTTCCAATTACCAAGGCTGCTAGAAATCTTGAAGAAATTTCAAAATTGCCATGCCCACTTCTGACTGTGGAACCCCGTTATCCCAAAACATATTCCCCAAGGCCTGCCTGTTTATTTCTCCCATTTAAGAGTCTTTAAAATCCTTTCCCCTTAAGTCTGTACAGCGGTGTTGTTACCATGACAGCTGACAGTTACAGAGAGGACAAGAAGGACATAGTACACCTGGGATATTATGTGCTTGGTTAAAAATTGTAACACAATGCAGTTCCCTATACTGCAATCAAAGGTACTAGTAGAAACATCATCATCCCACTTGGCCCTAGACTCCTTATTGTATCTGTGTGATTATATCTTACGGCATGTAATTATCTCCTTGGTGCAGCCCCCTAAAGAAACAATAATCCCATCTCACCTTTCCTGCAGAAAGGAGTTAACATGCATTTCCAGTGGACAGACCTACTTAAACGGAATTGTGATGGCTCTTTAAAGAATTACAACATCAGACTTTTAATTACAAAATATGTATATATATTTTAACCTCATTATACAGATTTAGATTCA
>NW_008824995.1:134649-141906 GCF_000699105.1 Pygoscelis adeliae | reverse complement strand
TAACGTTCTGCATCTGTCATTAGTTAGTTAGAAAGTACTCTTATAATGGACCAGAATTTAAACAGCACTGATCATTCTGCAGTTACTTCTGATTTGTGCTGGTAAACAGGTGCACCCTAGACCTGCCATGGTATAACCGGTGCACTTTGCAAGACATATAGTCCTTAATTCAACATTTCACATAATAGTTGTAAGATAAAAGCAAAAGAGCTATGGAATAGCTGAACCCCGTTAGGACATTCCTCACATGTTGATGATGCACATTTATAAAGAGGTTTTCCGCTGGCTGAGTTGGCGATACAAACATAAGTGCATTTGCAGTTTCCCAGTGTCTATGGCATATAGCTCGTGACTGCGTTAATTCTGTTACCGTGCAATTTGTAGCACTTCTGTAATAGAAGATCAGTTAAGCAATGACAAGTGAAGACACTGTACATTCAAATAAAATAACCTTTTATACCACTACAAACATAAACATCACATGAAACCTAAGAATCCAAGCACAAAAAGATATCATCATGCATATTAATGATCTTAGAATGTAGAAAATAACAGTGAAGCATGCAAAAATAAACACTCTTTTAGTTATGCATTATTTTCATTATGAAAATCTCTTTTTAAATCTGTAAAGTTGTGTTCTGAAATAATCTACTTCTGTTTAGATTATTTTTATCAGTTTAATATTGACTGAACAACCTAAAACCATTATGAAGTTCATATTTGTTGTGTTCAGTTTTACTTTTTGTTTCCTTTCTTGAAATGGATTCTTCAGAAGACATATTGGAATTGAAATTATTGTAGGTCTTAAAGCCTCTGACCTTCTACTCATAATAATATGCAAAGAAGCAGATGATATTCCATCCCCATATGCACTGTTAATGAAAAGGAAACATGTATGAGAAGGGGTTTCATAGTGTCCAGAGATACTAACAGAACAGCAAACCCTTGCACACCACTGCAACTGCAATACTGCTCTTAGCTTTTGCAGCTAAACTGGAGACAAAATTTGAAAGCCCCTCAGGAAAGACCGAAAACCCAACAGTGCAGTAATGATTCTGATTCTTGTGCAATTTAAGGTTAAAATCAAATGCAAATACGTCTCATAAACTTGCCTTTCCCATTTGTCTGCATATGCTTTTTTTCCTGTAGGAAGCCCACAAAGACATTCAAATTCAAGTTTTCACTGGTATTTTTGGAGCAACTAAACCAACAAATTTTATATTAAAACAGACGTGTTTTTTCTACGAATAAGTAGTTCAGATTTTTCCCCCAAGACTTCTGAGTATCCTTGCAAAAAAAGAGCTTCTAGTGTATGATTTATTTCATTTTACAGGAACTATGTAAATGGTAGAAAATGTTAATGCTATGAATAAGAAAACACAATCATATATTTTAGATATTCTGTTTCAAGTGTGATGTGACAGTTCTGAAGTTACCTCGTAAAATCCTGGGCAGTTTGAGACAATGTGGAGAAGGATCCATGCAGCAATAGCAGCTCTCTGTGGTGATGAATTCTGAATCTGTAGAAGGAAAAACAATGGGGCAAAATATCTGTGTTAATAGTCATTTAGATAGAGATGTTTTCAGGAAAAAGACACAAGCCAGTAATGTACAGAATAGAGAAAAACAGACATAGTCATTCTCATAACACTCAGAAGAATGTCATGTTCATTATACAGTATGGGTATATAATAAGGCATTGAATGGAAAATTATGGAAATAAATATATTATTTTAATCTTTTACATTTGCATCTTGCTGAAAAATGACCTAATTTTTTTTTTTAAATTGTTTATATTATGTTAAAAAAAACCCCACAAGTAATATCAGTGCTACTGAAAAGCAAACCAAAGAGTTTTATCCTAATTTCATGCATATGTAAGTCACAGGTTCCTGCTATATCTACCTAAAATTGGTAAAAGTGAGATCAGAGTCAGGCCCAAAACACAGTTCTTGGGGGAAAAAAATCATAGATCTATGTTTATAATATTTAGCAATAAAATTTACAACCCTGTTATCTGCTAGCTATGCAAAAACAAACACTTGTACAGGTGGAGTGTGCCACATGTTTATATGTAAACAAATGGCCTAATCCTGCCTTAGGGCATTGTAATGTTATAGCACACAAAGCTCCAGTGAGATAGCATTGGTTTTAGAGAAACCAGCCGGCACAGGAGAAAGTTAATTTGTCTACACTACCTAGAGGCAATGCAAGGTGAAGTTGCAGTCAAAGCTAAAGTTCACATATATAAACAGACTGTTGACTAGGCGTAGATCAGAGCCAAGTGAACAAGAAAAGCAGAAGTCTGAGCTTGCCCAAATCATCTGCATGGGAACTGTTTCAGGAGAGCTGCATGATGCTTGCACGGCCTGCTGGCAATGTGTCAACGCACAGCAACCTTTGCTCCGTATGCCTTCCTCCAGGGTCTCGCTACTGTCGGTGACTTCTTTGTGCCACTTTCCAGTAGGGTGGAGAGGGTAAGCCTCTTCAGGCATGATACTCTCTCTGGGATCTCCCAAGCAATATAAAGAGGTGAAGGTTGTAGAAGATTCTGTGTTTCTCATACTTTTCTGAAAAGTTCTTTCAGGTCATTCATTAAATGTGGAACATAATTTATACCACACATAGCATCCTCAAACTGCGCTTTTAAACATAATACATAATGCTTCCAGTTACTCTTCCAGTCACAGCTAGTGAGTTTGATAATGAAATTTAAATTAAAGATTTACTGGCAGTCAGGCAGTTTTTCTTTATATGGCTCATCTGGTACAGAGGAAACCGAGTCAAATGAATGTCACAATTCCTTGAAAGGCAGTTTGTGAAAGCTTGACAGGCTCTCAGCAGTCTGAGTTTGTCTTCACTAGAGAGAAGGCTGTCGTTCTGCTATGAATTTTGAGATTGGTGTTAGTCGGGTGTCAATTTTGCTACCTAATTAGCTGTAAGGAAATGACAAACTGTCACTAGGGGACAGGATGACAATAGACAACTATGAAGTTGCATCCTTTCTGCAGAGTGGACTTGCTTCCTGTGTGGGTCAAAGTGGCTTATGGCCTTACCCTGCACGCAGGAGGTGGCAGCTAGTAAGCCTCGTAAAGCTTGTATGAGAAGTTTGGGGGGGGGGCTGTAGAAAGCTTCTGATTAAAAGCCCGCATTTATTGTGAAAATTAACCCTTTGGTAGAAGTTATCAGACAGGCCAAGGTAATCTAGGCCTTAATCAAATAATAATTCGTTGCATGAGGCATCACAAGCCTGTCTTCACTGCTATAAAAAAGGAGTCATTTGAGTCATTAGGTATCTAAGATACATGGTGCCCATACAACAAGGTACATTAGTTCGCTATAAAGCAAGAGACAATTTTATTCTGTGGTAAAACTTACGGGGTTTTTGGTTGGGTTTGGGGTGGGGGTGTTGTGATGGTTTTGTTGTTGGTGGTGGTTGGTTGTTGGGGTTTTTTTTACCCGGTCTGGTTGACATCCTAGACGTAGCAACATAAAGGACACACCATCTTTAGGTCTGAAAACTTTCTTTCCCATAGTACCAGAAGGGACCTTTACCCAAAATCAGGACTAAACAGGAGAAATGGGTCATGAATTGTATTTACAAACAAGTTTGTGAGGCTCATTGTCTAAGGCAGTGGCTTTACTTAAAATGAGGTCATGGTGTCAGTTCCATAGTGTAAAATTAAGTCTTAAGTGAAAAGACAAGTGCTTTTTTTTATTGGGGTTTTGTTTGTAGGATTGATTTTTCTGCTCTTGTTCAGCATGCGTGGTTTTGTAGTGGATTTACTGTGAATCTGTAGTGCTGACTTCTTCAAGGCATAGCAAAACTGGCCCAATATATGTCCAAGTTTCCAAAGTATTGATGACTCCCCTCCAATTTGTTTTGGCCCAGCCAGTCTTTGGAACTTCCTTTCCTCCACCACCAGTTACAGCAAGGCGTAGTGGGACAAACCTAAAGCTAAAGTCAATACGAATTTTACTGCACGGTAGCAATGACATACATGTCAACAACCCCTAAACTGAAAGTAGGTTTTTTTTCTAATACACTATTCAATTTAGGTAGGGCAGAAAGAGGTCTGTCTGTCTCTCTGCAAAAGTTTCAGTTCTATCAGTTCTATGTGGGAATGCTGAAGGAAGACATTCATTTAAAAGATAAATAAATCAGTATTTCAGGAAAGTACAGTCTGACTTTCTACTGTTTAGACCTAAACAACAGATGGTGAGGCTGCTGCAGATCAGGCACAACAAGAAAAATTACTAGTTGGTGACTTCCTCCTGGTCCTTCGCACTGTTACACTTTAAACCTGAGCGTCTTGCTATTTTTATTTTAACTCTTATTTCTCCCAATTCTCCAACCTTCAAAAAGTAGGTTATATTCCGTGTTTATAATTCTACCACTGATACTATCAGTCCATAAACAAAATACAATTGTCTCCTGAACAAAGGAGATTCCCCATTTCCCATTCTGAAGATTTAAAAGTAGATTGCTGGACTTCCACATTGAGGCCAACCACATACTCAGAAGACAATTCTGCATCACAAAACTGGAACTGTAAGCTAGAACCAAGGCATCACAGAGTCTCTCTGTCTTTTCTACATGTGACTTTGAGGGAAATATACCCAGGGAGTTATTACAAAGAGATGCCACCTTTAAACTTCTTTTAGCCATATTACTACAGAATAAGCTTTTCTTCTTCCTGCCATGCACAGGAGCAACTCATGAGAGCTCAAAAACTGACTTTGCCTCAGTAATGAGTTTGGATCATTTACAGAAAGCAGTAGAGTAAGGACAATAAAGTATTAGAAATAGTAATATTTCAACAATAGGTTCTTATTCAAGACACCTGTAATCTTGCAATAGACTGTCATCAAGTCTTCAATAGAGAGTAGATATGTTATGCTCCATAGTTTAAAAAAAAAATCAGAAAATTAAATAAACTAGGAATGACAAGGGAGCAAGATAATGACCTAAAATAAGTGATGAGGTGGGGGACTGGGATGGCAAGCAAAGGAATTGGGGTGATGTGGGTAGGAGAGACCTTGTAATCAATGATACAGGGCAGAAGGGGGACCACGTCAAGCATAAGCACTTAAGGAAGGGAGTGATCTTATAAGAAGATAATAAATTGTGTTACTGATATAGCTGGGAAATGAAACACTTGTTATTTTTGAGGAAAATCAGACCCTGAAAATTCTGGTCAGTCATAACTGGTTGTAGATGCATAGACACTGGAATTCCAAGAGTGCAAATGTTTTTTTCTAGATCTAATACGTATTTCCAGTGCAGATATCTATAACTATTTTCATCAGTCCTGCTAGTCTCCTATGCACTGAAGTCACTTCAAAGTCAAAAGGTGTACAAATTTGTGGATCATCTAAGCTGAGTCGCTTTTACAAACACACAAATCGTATTTCTTATATTTTTAGGTATCACTTCAAGTGCTGTTCACTTTGGAACTGAAATAGGTAGTTAAACCAGTAAAAGCTATTTAAGGATGTGCTCATTTGTGCTGAGCATGTGATGTAATGAAAAGCAATCCTTTTATTAATGCTGCTTCATTATTATTTTCAATGTCTCATTCATAGATACTGTACACTTAGTCATTGTCTGTTAACTATTATAAACAGCAAAACCGTAGCTGGCTTTAAATTAAAATTGCTTGCTACTTAGTATTTATTGTACAGGGTCAAAATGTTACATATTATGATAGTCTCAACAAGATCTGTAAAGCTCAGTTGGAGGTAGGCAGTAAATACCAAAGCGTTCTCAGAAATCATGTTTTTGTATATAATCACTATATGTGGATAAAAGTAAAATTTCAGCTTTTCCCCTGTTACCAACCAGCTCTGGTCTAGGAATTGATCCAGCCTACCCAGCCTCTGCTTTCAGAGCCTCCAAAACACCATTTGTTCCAGCAGCTCAGATTTCCTTCATTTCAATACTGTGAAGAGTTCACACCATTTTACATCTTAAGTCTGCTTATTTTCTGCATCTGACATTATGTGATGAAGAAAGTCCAGTCCCTCCCTTCTAGCCTAGATCACACTTGATCCTTCACAGTATCCTCCCTTGCAAACCTCGCTTTTCCATTAGGATCCCTGTATTCATTTTTAATCATTTTGTTCTCCAGTCAGTATTTCAACTACAGCACTCTTCCAGCAAGCTGAATTACAGCTGCTGAGTTAGTTACTTTTGTTTGCATGAAGCCAAACTGCCGAGGTTGTGATAAAGAACACTGGTATAACAAAACTAGTGGACATTTATTTATGAAATGAACAGCATGACAATGGCAGTGGAAAGACTAAGACTTGAAGGCTCTGGGAGTTGCTACGGTTTACCATGGCTTGCAGCTGTGAGAAACACTTCCCCACACTCAGAAAATAATATCTCCTTGGAAGAGGTTCTCTTGTTCAAAGCCTATCAATCTGGTCTTTGGTTATATTATGTTTTGTTATCAAAAGCGTAGCAATTTTTTTCATTAGAAAATATGAAGATCAAATATGAAAAACTCTGGCTAAACTAAAGAAAGAGCTACTTAGGTTGTACTAAGATAAATAATTAAATTAATAACACCTGACACAATTCATTCTAGGTTACGACAGAAAATGGCTGAAGCGTTGCAAAGGCTGGAAAGTACATACTTTTGTCTTTTTTTTTTTTTTTAAGAGAGGGAAAGGAGAAATCTTTCGTAAGTCAGCCAGCTAAACTGAATTCCACGAAAAATCTTATGACCGTGCAAGTAAATACATATCTTTCAAATGCCAAGAAACTTTAAAGTGAAAGTAACAGCTAACCTGAATTGTCAGGAAAAAAAGTCATGCCAAACCAGTCTAACTGCCTTCTTTTTGACAGGGCACCATTGCCATCGTAACAGAAAGAGCAGTAGCTGTCCCATAACTGTACTGCAACAAGGCTTTGGGGACTACAAGTACTGTGGAAGACAGACTTCAAACTTGGCCAGGTGGAAATGAGGACAGAGAGGTAGGATCTCACCTGAAACACTGTGTCAATCTTCAGGCACTATTCTGCAGAGGACAGTGTTAAGAGATGCTGAACACTCAACATATAGATAACCCATGTCTCCCCTCATATATATATATATAAAAAAATAAAATAACAAGAGTAGCAAACACCTAGAACAGATTTCCAGGAAGGTTCTGATGTCACTGTAGTTTCAAAGAATAGTTAGACCAAGAGCTGTTAGCAGTGACAGGGGTACTGCCAATCCTGCCCTGAGCTGTGGAGGTTTACTGGTG
>NW_008824995.1:111479-134375 GCF_000699105.1 Pygoscelis adeliae | reverse complement strand
TGCCGGGTCCTGGCAGCAAGCCGAAGTGCCCCCCCGGAACCCCCGAGTGCCCCCCCGACGCCGGTTTTGGAGCAGGAACGAAGCCATCTCTAACTCTCCGAGCCTAGCGGCATATACTGAGGTATAGAGCCAGCCCTGCCTTTCACCAGGGTCTTAACATGAGCCTTGTAATGCCCCTGAAACCTCCACCTCTAAAAACACTCCATTTGCGTAGAACGCCTCAAACAATAGCGTGGTTATTTAATGTGGCAGTTCCTGGCTGGAGGGGGAAAAGAGCAAGTCGGAGAGGGGAAAAGAAAAAGATATTTGTGCTGCTGTCTGGGTGATGAGTGGCACAACACTGGGCAGATTGTTCTGAATGTCCCCAAGCTGCATCTCCCTCCTGCTGCTGCAACTTCATTGCAGTTATTTCCTCACAGGTGGGGAGGAAATCCAGGTGCTGTCCCCCCTCCTGTCACAAAACCCCTCCACTGGGAACTGAAAGCTCCCATGCTCCCAAGAGATGAATTTCAACCTCAGCCAAGCTGTCAGTACTGCGCCTGCATCATGCACTCTAGGCTATAGGCTTGTACTGTTTTAACATTGCGCTGTTCCTACAAAATTAATGAAACATTTGAATTATTCACTGTTCACTTTTATAGAGCAAGTGTGAGCAAAACCTGGGCTTTAATGGGGTTTAAGTGGAGTTGAGCAGTGCTTTTCAGATGCAGCTACCGCTGTTAAATTCTGCTTAAACAAAAGTGCAGTGACTGCATATCTCTGCTTTTTAGAGCTCCTGGTTTGAATTTAAATTGCAAATCTTGTGACGATATCAACCAACTTCATAGGCTGCAGAGACAGCTCTCAAAGCTGAGAAACCAGAAATAATTGAACCCTTGTTATATAGGAATCTTAGTGCTCTCAGTTTGCACAAGCCAGACGTTTTGAAAACTTGGTAATCTGACCGCATCTAAGGACTTTGAAACACTGTAGATATTAGTAAGGAATGTTTGCTGCCCTGGGAAAAAAACCCCAGCAAAACAAAACAAAAAAAAACCCACCCCCCCCCACAATTCCTCATGTTTTACAGCAATGTCACCTACAGCACTGTGATAAGGGTAAGATTGGAAGAGAGAGTCCTGTATTTCATAATATGGGAAAAAGAATCTTAAGGCATATTTCCCTCTCTTGTATAGTTTGCCTGTTTCAACATTAATTGCTAGCATGCACATGAGTCATTATTTCAGCTATGTGATTAGATCTTAATATACCTACTAGAAAGGCATAAAGTTTAGTACAGCACACTAGACATTTCTCATTTAGATACAAGAAACCAAACTGACATATTTTGAAATGCCATGTTACCACATTGTAAGGCAATTTGTTATTTAGAAAGGATCATGCCAGTGTCTGTATAAGGACAGTGCTGCAAACCATTTTCTACTGTGACAATGAGCAGCAAGTATCAGTGTGTTCCTCTGTGGCTTAAACTGCCCTGAGATATGGTATCTAACATGAATGAAGTACTTCGGCCTCCTTATTTGTTGCCAGGACCAGTCTCTGAGACTCTGGAAGGATGATTCTCTGGATTTGGGGGGGGTGGCAGGGAGCCTTTGACCTTTGAATTCCACTAAGCTTTTGTAAAACTTTGCATTGCAAATTAGGACAAGATGTTGCAGACCTGGAAATCTGCTATATTTCATTTCAGAAACTGTTAAATGAGAACATTTCAAACATTTTTGAAATGAGATGCAGTTTCTGAGCTCCAGGCTTAGTTATTTCACAAACGCTTTTCCTTCTCTAAAGTCTTAAAGCTAAACAAGCTGGGAGAAGCATTGAGAACTGGAACTTCTGAGGCAACCCACAGAACTGAATAATTCAAATATGGCTGTATTTATCAATTTATTTTTCTCTACAGTCACCCTTTATATTCAGATAGGAATAAAATTTGTATATTGTGCTAAAAAGCAGTGATACATGTATCAAAACAATACCGTAGGATACATTTGTTTCATGTAAATAGAGAACAACAACTGTAATAGTGACTTAATCTCATTTGGGTGGGGATATGAGGGAAAGTGGAATGTGCACACGTATTGGAAGTAACATGAAAATGTTTTATGTACGTCAAGTCATACCTACCTCTCCTGCCAACCTCCTTGCATTCAGAGACCGGGGATGTAACGTAGCTGCCATAATGCTGAGTACAGGCAGAGCAGGCTATGCATGTTCACAGCTGCTGTGAAGTAGGTTTTTTAATTACAAACCGAGTTACAGCTGCTCAGGGTGGTGAGCTCCCTTCCTTTGGGTGTAAAAGCAAGAATCATTAAATAATATTTTGAGCAACTATTATGGAAATAATAAGACACTGCTGTCCAATAGCACAGATGTACATGGCAAAACTCAATGCAAGAAATTTGCTTGATCTTGAGGGGTTGCCTTGAATTTTACTGCTTACAGCTACATCTGTCTGTGATGGAAGATACAGTAGACTGTGAGAAAAGCAACTGCTTCTGGGAAGCTTGTGCTCAACTTCTGAGCTGTTTGCTTCTCCTGTATTCAAGGAAATGGGGTTTTATGACACATATAATAAGTTTTTCCTCCTAAAGTTAACAATGAGGCATGGCTTAGATTTTTGAAGCGAGGAGACAGGATTTTTGAAATATTTACATGTGGATGTTGTGCCCACGTTTGTTTCTCAGGGCAAATGCAGCAGCGTTTTCACTGTTGGTAGCCAACAGACTTTTTAGACTTCCTGCCAGTCCTGGGGCTCTAAGCAGACTTCCAGTTAGAGTCTTTATGTATGACAACTCACAGAAAACAAATCTGAACTGCAGTTTTCATCTGTCTGTCCAGAAAAATAGAAAATTATAGAAAATATGTAAATTTCAAGAAGGTGAAGTGTTTGGGGGGTACTCTTGATGTTTTTTCCTCTTTTTCAGCCATTAACACATCTTTCCTTGCCCCGAGTGAATGTAAGTTCCAGCAATTTATTTCATCCCCCGCGCCCTTTAATCCTTTCTTCCCTTCTCCTTTTCTCTCCCCTGTGATAAAGACAGGTATAGCCACACTCTAAAAGCAACCCAGCAAGCAGAGAACAAACTCTTGAGACCAAAACTGGAAAACTGGGGTTTATAAATTATGAAAGAATAATAATACAGGAGCCTCCAGTCTCATGATTGTGATGGAGTAATTATTGCACAAAGAATGCAAAGGCAAAAGAAAGGCCAAGACATCACCTGGAAAACAGAAAGCTTTACTATTATGGCTTTAAAAGGAGTTTCTGTGTGTTAAGACTTGAGATTTGCTATGGAATTCTTTCAGAACAAGTATTTAGTTTTAATTAGCAGGGTGGTATCTTGGTTAATGGCATTCTTTGAATTCTTCAGTGGCCGTGAAACGCTGAGGCCTTATTAAGGAAGAACATAGAGAAAAGGGAGCCACAGGAGATGAACACACTTTCCCAATTCCCCAAATTGAATGTTCCAAGCATACATGTTCATGGTTTTCAACTTTAAAATATATTGTTAATTGAAAGAACACAATGGATGTTTATGGAAATGCAGTGGCGCATTCAGGGGTGTAGCCCATCTTCTCAGGTTGTGGATATGCTGCAACCAGCATTACTCTGAGCTTTGTTACAGCTGTGCAGCTCCTTGTACACACTCTCCAGCTAATCTGAGAGTACTTTTTGTGGGATTATCTTGGCTAGAACTACTTCATGCTTTTGTGAGTTTATCAAACAAATAAGTAAAAGATACTTCTAAGCCAGTATAGAAGTGCTGTAGTTGGAGAGGCAACAGTGATTCACCTCATATTTTCAACTAACTTAGCTATTTAGCAATACTTGTATGACTCCAGTCTTCTTTTGGCGAATGGAGGGTATTCGGTGTGAAGCAGAGACCTGCTACTGCAGAGTGTAAATACCTTATATGGTCTTTATACATGAAATACATGTATAATGTATAATAAGCTAAACTAACTCAGATTGGTGGTCCATCTAGCTCAGTATCCTGCCTCTAACAGTGGCCAAGGGAAGAGTAGAAAGTCAGAAGTCTCCTTAAAGATCCTAAAGGAGTCTACATTCAACACGCAAAATACTCAAACCCCTCTAATAACCCTCCATAAAGCTGAACCAACCACACGCTTAGCTGACTCCCTGTTCCTGGTAATGCAAATATCGATATAATTCAAAACTACAGTCTTCTGGAATTAACAGATTAATCTGATTAAATGAATAAGAAATCATCTCGTGTTACCCCAAACAGTAACACATTTAGTATTTGCATACGATTTGAATGAAGGTTGTCAAAGACATGCAAACTAGAGTTTGAGAAATAAAGTTTCTAAATAGATAGAGATCTTGAAATATAAAAGGTGATACAGACTTGGTCTTTGCCGACACCCAAACTGCATTTACACGTTTCTCTGTTTAGCTTCCCCCCCGAAGCTTTCGTAATCCCTTCAGAAAACCTTTTCAGACAGCTCACAGAGAACTTCCAGTATCACATTCCCTTAGTCCTCAGAAACAAACTTGTATCACTCATGAGATCTAGTTCTTATGTATACACTCAAAATACACACTGTAAACTGAATAAATAGGTCTACAACAAACTGTAAGTGGTCACAGATGGCACAGTGGTCTTAAAAGGGGTCATGTCTACTCTTTTTTTATTTTAATAGATAAATACTATATTCTGCAGTTTAGTCACGGTGAATTCCAGTGAGAGAAAACCGCCTAAATGCTTAAAAATACACATTCCACAGAGTTATATTTTTTCCCTCCAGTGCTATTTGTGACAATTGCGTTGGAAGTCTCTGTAATGTGTTCATGTTGGAATCCAGTCCTAGAAACAGATTTTTAATATTAATTTTGATATTTGAAAAATGCTGTGACTTTCTATTAGGGAAAGTAGCATAAACAGAAAATAAAAAAAGGAAAAATACAGCAACAAGTTGAACCTATGTGTCTAAAGCCTTGTTTGGCTTGTTTATGTCTCCCCACCTACAGATTTAAATCTAATAAGTAATCTGCCCTCCTACTGCCAACCTCATCTCCCCTATTTCTGTAAATATTTGCAGTTACGAAAGCACTGAAATTACAAAATTATTAAAACTCAACAATGGGTTAATTAGCATCCATATAGGAACATTAATTATGGGTACAAAACCAATTATTTCAATAAAAAGACTTTATCCTTATAGCCAAATAAATCCTACTCTTTTATATGCCTAAATCAAGATAGTCCTGTGCTATGGCTGCATTCTTCATTTTCTGAACTATGGCCATAACTTTTTTGCCAAATTGGGATTTTAGATACATTAAGCATTTAAAACCCATAACAACTGGTGAAAACAAAATACCTTTAAAATCTGATTCTTGGTCTTTAACTGAAAAATAAAACAGTACATAACCTTACTGAAATAGTCTAAATATTTGTGGACAAAATTTGAAAGATGCTTTTAGATTAAAGATACTCGGAGTTCTGAACAGAATAAATTCATACATTCACTGCTAGTTTAAAAAACATGCCAATTAAAAGATTAGTCTTTTCTTTGATACCAGGCACCATTCACATAAGCAGGTACTCTCAGAGCACTCCTCAAGAGAAGGGACTCTTACCACTCCTTGGTAGCACCACTACATAGAAAAAAAAAAAAACCAACCAAAAAAACAAAGTGCTCTCTTCTTTTATTCTTAAGAACTGTTAGACTAGACTTACAAGTGTTGGAGAGTGACTGTTTGTAAAGTATTAGCTCAGCAAAACAAAGGAGCAATTATTTGATTGGCATAGCCCTCTTTCAACACAGTATAAAATACTTACATTAATATCTCCTGTTTTAGAGCACAAACCAAACCAAACACATTCAGACTTTCAACAAGTTATTCCCACAAGCCTGCTTGGGAAAGCTTCCCTTTGCTGACACACGGACTTGTCACTAACCTCTTCACAACCTTTATTTCTCTGAGGGATTTTGTTTTGATTTGTTTTGGACAGAGCTCCTAGTTTAGCAGATCTACTTCCTGAAAGACTCTAATTAACCCAGTAATTCTACTTCCTTGTCGTGTCCATCTCTCAGGGAATGACTGCGATTCAAGGGCTGTTAAACCCCCTGTCTGCAGTGTCTTATGTATGATTTCAGGTTTCATATACAATAGTTGTGCTATCTATTTTCAGGAGTCTATGCTTTAGGAATACTGTGCTTTCATCAGAAAAATTCTGCAAAAGCAGTAACTTTTTGTACAAGTTGAGACAGTAATGATACTATCTAGGGAATGCTGAACAATGTGCTGAATTCTTCAGCTCAAGGTTAGAACATTATGACAGGAAAAGCCAGCATAGGTATATCTAATTAGACTAAGTAAAAAAAGCTGAAAGGAACTCCTGTGGCATTTGGCTCACTAAATATGGTTGTAGGATGCAGAAGGGGTACACTGCTTTTCTCCTGGGAGTGCCAGCAAGCTTTGCTAAGAACTTTCCAATATCATGTCTGTAAACACAGTACAGGTATCTGTGAGAATGACGCTTGGCTTAGGAGGGTTGATGCTTTCCTTTATACTCTTGCCATTTATCTTTAAATGTGATTCAACCTCAGAGATTTTACAGAAGTCATCTTTTCATGAGAAAGGCATAAAAAAATCTCCAAGGTTCCATGACATTAGCACTTCAACAATCAAGATAGGTGTGGTGAAGCAGCCAGAGATAAAGCATACAATGAGTAAATCCTGATATAAAACACATATTCTTGAGCTCCTTCTGATTTTAGGGTTTTTGTTAGTTTATAGATTCTATTTAATGCTGCAGAAGCCAAATTGAACCCAAGTTTACATAACAGCTAGGCTGGGTTCCTGGGCTTCCTCATCTTCCCTGAGTCAAGTCTGTTCTGGATGCTTGGCTTTTCTTGTCATCTACTTTTCTCGTAGGTTTTGGGAGCAAGAGTTACCAATCAGCAAGAGTAAAGAACTATTAAATGTTGAAAAAGGAACTTTCATATAAATATGGTTTGCTATCTTCCATTTGTCTAGTAGCACTTAATCTATTTTTTCCTTCACTGGGATTCAAAATCATGATTAAACTGCTGAAAACTCTCCTCTCACATGTAATTTTTGCTTGTGGACTGGTGCATTAATAGTGCATTAGGATTCAACACAATCTGTTACTTGAAGATCTTAAACTTTTTTTTCCTTAGACTGTTACTATCCGAAGTTATCACTGAAACAGAGAGCTTGATGATTGCATCCTAAACCCACTGGAATCAGTAGCATTTTTCACAGTTGCAGGACTGGTCATTATACATAATTTAACATTTCCCTGAGATTTAGCAGCAAAGGTCAAAACTTAATCTCTTCATTCTGACCAAAGGAAATATTCCTCCAATTGCTTTACAGTGCTTGCCTGGTGCCTAAGTGGCATAAGACCTAGAAGTTCATAGTGAAGCTATTTGTTCAAACTGCTTGCAGTGGGGGTTCAGCCTTTCAAACTAAAGTTAGCTCTCTGTATATTTTTGCAAGCAATTCCTGGGTAATCTTATAGTCCAGTGAGGCCTAGTTTTCCAGCTGTACGTTCTGTGTGAGTTTTTTTGAAGGAGGACAAGTTGTAGAATCTCCTTTATTATGGTTGGATCTTGTAGAAGAGCAACCTTTATTAATAAATATGCGATATTTGTATTGTCCAAGTCAGTGTTTAAAACACTTAAGGGTATTGCTTTTTTTAATTGTTATATATTAATTTTCATACATATTTATGATACCTCAAGGGGCTTGTTCCTCCAGCCCTTGCTCTATGGAGCAATCTCACTTAAAAGAGAGATCTCCCTGTGTTCAGTGGGATATCCAAAAAAAGTAAGATGGGTCCTATGATTTGGAACACTATATTGGAAAAAAAATTGTCTTGAAAGATGTATGCTTTCTTGCAAATGCTTTATAAAAAAGAAAATATTAACAATATTTTTATTGATATTTCTGGTTTCTATATCTTTTTAATGTCATGTGAGAATGCGTAGAACACAAGGCACACATTATCGTGTCTGCACCAATACTAATGTGACATGTTTTATTTCACTATGCTTCATACTAAAATAAAACAACTGACTGCCAATTCCATGCCAGTTAAAGATTTTTTGAGAGGAGGGGGCTTAGGTGAATTATGGAAATTTGGTTTCTTGTTTTAGAGGTGGTGCTTATTATTTTTTTACTGCCTAAGTGACAGTGCTGTTTGATGGTTGTAAGCCATAGTAGCTGAGAGTGCCACTGATGAAAACAAATACATTTGATGTAAGTAGTAAATGCAGCCTTGTACAGGGTATTTATTGCAGTGTTAAAATTTATGAATACAGTGCATTGTGCTTTTCTCAGAGAGGAAAACAGAAAGGTGGAAAGATTTTGAAATTTCTGTCATTTGATAGTAAGTGTATAAGGAGAAGACAGAATTCTCCAACGGGGGAAACAAGTAGGGATGGACTCTCCAAAGACAGCGAGTGGGTAGTCAAAACAGTCCTGAGAAAGGAGCTGTAGTCCCGTGCTGCTAAGTGAAGGCATCTCTGCTTTTTCCTTGTATCGGTAGCAGGCTGCATTAGGTCTTTATCAATGAGACTGAACACAGCTTTGCGAGAAAACAAGCTGTGTGGATTCTTCAGCTTTCACCTGTGTGTAAAATTGTAACACAGTTCCTAACATTTTGCCAAGCAGCAGCCCATCTAAAAACTGTGTCTAGAAGGAACAATGTGTGTTTGCTGTCTCAGCTTTGAGTGGGGTTGGCTGCAGAGTACATCACTCTCAGCAAATTCCAGGAGGTATAGTATGGCTCTGGAGTCCTGGAGCAGGAGCATAGAAATAGGCATCAGCAAGTTAAGATGATGATCTCTTTTCTTATTTAATTAATAAAGTTCTTGCTAAGCTCCCTGTAGGAAAGGGAGACATGCAGGGAGAGAAAGATTCACTTACTCAGAGCTCAGTAATTAAGACAAAATTTTCAAATTTGTTTGTCTGAACTTCAAGGGTGCAGTACTAAAAAATCCTGGGAGATCAGGACACATTTGGGTGTGTCCAGGGGCTTGGACATTAACAGAAAAGTCAGAAAATTTGAATTTTGCTCTCTGACTTCATAGATAATTTTCTTTCAGCAAGTCACTTCATATATCTGTTTTCTCACATTAATGTGTTAGAGCCGGGCATTCTTTTCACTGTTTGCTGAGTGTCTATCACAACAGGATCCTGGTATTTTTAATAGATAGTGGGTTCTGCTACAATATATACAAAATGATTGAATAAATACAGAATCAGGCCCAGACTTTGGGCACCGAAGTGTAAAGTGTAAAGTCAGATTGTTTGGACTCCTGCATGCACCTTCTTATGAATAAGGTTTCAGGATGAATGAATCTATTCATCTCTCACAGCCTTTTAGACGCTACTTACCTATGGAACTTTCCAGTATCCTCTGAGACTTGCAGGGTGTTGTTGATTAAGATGAAATATTTTTTGTGAATATTTGTGCGTGCAGCATATGTTTTTTAATGCATGTTAAATATCGCTATGGTTAAGTTGAAATGAGGACCAGGCATGCTGCACCATGTTGTTATTTGCTGTGAAGTGATTTAACAAATGTTTGAACAGCTGTTGCTGAGTAGACCCTGTTAATATAAGTAGTGGAATCACGAGAGCTGGTGTTTTGATTGTTTACAGTGGAAAAGGATCAATCATAACCTTCTGCTTGGGTAAAGGACTCTATATAAATGTAATAGAGAGTTAGTGTAATTTATGATAAAGTCAGTCAAATCCAGCTTTGCATGTATAGTGAGTTTTATTAAAGATGCACGTTTCTGATCTTCCAGAAAAGGTGATAGGGTTTTGGCTACTCCAGCAGTCAAGACAGGAAAATTGCCTTGGAGAACAGTCAGGACAGTTGCTGATCTTTATATTACTCAACAAAATTCTTTCAGTTCCAGAAATGAACAGTCTCTGAATCGTAATTCTAGGTGGACCAACAAAGTGACTGCCACAACGATTGATCATTTGTAGCAGAAAAACAACACTTCTGTAGATAGCACCATTTGCCATGGAAAGGTTCTGCTCTGCACTAATATTAACTTGCCAATGAATTTTAGCAGTAATGTGGTAGGGGAAAGAAATATAGTCTATATACAGTAATGAATGGTGTTAAAGGAACAGCTAGCATTCCTGGCATACCGCAAACTCACCAAACAGGAAAAGAAAATAAGGGTAGAATATTTTAATAGTCTTTGCTCCTAAAAATGGAAACCAGATATCCAGATCCCAAAGACCCCACCTGAACTTTCTGCTTGTGGTCTGACTTCTGATAAGAACTAATTTGTAAGGACAGATTTGACAGTGGGCAGCCACTGTGACAGTGGGCAGACAGTGATAGTGGAGTCTGGATTTTCAGCTTGCAGCAAAATGCACCAAATAAACACTCTGAATTTTAGCACAGTGATGAAATTTTTTGAAAGTCTGAATGCTAATTTTGGTGCCTGAGTTGATCCTGTCTGAGTATCTGATTGCCAGGACTCAGGTTTGCCAGGGAAGACTCAAAAGGTTGTAGAGGTGGCAAGCATGGTGAGTTGTTTGCAAGAAGTGTACACTTGTGGTCAGCAAATCTGAAAGTCTTGGAGGTGCGTAGGGGCAGTGGCAATGCAGTGAATCCATCCTTGTCCCTTTAGTATGTTCCTTTGTACTGGTGTTCTCACCAGGAAAGGCAAGCGTAGAAGAGTCTTAGGAAATGAGTTGCTTTCTTACAGGCTTCATGGAAGGGAGAGCTGAGGTGTGATGACAGGGAGCTGCTAGTGTTCATGCTGTACTTCTTTGAATGATAAAAGAATTTAACATCTGCGATTAAACACTTTCTAAATTTTTTTTTCTTTGTTCCCCCCACTCCTTTTTACACTACAATATTGCCATTGCCCTGGCCTCTGAGCAGTTCCTCAGGCTTTTTATAAAGAAGAAAACATGTAGTGGAACATAAAAAGGACTTTCTTACAGTAAGGAAAATGGCATACTGAGGTACGCTTATGGCCAGACTGATCTTACAAGAAAGTAATCCTTTCCAGGAGAGTAAAGAGTGACTGGGATGCCTTTATTGCAAGGAATGCTATGTAACAATAAAACATTCAGTAAAGTTTACATTGCTGCTACTATAATTGAGACATGATATTTAAATAAAATAGCACTGCTTTTATGAGTGCACACTGTGATATGAGTTATCAACCAAAAAGAAGAGTTTAACTGGATTTTATTTCTTCTGAAGTATAAAAGCTGTCAGATTGTGTACTGATAGCTGCAAGGGTATTCCAGGTAGCTCATTACTCAAGAGTAAGACGAAGCAGTGGCTGTGGGCGTAGAGGCATTGTGCTGCAGCTCCACTAGTAATAAGCAATGTGTCTTCATAGAGAATAACTATTTGGAGGGCAAGCCATCAGAACTTCATGCTTTGAATTAATTGTGTTTGTCTCAGAAGCCTAGAAAGAGACACGGTCAAGGTATCCCCGTGCCTATTGCCATGAAGGCAAGGCCACGGTGGATGTCAAGGTGGGCTTAATACCGTCAGTGAGGAAGCTTGTGCTGCGAATCTCTTAATGGTATCCCACTTAACTAGCTTAAAAATATCTATGTGTGGGTTTTTGTTCCTCTTTTTTGTAGTATAAATAAACTCCAATTTGGAAACATAGTGAGATTTGATCTTTGACTTCATGGCTTTGACCATTGGCATTTTCAATCTGTGTTAAAGTTTTCTGTAATTTTCTTTTAATACTGCCGGTACAACCTTTTCTATTTCACCTTTTTTTCTGATGACTATATTTAACATAAGTTGTTTTAATTAACATATGATCTTTCTAATGAGCCATAAAACTGGTCACCTAGACAATCAGTGGAGAAATCAGTACTATTAAGGTAAGTGGTGATGCTCATGTCTTGATGAACTTTAATGGTAACAAGTTCAATAATTCTTTCACTGATAGATAAAAGCTGGCCTGCAGATAATGAATCTGCCTTCAGGAAAAGCTGAGATGTATCAGGCTGAAAAAAGCAGTTGTCTTAATTATGGTAATTATGTTAATTTAGGCTTTAAATAATATGGGACTTGCACTTTATATATTTAATATTTCAGTTAACTATGGGCATTAAGGAAAACGAGACATCTCAGAGATACGGATTCAATTCAGCATTTCATGTAAGAAATCATAAAAAGCTTTCTGGGAAAAACAGCAGTATGAAGAAATGAAACACTGGGGGAAATGCGTTCTTACATCTACCTCTCTCACAAACATACACTGTCTTAACCGGGGGAAGAAGGATCATATTTGCAGGTAATGCACTGAAGCCCATCTATTTAGAGTAGCTGAGGACCTGACACATAAGTCCACTGGAGACTGTATCTTACACTGATTCCACCTTCTGAACGAGTTGTTTTAGCTGCTATCCTATCAAGTGGTGTGAATCTGAGACTTATTGTACTGAATCTCCCTGGCAGGATTAGGGCAACCTCAAGGCTATTTCCTTTAAAATCAATCTATGAACAGACCTTTCTTTGCAGTGAAATGTCAAGTCTTTATGAAATCAGAAGGAAGAAAGTCATAATCCTGTGTGACTCTATACCCACGTGTGCCTAAGTATCCTGGAAATTATTGTTTTTTCTGCTCCATAGATAGTAATGATATTTGCTCAGCTAGTTTTGCATGCTTTCCAAAACTTCATTCTCAAACCAAGCAAAAGAATATTCACATTCACGTTTCTTTGCTGCACAAAAGATAATGATTGTTTACCTGTAATGTATAAACTCATTGGATACCTGACTGATTAAACGTAGCGGATTCCATCCAGGAATCTTTATTTCCTCAGTGAAAACACAGCCTTATTCTGTAGTTATAAAATAGACTTGTAAGACGTGTAGACGTGGTGCTTAGGGATGTGGTTTAGTGGTGGACTTGTCAGTGCTAGGTTGATGGTTGGACTCGATGATCTTAAGGGTCTCTTCGAATCTAAATGATTCTATGATTCTGTGATAGGTAATAATGCCCTAGAGAAGTGTAGATCTGCTACTCACCAAAAACATCATTCATTACTCATAGGCAGTTTTTTTAAGTTGTTGGGGTTTTTTTTTTAGTTTACTTCTTTTTTTACCTGTGCAAACAACTGTCTTCCAAGCACCAGCCTCATATAAGATACTTTCTGCATATGACATTAAAAGATGGTAATTGTTAGTATATTATTGCTCAAAATCACAGTAGGTAGGTAGTGCCTCGGCTCCTAGAAGTACAGAAGTCAGGGGCTATAAAGAATGGTGTGACTATTGCAAGGTGAAATCCAATTACCAGTGTCCCAGCTAAGAGATTCCTGACCTAAGTTTCATTTTTGGATGCCTTGACTGACCAGTATGTTGTATCCGACCCTGCATATGAAATGAGTTCCTTGTTATGGGAACGCCAAAACCAAACAAAAGGAAGTTGAATTGCCTTTGTCACTCCTATGCTAAGAGGCAGACCATGTTTGGGGTTCATGCTGTACAGGAATTTAAACTCAGACTGATTCTATTCCTTTCAAAAACATTATTCCTGGAGGTAGCAAGTGTAAGTAAGGGTGCAATACATACTGACCCTAGAGAAAAGAGTTCATTGTGTCTGCAGTGCAATATGAAAGAAAAAGAAAATAAGTTTAAAACCACTTTGCTTTTCCAGCCTAATCTAATCTAATTTTCAATTCCAATCTAATTTTGCAAATGATGAACTAAGAAAGCATGCGAATTAAATGACCAAAGTCACAAAATAAATCTAGATTTAAGCCAGCAATTGATGCAGTACTCTGAGATCATGCTCCACCAGGAGGACATGCTATGCAGGACATGTCCTATACTTGTAGTGCCATTGACACCCACTCTTCCAATTAGGCTGGGTCATGTCTTCAGTAGAAAGGCAGCTTGAGACCTGCAATGCCTTTTCAGTGTCTTGCCTGGAAATGTATTTCATATTGCTCTTGTTTGGAGACAAATTGGTTTGGGTCAGGCTGTTTTCATAGTGGAGACAGGAGGTATTAAGTGCTGCAATTTGTGCAGACTTTTCCAGCTATACTTTGAACTAGCTAGTTCCAACACTCTTAGCAATGTAGCCATAGCACCATAGAATACCAAATAGCTGGGGACTGCTTTCAAGTACACCACTAATAGTGCTTGTGTTAATTTGGACTCACCTAGACGAGCTGCAGTTACTATAGCATGTATGCCCTCACAAATAATTTTTAGGGAGGGAGCTGAAACTACAGCAAATGAGGCTCAGATGCATGATCAGCAGTCCAGGAACGCAGTAAGGAAGGTTTGTGCAGTGGCTGAGCAACTGCACAGCTGTGATGGTAGCAGAGGATGTCATTAATTTCTCTACCCGTACTACAACCTTCAGCTACCACACCAAGGCCAATGTTGCTTTACATCTCTCTGCACCAACTGCTACCTGACTCCCTGGCACATTCTTCCCCAAGCAAACCCTGCAGTTCCCTCAGAGGGCTTCTCCATCACAGCCAGCTGCTATCTATCTTAGTCTCTAATCTGTGCTGTAAAGCAGGCCCATTTTCCAGGCAGTGTTTACTGAAAACACAGGAGCGTGCCTGGCTCCCTTAGCCATATCTCCTCCTTCCCTCCCACTCCCTAGCAGGCAGTAAGGCTATGGAGGTCAGGCTGCAGGACTCTCTGCCTTTGAGAGATCGTGGAGTGAAATCACCAGCCTGTAAGACCATTAACCCTGACAGGTTTACAGTTGCTTCCTCTGAGGTTCAGAGAGGTTATGCTTACAGCTAGTCAAAGTGGTTGACAGTAAGGCAAACAGTGACATGATTGAAATCTTCATTAGAGAGAAAACTGGGGCACTAAAGGAAAGATTTGGGATAGGAGAACACAGTGCAAGATCAAGGCTTTCAGTGAGATCAGTAATTCAAAATGAAATTTCTAAAAAAGCAGAGAAGAGATAATGAAAAGGGTCAAAAACAAATAATAAAGGATAATTATGAGGTTGATGTTACATACGGCAGTGGAGAGCTGAAAAGAAGAAACTGGATCTTGCTGTAGTGCTTAGAACTAGGAAATTTTCAAATCTTTAATGAAAAAGCACATTTGAAATGGTAACTTGTATTTGCTGCTGTAGATTAATTATGGCTAAGACCCATATATTCTGTAATTACCCTCCTATTTCTGTAGAAATGAACTAAGTTTGGGGAAGTAGAAACCATATGGTGCTGCCTTCAGCAGCATTTTTGTCCCTATTTCCTGACAACTGGGATCGTGGCAAGATAACTAGGGACTTTGCTTGAATAAAATATTTCTAGATTTCTTTGCAGCTTGTTTTGGACTAATCTGCCCATTCCTATCCATCTTGGCAGATGACCTGTCTTATTCTAGGGGTGAGAAGAGCTATATTCTTTGTCTTTTCCTTACTGCATGATCAGCCCATCAATTGGTCTGACGTGTCCCAAATGGCACTCATCATCAGCATATGTCACACTGACTGTACTTGGCCACTTTTTTTTTTACCTGGGACTTAAAGGGAGTAGAACGGCAGTGGGCTGTATGATTTTTTTCTTGATAACAGCTCCCTTTCTTGCCTGGTGTTGTCACTAAAGCTCCACAGGCTGTTGAAACAGTATTGTAATGGGGCTACATTCAGCCTGGGAAATGTAGGGTGAACATTGATGTTTTAAAAGAGAGACTTTTAGGAGCCTACCTGGCTTGTTAAAGCCAGTAGGCATCCCTGCATGTCAGTGGAAGCGAGATAAGATTTCAAGTCACATCTTGTATTCCACATGTCTTCCTGTGTGTCCAGAAATTTCAGTTATCTCCACTCATGACTAGAGATCATGATAGCTGTTTGAATTTTTAGTCAAATAAGACAAATACACCTCCAATCTCTCTGGTTATATATTTATTCAGTAATCAACACAACTTTAAAGTTCACAAACTCGTTCTTTGTTTCTTTAAATGTTTGACATAGAGGTTAGGAGCAGTGATCTCCAATGGAGATGAAGAGCCACAAGAGGGATCAGTCTCAGCCAGAATGGCCAGGAGCCACTCCATAGTCCCACGTGAATGCCAAGGCTGGTTTGCTGTACAGACCTGTCTGATGTCTGGTGTTTTAATATGCTTGGGCACTAGCAGGATATTTTTGCATATGGTAGTGTGTTTGTATTTTCTACCCAATGTTTCTGGTAACAAATGAGGAGACAACATATTTTCTGCTTAGCATTTTGTTTTCTTGTCAGCAGTTTAGCACAAGGAAGAATACTTGTTCCAAAAAAAACTTAAAATGTATTCAACTGTGGCCTGTCAGAACTTTATTCCTCTCTGTTGTGTTTCTTGGGCTGCAGTGTGAATACAGACTAGTGTCTTGTCTGGGTTTCAGCTCTAAACTGCCTCAGTTAGGGAGTATCACAGCTTTTAGACATGTCTCTGGCAACAAGGAAAAGAAAACCCACTGCCCTTCTGCATGACTAAACGAAAAATCTGATAATCTGTTTTGATTTGCTAGAGATGTTAACAAAAGGCTCAGAGGAAGCTGAATGACAGCCACAGTGAAAGCTGGTGTGAAACTCCAGAGTATGGGCACTTTTAGTTGAGAGTAACTAAGATAATAATTAAATATTGATCAAAATTTATATCAGAAGAACTAAGAAGCTTGGCTTTATGTACTGATCGATCAAAAAAGAGACATTTAGAAGAAATATTGAGAAAAAGTATAATTTTAAAATGTAATTACCTACAAAACAAGGTCACTGATCTGGAAATAAACTAGTTGTACTTAACTAGAAAGCAGTTGCCAAGAGGTTTATTCCATGAATTAATTTTTATGCATTCTGTATTGGAAACATGCAATATAGCTGAACAGTTTGTTCCTTTCTTGTCAGGAGTTATGATAATAAATGCCAAGAGCTTGGATGTGTAGTTTTTTTTATCCTCCCTAAGGGGTCTTTCAGAATTAAGAACTTTCCTTTCCTTTCTGTTTGAAGCACCTTTAGAAGGATGAAATAGTAACATTTCACTTAAAGAACAAAATGTTTAGAATTTATTTCACTCCTATTACTAAAATGATTGAATCTTGAACAGAATTTGGGGAGAAAACTCATGTAATGTTCCTGTCAACCTTGATAATGTTTGCTTCTCCTGCTGGTCTCTTCTATTTCTTCTTCCTCTGGTTTACAGCGTAATGAACTGATAGAGTCAGAACTACATCTTACTTTAGACAGAAGAAACTTACAATCAGGCAGAGCAAGCTACAAACTGCCCCACACCTCTGAAAATCAATTAACTGATTAAATGGTCCAGTATTTGGTATTTTGATTTGGCTCAGTTGAACATTTGCCCGTACTACCTGTGGAAGTCTTGGAAATGAAAATATATACATTATAAATCATATTGTTTGTATCCAATTTAATATTTCTGAAATATGAAAAAAGCCATTCTGTGGTTTGGCTTTCTATTGCATTCAAATTCAGGGGTATGTATGGACTTGCTGTACTTTTTCCAGAAGTTTGTTTAATCATTAGAAAACTCTTTATTCAAAACAAAATCAAAGGTACCTTCCCAGGAAAGGAGGTTATCTTCCACTTAACACTCAGTGTTTCTCGTTCAAGTGGAGCATGAATCATAGGGTTTGCCCTTGCTATAGGATGATGAAAATACAGCAAAATGCTGACAGAAATTGAAAGCAATTTGTGAAACGGTTTGAAGTTTTATGAGGCAGTGAAAATGTTAAAATTGCATCAGTGTTTTCTCATTTGAGATCACTACATGTTCTGAAACTTTTCTGACACACTAAGGTCTGTGGAACACTGTAAAATCCACTGAGGTGATACTCACACATGCAGCTGGCTGCTTGCTCAGTGCAGACCTGGTCACAGTGCAATAGCAAGCTATGCGTGGAACTGGGCATCTGGAGTCGTCAGGCCCCGCTGTGCTCTGTGCCTGTGTGGAATCCTGTTAGGCCCAGCTTCTGTGCCCCCACCACGTAGTAACAACTTCCCCTAGCTTACAAGGGGCAAGAGCTAGATTTCTTACCATAGAATCATAGAATAGTTTGGGTTGGAAAGGACATTTAAAGGTCATCTAGTCCAACCCCCTTCTCTGGAATCAGTTCTTCACTTAGGAAGAGAAACATTTATTCATCTGATGGTGCACCTGAAGCAAAGTTGCATGATATGCTGATATTGTTGCTTGTGTAGCATTTATTAGTGCAGGTAGGTGAGGAAGAGTTAAAAGATTTTCCATTTCAATTTCTTTGAATAGTGCATTAGAGTGAGGATGCTTAGATCTTTTTGTATGTGCATTTTATTATACAGTTTGTGTTTTCTCCTGAGATATGCGTTATTTCAATTTCAAGCTTTCAGATAAGCTCCAAGGAGAGAGTGCAGTTATTTTAGAGGAATGAAAAAGTCAGAAGAACTTGCTTTATATCTTTGCTGTCCAAAATGGTACTTAAAAAATCAGACTGTGAAAATGCCAATAATAGACTCTCTGCTCTGTTATTTAGAGGTAAAAGATAAAAGATAAGCCTGTTGGCAACCAGAAACCCATTTCAGCAGCTTCTGAATTGTGTCACAGACAAGTCTGCAAAGACATTTCGTAATATCATTGGTAAAGATTATGTAGTATTGAACTGATCTGCAAACATGCAAACACAGACTGAACTTGTGTGTGTCATTCTGCATATGTATTCATCTAGACTTGTGAGCAAGTGGAAGGACAACTTTTCAAGAATTTTGTAGTAAAGTAAGAGAAGTTTATTGCTCATTAACTGTTTTCCAATTGTTCTTTTATTTTTGCTCTATTTAGCATTTTCAGTGTGTGAAAATGAATGAGAGATTAGCAAAAACGTTTCTGACTCACCAATACAGCCATCACATGACAGAGTAGTAAATAACTAACATTTCCAGCTTTAGGGGCTAAGACTTTCTAAAGGTAAGGGTACAAAAGATGGTGCAGCAATTGTGCTTGACTTCCTTTTTCATTGTCAGTGCCTTATTCTAGAATCCATATGTTGTTACTGGCTGCTGATTAACTTATTCAGTGGTTATCTGAGTGTCAGCAAACAAGGATCTTCTCTGAATCTAAAAACAATTATCAGTCATATAGGAGTGGATAGGATGGTGATGGGACATCGCCATTCAAACAGTAGCTCCAGTATCCCAGAGCTCGCATTTAATCTATCTTAACGTTTTTAGGTTACCAGCCATTCTGCCCTCTTAGAAACATGGTGACTTTTCACATTTGTGTTAATAGTACCTTGGATATAAATCTACTTCCTAAACTGCGTGGACATAGACATTCTTGACAATGCTTCCTCTTTAGTAGGAAAGAATAGACTTTCACAGGAGAGATAATAAAATACAGGATAGTTGGGATGCTGCTTGTTGGGCAGAATTGGGTAAATCTGACAACACCCAATTAAACTTTGTACAGGAGTGCAAGTGCTGTTGCCTGCATGTGATGGCACTGTGATTTATGGAAAGAGGAACCCTAGTATGAAAAGATCATCTTGGGCACTGCCTCTGTTGTGAGCTCAGAAGCAGGGATGGCTCATAGGGATCTGCAGCGTAAGGGAAGGAAATATTTTCTCTGCTTTTCCAGCATCTTGCATAGGTCCTGTCTGTGTCTTCAGCCCTGGCATCAAATTCAACTGCTAGGTCTTCTTTCAAAAAAGATTAGTGAAACCAGTAATAGCTAAGTGCTGCTGTTGAAGTCAGATCTGAGATGCTAAATGTGTCTGTCAGAATTTTCCTGGAAGAATGCAAATTTACAGTAAATGCAGCACTGAAAGCAGACGTACTGTTCTCTAATACGTTTCTGCACAGGTCAGCAGATAAAGCAGAAGCCTGGCAGCAGAAATAGTCTGTCTCAAAGGCATTTTATTAATTTTCCAGGAATATAAATCAAGGTGATTTCATGTTGAATAAAGAATAAAATATTTTTGCTCTCATTTCCAGACTCTCAGTAATCATTAAGTACAGTAAAAGGACTGTAAAGGAATTAGCTTTTTGACCCAGTATTCACCAACAGTAGATCCTGCTAACAGTGGGAATAGTCTTAATGAGCAGTTTGCAAGAGAAAGATTTATATATTTTCATTATAGGCAGATTTTATAAGATTTTTAACTTTGTGGCCCAAATGGAATCTTTGAGCCAGTTACTAATAAAATAATAAGACTGACCATGGTACATGAGGAGATATAACGCCTTAGAGAAATGGAGATGTGATTAGCTTCCAGGTCTCAGTGTTGAGTTTCTTCTGAACGGCATGTCATCTTGCACTTGCATGCCTTTCAAGGGATTGCTTCTCCTCCTGTAAGATCAGCAGAGATGAGATGAGCAGCAGCCTTTCAGAGTTGAGACAGAAGGTAGATGTAAATGCAGATGATCATATATATTCAACACATGCTAACTCCTCTTCATAGTCCCACAGTTCCAGACTACTGAGTCTGCAAAGCACACATTTGCTGTACAATGGTTTGATTTTTTACCTCGCTCTGGGTGCCAGTGGGAAATAATCTGTTTAGCTTGATCCCCGATCTGTCTTTGCATAGGAAAAGGAGGAAGGGAAAGGTAAAGAAGAGAGAATGCACTGCTGCTGCTGTGGAGTGTACCTCCTACAGGGTCCTAATCTCAAAGGACAAAAACTGAGAACATCAAGCAATTTTAAGCTAACAAGAGAAATGCTTGGCAGCCCTCCTCCATCAGGAATCAGATATTTGTATATAGCTATCTCAAGATTTAACACATGGGTATGCCTCCCCTGCATAACCTTATCACATGGTCTACCCTTAACTGAGTGGAAATGTCCCATTCTGGAAAAGAATTACTTTTTCTGTTCTACCTCAGCAGGGACTACTCATTGTCCTGGCTAGTGGGAGGAATAACAGCGATCATTTGCTTGAACTATTGTAAGAAGAATGCTGTGTAACCTCTGCACAGGTAGACAGGTAGGACAGGAGCTGGGTTCCCATTAGATTCTTCAAGGGCTGGCACAGCACTCAACAGCTTCCAATTTGAAGCAGTTGTGCTTCAAATCACTCAAAGAGACAGTACTGTACCTAAGAAGCTATATGGCTTCTTAGTCCTCCAAAACTCTAATTGATTGAGTCAAAACTCAACTAAGAATTGGTTGAAATCAGAAAGGATGAATTTATAAATTATTATTAGTTCTTGTATCTTACTGTTGTTATCAGAGAATGAAATTTTCCTTGGATATCCTTAGATGAATATCTGTCCTTCAGGTTCATGAGAATTTGCTGTAGCTTCAGACTGAAGATTATTGTTATGTCTGTTTTGGTTGTCATTCTGTTTCTTCACAACCTTTAGCAAGTCTATGATTATTTATTATATACTATCTCTCATCAAGAAGGGGTTCCTTTTACAATAAGTATCTCCCCACAAAGCTCTTCCCCAGAAAAAAAACATTAGTTTTTTCCTATATTAAGTGGGGGTAAGATAAGGAGGCAGAAAGTAATTAAAACAGTTGATGGTCCTCAGTTCTTTCAAAAAACCAAACCTTCCATCATATTCTATAGGTGCTTAGGATTAAATATTTACTTTCATTCAAGGTGTTTCAGTCTGAAACTTGTCTTTGTACAGCGTCTAGTATAGCAGCATCCTGTTGCATGCATGTTACTCCCAGATTCTATGCCATAGGAATTTACATTATTAACAACAATAGTAATAATAATAGTGTTTTCAGGAGCAGGGTGCCCATGGAGCCATCCCCTGACAATGGTTCATTGCTGAGTCTGACAGAAACAAACCCACTGCTGAATTGCAAGTACAGCTATTGATAGCACCCTGTTTTTGGAAAAACAGTAATTGTATGATGCTATGAAAATGGATGTGGCAAGACAGGCTAATTGGATAGCCAACATATTGCACATTGTGTGCGTAGTGTTACCTAAATGCTGAGTCATGCTTACTATATGCCCATTCCTTTAGGAATTTTGTAGTAAGACCAGTCACATGCCCCTTTAAAAAAAATAGTATTTAATCTTTAATAGGAGAATTTTTAATAATGTACTACAATAAAACTGGTCTGCAAAGGTAAAATACATTCTGTTGAAGAATCTTCAGTGTCACTTCACTGAAATTCCAGAGTGTGGCCACTTTTCATGACCTGCCTTATACCTGTGTCTTCTTTAACAGAATATTCTGTTAACATTGCCAACACAGGCTTAGTAAGGTAATAGGAAATTAATTTCATTTAAAATAAAAAAGGTATGAAATTTGAAGGTGAGCTTTATAAAGACCGTATTGCCAATAAGTCCTGGGAAGATAACTGCATCTTCTTTACTTGATGGGAAACTAGACATGCGGGACTTTCTCCTGAGACTTATCACAGTGCATTTGGCTTCCTGAATTTGAAGCAACCCCATACTGCAAGAGAAAAATGACTGAAACGGAATCAATGACTTAGCTAAATCACTTAAACCAACATTCCTCTTTCATGTTAGAGCAAAACAATGTTACAGCTTGAGTTATAATAAATTGCTGCTTAATAAGGCCAGAAGCAAGTCATCTCTTTTCAGCTAATTCCTGTTCAGCTTCCCCAGCTATAAAACACTTATTAAAGAAAGTTTAGCAGCTGTACTGTTCTCTGAGGCATGAAAAATCTTGATTAAGGTCGCTATACTGGAGTCAATGAAGCTTAAACCTTGATATACTGGGACTCGGGGAGGGGCCAAACTAGCTTTATACTCCACAGTGTCCTGCTGACCAATCCAGAGGACTGTTTGTTTTGGACTCTGAAAAGCAGCTTGCCAAACCTCCTGCCTATAAGATAAGCATCGTGTTATCTGTGCCTATCTGCAAGGTTAAGAGCAGCAAGCAAAAAGCTGTGGTCACAGAAGAAAAGGGCAGGAAAGTTTAAGCAACCTTTGAGGCTGAGCTTCTGG
>NW_008824995.1:91702-111469 GCF_000699105.1 Pygoscelis adeliae | reverse complement strand
TCCTGCTTTTGACAAAGAAGAATGTGTCTGTTTGGGGGAAAAGATCACCTTTAACTTTTTTAGACTTCAGGTGTTGGATTTGAGGAATACATTTCAGCTGCCTATTATAGTTGCCATAATAGCTCTAAGGAAAGCTGTCTCTCGCAGTATTCTTTAAATCACCACTTGAAATATACTTGAATGTAACTTCATTAAAAGTGTTAATGCAAGGTGATTAGTGATCGATACAAGTTGATTATGTTGATGAGTCAAGTTCTACTCTGAACCACACAGGTAAAAATCTCAGTAAATTAATTATCCGTCATGGACATAGTCAGGTCTTTCACTTATGTAACAGGACAAAGTTTCGACTACATGGTCTTTTCGCTAGTTATTACAGAAATGATTGCTGAGCCCAGTATATAGACAAGTCACTGACATAAACACTAATCAGTTTAGCACAGTATTAATATTAGCATTGTAGGGCTATTTCCACTGTCAATCAGTCTGTTTCTCATTAGGCCTTGAATCTTAATTTTTATCTACAGCTTTTCTAAGCAAGAAGGCAGGTTTCTTGGAATAAATGTCTGGTTTTCCTGGACTAGATTCTGCCCTCAACTACACAATATTAACTCCACAGACAAGCAAAAATGAGTGGGAATGACGCAAGTGGGGTTATACTTGTTTATATGAATATAACTGCTGGCAGTGGATCACTGACCAGCCTGACTTTATGGTGTTCTCCATGCAGTTCATTAGCCCTGCTCCAAGTCTGCCTGATCATATCATACCAACCTGCTTCCATCATGGATGTCAGAGTTGAAGAATTTTACCCTCTGTAATGTGTAAACCTTCCTACCCTTTGGGAGAGGATGTTTCTCCAGCTGTCATGGGTGTTAGTGACTTTAAAGACTTTTCCAAGAAGCTGCAAGGAAGCAATTCAGATGTGTGAAGTTTCTGATGCCAATTGTCTTCGGCAGCTCTCTTGAGATCTAGGCTTTCCTGGGGCTGAAGCCTCTTCTGTTGTCTGAGTTGGGGAGCATGAGGGCGAGGAAGGAAGACCTGACATATTCCTAGAAATATTCTTTCCATTTGATTTTTCCTTTTAGATGTTTCTGCAAAGAAATTATAACCTGGCCTGATTATATCATTGTACCTGCCTCAATTTAATGTATTTATGTCTAGAATGAATAATAAATAAGACAATTTTTTCTGGCTAAATTAATGTTTTTTCCTCCTGAAACCTAAGAAATTACCACTTAGGTCACCTGCTAGGATATATCTTCTGTAGTTGTTAACCATTATTTTCATAGACAGATACAACTGCAAAGACATTGCAATGAACAGGATGTAGACAAAGGTAAAAATGGTATCCAGAACACGAGCACTGAACACATTGGTTATTTGCATGCAGACTGTTAGTATGTGCAGATTTTATTCCCGGTTTTGTTTTTAATTACTTTAATTAGTATACATTCCCTTCCATTTTTTTGTGTCTCTCTCAGAAGTATTGATTCCATTGTATATAAAGAGGTTTGATTAGTATCATGTGACTGAAAGGAATAAAACCTAGCACAAAGTTGGAATGCTAGCTGCTACAGATACAATGGTATTGCAGTCACAGGATTAACTGAGTTTTGATTTCTGCATTTTTAATATTAATATTTTTTCCATTTATTCTGGGGTATGATGTACAGGACCTTGAATTAGATCTGAAAAGTGGGGAAAAAGCTTCATGCAGAGTTTGATTTTTGTTTTTGCTCAGTTTTGTTTGTCAGTCCTTGGAACAAATGAAATATATTTAATTGCTTTTCCATTTGTTTTCATTTTGTACTTACCCTGGAAATTAGTATAAAATACATTCCCACAGGTAATGAACTGCTCTAAATGTTCTGATGAGAAGTATATAAAATATCTTTTGATTTCTTTGTTGGTAAATGAAAACTTTTCTCATCTCTAACTATAAAACTTAAGATTAAAAAAAACCCTGAAACATCGAGATTAATCTGGAAGAGGTTTCATCTATAGTGTAAGCCTAGAACCTCTTTCTGTAACTTACAGTCATCAGCTGCTATTGCAAAATATCTTAGCAAGGAAAGAAGGGATAGTAGCTGGATCAAGGCCACCTGAGCAAAACACTGTTGCAGAATCAAGAAACATGGAAAAACATTTTTTATGATTAATGAAGATTGGTTAACGAGTAACTGGCAAAGAACAGTTCACACCTCTGTATTGTGGTTATTTAGATGTAATTGGCTTTAGTGAAGTCACATGGCTATTGTATTTTATTTATATAACCTTGTCTGATTTACTAAAAATCACTTGAGTGTTTTTACAAGTTTGTTTCTTTTTTTATTAAATCAGAGAGGCTGACTCATTGTTCTTAATCCAGAGGCTGTGCACAGACAGCCTCTGATGTGCATGCCGCATCCTTATTTAGGGAAAGGTTCAGAAAGAATGAGACTGCATGTTTCTGTGAGCGTAAATGCAGCAAATTCAGGCCTTTGGTGTCATGCTATGCATAAGAAATTTTTCTGATATATGTTCTAATTAAAAATTGACTGGTGTTTCAATGTATTGTCTTGCGGTTATGGTATAAAAGGTTCAAGGCACTATTGGTTTTAAATGTCGTTCGGAAGTTGGGTATTACTGCTGAAGCAATGTCAAAGCATGGCATTACGAAAGTAAAGATGTCTTCCTCTGGACTGTCAGCCTGCTATGTTTTTGTGCCTTTTGATTCAACCATACATTCTGAAATGCTGCAGAGCAGTGTGTTCCTTGACAGCTTTTGTGGATGAGGTCTGCAGCAAAAGCAAATGCTTGTGATAGCTAGCTAAGTAACTTTTGTCCTGGCTGTTCCTTTACTTTTATTTTATTTATTGTTTTGTTGCTGACATCTATTTGGTGATTGGCTATTTTGACGCGTACAAGTCCACTAGATCATCTTACTTGCAAAAGTCATCAGTAGTTAGAGATCATGATAACCTAGCAGTTATGCAGTTGCAACTCATAAGGTATATAGTCACATTTTCATGTATTTACTGATCCAGCTACCCTGTATTTTGACTACAAATTAATTCTACCAAGGATGGAGTTTCCCAGCTGTACCTATCTGCATCGAAGAAAAAGCTAAAAAAGAAAGGAAAAAAAATTTAAACAGATCTACCATAAAAAGATCAAGCAATTCAGTTAGGAAGTAATTTTTAAGTGCACGTTGCAATAATTAAAGACACAATGCTTAAAGACACAATACAGCAGAGCTTAAAAACAATTAGCTCTGATTTATTTCCTGCAAGAGAAAGCTAATATTTAAGCTGGTTTGGTGGACCTATGAATATCCTAATTTCACTCTTTCTCTTCCCTGACGTCTCTTCCTTCTTCCCCTTCTCCAAACATGTTAGAGGACTTAAGTTATTTCCAAGGACTCCAAACAGTCTACTGTAAAATAATAGACTTGCTTTTTGTTCTGTAATTTTGTTATCAGTATATTTTATAAACATATAAGTATAGTTACATGGGGTTTGCTGGAGAAACCAAGCTTAAATTATCTCCAATTATAGTCTAACATGAACAGAAATTAATAGCCCAGTTCTTTTAGCCCAAACATACACTGGTTTATACTAGGGATAAAGTCTATTGCCTAGAATGGACTTAAATGTGCCCTGTATGTAAAATGTATCCTCTGTGTTCACAGGCTCATGAACATGAGGTCATAAAATATATCACAGATCATCTTATTTTCCTTTTCCTTTCCATCTTCTTTCCTTGTAGTTTGCTGACATTTCTTGCTACACCATTTGTTTAATGTCTTGCACAGTCACCAGAATTGAAACATTTACACTGCAAAGTACTGCCACACTATTGCTCCCATATAAACAGATAGTAATATTAAATATGATCGATAATAGACAAGTAGAATTGGAAATGTAAGCCACTGTGTTAAAATGTTAAGTGTAATGAAGTAATGACATCCTCTCTGCATAAAAAGTATTTTTCTTTTACGATAGACTGGAAAGTTTCTGAAGAGCCTCATGTCACCTTCTATAATCACAGGTACATGAGTATGTGGTTTTCCAGTTAGGGATGTACCCAGGAAATGTAGACGGAAACCCTGAGGTTAATGCATAGGTTTCACTAGAAAAAGTAGCTGTAAAAAGCAGTACCTCCTTATTTGATATTTCTGTTTCTCCTCTGTCAACAGTTCATATCTATTTAGGTGAGAAAAACAAGTTACTACTTCAAAAAATGTTATTCAAAGGAACAGCGTGTGGAGGTGAGCCAGACTTAGTGTTTACCTATTCATCACATAGTTTTCAGCTCCAGTCTGAATTTCATAACCTTTGCGGATATCTGGAAGACAAAAATTTAAAACTCAAATCTCCAAAGAAGCTATAGCAGTAGTAGAGCTGACATTGTGAGGATCAGCAAAATACTGAAGCTGGGGTTTTGAATATTGAAAAATTCCTTGCTTAAGACACGTAGATGGTGATTGATTTTTCCAGTGATCAGACTCCTATAAAACACGTTAAATTGTGCATCCAAACTCTTTAAGCATGCAGAATAATCAAATATTTTTTAAGTTTTACTACTTGAGATACACTAATATTAGCTAGTATCAGCAACAATAGAATCATAGAGTCATCAAATAGTTTGGGTTGGAAGGGACCTTTAAAGATCATCTAGTCCAACCCCCATGCAATGAGCAGGGACATCGTCAACTAGATCAGGTTGCTCAGAGCCCCGTCCAGCCTGACCTGGAATGTTGCCAGGGATGGGGCATCCACCACCTCTCTGGGCAACCTGTGCCAGTGTTTCACCACCCTCGGCGTAAAAAATGTCTTCCTTATAGCTAGGCTAAATCTACCCCCCTTTAGGTTAAAGCCATTCCCCCTTGTCCTGTTGCAACAGGCCCTGCTAAAAAGTCTGCCGCCATCTTTTTTTATAAGCCCCCTTTAAGTACTGATAGGCTGCAAGAAGGTCTCCCCAAAGCCTTCTCTTCTCTAGGCTGAACAACCCCAACTCTCTCAGCCTTTCTTCATAGGAGAGGTGTTCCATCCCCCTGATCATTTTCGTGGCCCTCTTCTGGATCCACTCCAACAGGTAGATTTACCTGCCTTAGACAAGCAAAGAGAAGCTACAGCAGGCATAGTGACATAATTGCCTTAGTTCTTTGAATTTTTTTTGTTAATCTAAAATCTAATTCACTGACCCTTTTCCACAAGCATATTTAAGCTTTCTAGGTAACAATTCAGGTAAATATTAACAGAATTTTTGTGATCTGATATGAAGGAATTTCTTTAGTACTGACATCACTAAACCAGGAACAGTTTGGTTTCAGTGGGAACTGTGGCAAAATTAGTTTAAAAATTGTTAAGGAATTGCTTTCTAATCACTCCTATTTTCATGTGCTGAAGATCATAGGAACTAAAAAGAAAGAAAATCAGTATTCTAGCATTTGTATTCATCTGGGATATTTTGTTTGCAGTCATACAGATCTTAAAACATTCATGTAGAAAAAAATAACAAAAATATTATTTATTATTCTAGGAGCTGCAGCTGTCACTATCTTTCATTTAATAAATACTGTTCACAATAAACTTACACCATTAGGGTGAACCTGCAGGACAGAGGAAAACTAAAAGATAACTTGAAGAATAATGAACTTAGAGATTGCACACAAATTCATGTAAACAGCAAGCTGGACTAGTTTAGTTCTTACTAGAAAACACCTGTTTCAGGCTGGAGAATGCAGTATCTACTGGAGAGATATGAACTTAATTACCAAGCAGACACAATTAACAAGTCCTGCATTTTCCATCTATCAGGAAACCTATTGCCAAGGTGTCTGAAATGAGAAACTGAAATTTGTGCTTACTGTAAGTGCCATGAGAACTGAAGAGTACCTGCTAGCACTGTTCCGTTTCTGTGACATCCCACCACTGTTTTTTCAGCCTTGGCTATTCTCTACTACTGTACTCATGTGGGCAAAGAGGGAAGAAGTGTGAATAAAACTATATATAGCTAAGAGACCTGCTCCCAAGTAGACCAGGGTAAAACTAATTTACCTGGTATATTTATAATTTGCACGGAATTCATTACAGAGATGAATGAAGACGTGCATTCAAATGATTTCTCCTAGGGCTGATTTAAGAAAGCAATTTGGAAGCTGTAATGCCTAATTCATACAGTAAAGTATTCTGTATTATAGAGATTTCCCTGGTAATTTGTTCTTTGTAGACTAGTGTGTGCAGACCTCCCCCAAGGACTGCTTGTCATCTCCTTTGTTATATTCAAGTCTTGAATAATTTTCCATAATTCTGCAGCACAAATGATTTGGTCATCAGGCAGGTACACCCTTCTGTGTAACCTAGATTATACAATAATAGAGACACAAGGAAGATTACATTTATCATTGGTGTCTCCGCTGAGTTTAATAGACCGACCTCAGAGATTTTTTACATTGCAGGATTTAAAGAAACTATATATGAATAACCAGTTATTTGATCAGTAAAATGTTTTTCAAGTAGCCTGTACTTGATGGCTCCTTCCGTCTTGGATTGGTACCTCCACAGCTGCATGAACTGCATTTCTCTGGTTTACTTTTCTTCCTCGGAAATATGGTCAAAGCTTTAAATGTGGGGATGTGAGAATACAAAGGTTATGATTATCATCTGCAGCAGTGCAGCTTTGCTGAAGAGAGTAGGTCATATTTGTAAACACTAGTTTAAGACCCGTTACCCCACCTAAACAGTGTCATCCTACCTTCTGGAGAGGTCCCCACAGGTAGCGTGCTGTAATTCTGCTGCATGGCACAAATTAGCAGAAGTGCAATGAATCTAAATGTTTGGAGCTCTTAGGTACAGTATTGAGCTGTAAGCAGTTTCTGTCAGAACAGTGTGTGCAGGGTAGCTTGCTCTCAAGAGAGAAGGTTGTCCCAAGAGAGCCATTAATAACATAACCCGTAAACTAGGAGTGGGGAGAAGAAAAGGCCTGCTTAAGGGCTAATTAGATCTGTGGTAGGTTGTGCACTTATGTTTGTGCACAAACACAACATAACATAACACCCCTCATGTTACCCTATAACAAGATAAGCAAATGAATGTGCTAGTGGCTATACATTTATGAAGGGTATATATGGCACATGCACAAGGAATTCCCTAATGCCTTACAGGCATTCAGCACGTACTGTTGTGAGAGCTATAATATAGCTATGAACGACAGGAATCAGTAGTGTTAAGCTGTTGTTGTTCTTACTACTATTCTGTGAAAACTAGCAACTGGATCGAGATTGCGTTCTTATTTCTCAAAAGCATCCAAGCACCTGTCACACATTGTTTGTGCTTATTGCCACAAGTTGAATTTTGAATCAGAAGCCAGATGGATGGTTTCAGACCTTACTTGAATCCACAGTAGGCATCCAGTCTTAGAGCAGAAATATACTATTGCAAAGAAACCCAGTGCTTTAGGGGATTCTACATCATGTACAGGGTTAACAGGAAAGCAGCAGGCCTTATTTATGTGTAGTACAGGAGTTGCCAGGGAAGCAGAAATATTGTTTTCTTTCAATGATTAATGTGCTCAATAAAAGTGTAGCATCTGCTGCCAGCTTTCATTAACAAATAAATGAAAAACAAACCCGCGTGGTAGGCAGTGTGTCTGGGGACAGCTTAAACAGGACTGAGCTGCTTTAGATTTCAGCTATTTTCTTTAGCACAACAGTGTGGAGCACTTTCTTGTTTATAGGATAAACATACAGGATTGAAGTGATCTGTGTAGCACACAGGAGTGGTTGCCAACCCATAACATTCTGCAGAATGCAAAAATTCCATAGCTGCTCCCTTGGGAGTCATAGGCTACAATCTTCTTGCATGTTGGTTTTAGTGTAAATAACAGTTAAATCATCAGAACAGACAAGCTGCCAGTAAAACTTTGAATAAAGTATTAGTTAGTTCATTTTCCTTCCTTCATAATACAAGTCCAGCAGACTTAGAGCTCAGTCCTTGTATTGGTTCAGGAGACGTGGTATTTCACACCACATTAATACAAGTAATGCATACATGTAGGGCTGTAAATGTGTGCTTTTTTAGCTTCCTCACAACAAAGTAGACTCTCTGAAATACAGTAGATAACTTTATTTTTAGCCTTATTTTCTGTGGAAACAGGGTTTATTTGATCATGGTGTCTTTCTCTTCCACCTTTTGTCCTTATAACTTCTGAACCATATTGGCCAGTTCCACCTTCTTTGACAAAGAGAAAAAGCGGAGGGTTTACATACAGCAGTGTCTCAACATAGGGGAAGGTCACAGTGCCTACTTACAGAAATCACAGAATCCACACAGCAGAGAACCATTGTGAGTATGCCATCCTCACAGAAGTTTTGATCAACTGCTGACTGAAGTGAGTCCATGAAATTGTAAGAAGCTGACCTTTCTCAGCTATGGTACTGCTAAAACTGCTGTCCTTCATGGAAGTTTGAGAGTGATCACCCAAGGAGATCTCAGACTGGACGTGACTTTGCATCTGTGACAAGAACTTCACTGGATCAGTCTCAGGATGTGTAATGATTGGAGTATTGCTTTCAGCATTTCCAGTTGTTTCAGGCTTTTTTGTATAGAAATTAAGTTCTTTTAAACAAATAAGCAGAGACTATTTCCAGCAATAATATTGCTGTCCTTCAGACACATGGAAGCCTAGCAATCTCCAGAGCCATCTGTTTGCGTATTTGCAAAATACAACTCATTTATTCATAGTGGAAATATATCACAGGATGGCAAAAACATTTCGGTACTAAAAACAAAGGATACAAAACCATCATGACCTGAGGGAGGTAATGGAGCAATCCCTGCAGGTTATATGATGAGGGACAAGGATGGCTTTGGGAATCTAAGGTATTTGTTCTAAAACCTGATGAGTACTCTAAGCTTAATGGCAGTACAGAGAAACTAGCTGTACTTTCAACTGTGCCTGTGAGCCATGCTGAAACCAAGGAAACCTTCCCTATAAATGTTAGATAGGAGACCAATTCATCTGCACTGCTGTTCCCATAAAATCAGCCTCTCCCAATTATCTTCTCTGCAAAGAGCAAAATATCTCCAGATAGAAGAGAATAAGCTAGATTTCAACAACCACAAAGGCTAAGCTAACATGTATCAAAAAATGTGTACATACCTAATAGATGGGATTAGATTTACAGTTTTCCTGTGCGTGACTTTGGTGCTTAGTACAAACTTGGTACTCATGTAACTTGTACGGTCACACACTGAAGAGAATTTCATGTTACTGAGAACAGCACTTAGTCCTCAGTCATGACATACCATAACTATTATCATCATACAAATGTGTTTATTTGCTAATGAACAGACATCCCTCTTTATTTAATTGCATCACACTTTTCAATCTTATATTCTTTCTATGGTGATTATGTTCCCTGTCTAGCATGAGTCATCAGACCCTTCAGGTATGTATAGTGTGTATTATGCAGAATGATGCATTAGGCAGGTGTGGCAAAGGACAGGGCAGTTCAAGTAAAAGGAAATTGAAATGTATTTTCTAAGAGAATGTACAAATACCTTAGTGTTTGATTTCCAGGGTGGTGATCAATTGCAAACTGTAAGATAAGACCATACAGGACAAATAAGAGCAATATCCATTTGTTATATCATGTAGTAGATTCACCTCTGGATTGAGCTGGCTTTTGGTGGTATGAACCAGAAAGCAGGGATGCTGGCAGTGTAAAGAGAAGCAAAAGCCTCCCTCTCTCTGGTAAATTCTGGGGGCTGACAAGCTGTACACAAAGGACACTGATTTCAGCAGGCTGTGCGGGCTGAGATTTTCTGGCACTCTGTGAGGCCACTAAAAATGTTACTCCTATCAGATATGATGGTGAAAATTAAAATCTGACCTGCCCACATGGAAGTGCAGATCATACCCATGCTAAAGTTGATCCTACTCATTTACTTGTACTTGCTTGTGCTAGAGAACAAATCTTGGCTTGCACGTGCATTCTGAGTTCAGGGAATACAGAGTGACTGTTTTTAAACCCTGAGCTCAAATGCTGGCAATGTGATCTGCAAGCTCAGGAGGTGCAGTGTGTCGTCAGACTTTGTCCAGCTCATACTTGAGCTAGGCTAAAGAGCAAAAGAAATTTGGAGCTTTTACCTCTTTCCTTTGTATTTATAAAATCATTGTACACTTTGGTACAACTTGCAGTTCCAGCTAAAAGCTGTAAAAGTTGCTGTGTTCCAGGTCATAAATTGGGGTGAGATGGCAGTGCTGTGTGATGAGGCTTGCACAATACCCACGCAGCTTATATCTGACTCAAGGCTTTGCTATTAATTCCTCACTTTCATGAACACAAAATTCACATCCTGTTCTTTTTCCACTTCTGAAGAACATCTCCTATTACATGCCACAAGGAGAAATCTCTTTCTAGACAGTATGAAATTCCTCGAGATGTAACGCAGTGAAGCAAGATCATCTCTGAAATGAGGTTATGCATTTCCCCATTACCCAGTGCCTCACACCACTGGAAAATGAAATGAGTTCCTGGCCTGAACGTTCCTGCTGTTATCTAACTCTCACTGTACTTCATGTCAATTATTAACATCAGCAATGATAGAAATCTTAACACATGTTAAGAAACAGGACTCCTACATAATTTTTGTTAATCTGTATTATTTTGCCCTATGATCTTTGTTTCAGAGACTACCTTTCTCCATCTCCTTTTCCAATGTGCTCTCACAATTGGAGTGTTTTGGGCTGATATATTGCTTTCAGTCTTTGGAAGACGGGGTGCAAATGCTGTTTACTATCTTTTTCACCCTCCAGGCAAAGATCTTGTTCATCGTATATAAGCCTTCTGTTTATGAGTTAATTTTATCCAATAATACCACAAAGACTTTAACAGAAGACAGTAGACACCACTAAATGACTTAGCGGAGCTGTCAACGCAGAACATATTTATATATATTTAGGAAGTCACTGAATATCTGCTTTAAGTGTGAAAAGCATTTTTTTTGTTGGCTTGCTTACTTAATGTTTTTTCAGTGAATTTCAGACCCAGTGATGGTCCTTTGATTTTTCTCAAGGTAATAAATAATGCAGTGTAAAACTTGCTAACTGCTAACAAAGTGAACACTCCGGTTATGTAAAGGTTGGGGGAGGCGGGGGGCACAGAGGGATGTATAGTCCAGGCACTTGGAATGAAGCATGAATACAAGAGGCTGATTTGGCTTTGCTCTACTTCCAATGCAGGTTTGAAACAGTACGTACTGACCAGAAAGTACTTGGGATTCTCCAGCCGGGAAGGCTGAATGTGTATCCAGTCCCCAGGAAACACTAATCTTGGTACAGCATGTGTGTTGGGGATTGAGGAAAATGTAATTAGAGACATGTCTTTCTGCTATTTCTTTTCAGAGGATACAGTTTTAAGCTTTGCCACCTGGCAAGCGTCAAAACAGATTTCCATCTCCTTTCACCTTCTCCAGGTTTGGGTCTTGGGGAAGAGATTCAGGGAACCATAGCTTGCCTCTTGACAGACTCGCTATCCCTGCTTTTGCCCAACAGAAAATGGTTACACCCTGAGTCTGACTCAGGAGGAGTTTGGGGAATGAAAGAAGTGCAAGGCTAAGCTCATGGTATGCAGGCTTCTCAGCTGGATAAATGATGATAGTATCCAGTACTAGGTAGTCCCACCCCCATATTTTTTAACTACCATAATGTCATTGCATGTGTGCAAATGGCATCATATGGGTCTCCTTTCTTCGTGTAATTGAATATTGATAGGTACCTGGGACAATGAAATATAGAGATCAGCTAGAAAAAAAGATACCAGAAACTTACAGCTGAAGTTGCCCAGCTTCACGGAAGCATATCAGAAGAGCATTACACGTGTAAGATAGTGATTTATTCTGAAGAGTCACAGCCTGTTACTTTTTCTCTTTTCCTTTCTCAACTAGAAAAAAGCTGCCAGGACTAATCCATAGATGTGAGTGTACTCATCCTTCTCTGCAAGAAAACTGACCTCTGAATCAGAATTCTGAGAGAAGTCAGCTAAATGTCAACAAGGATGTAGGTTGCATCTGTACAGGCCATACATTACAAGAAGCAGTAGCGTTAAACAGTACCAGAATGAATCCCTGATCCAGACATGTAGAAGTGCTACTTCTAAATTCCTGGGAATTATGTAATTGCAGAGCCCACTTGGATTAGAGAGTGGTATAGGTCAGTCATGAAAATATAGCTCCTTTTTTTAGTCATTGGTATGTTTTATCTTTTCAGCTGTAAGGTGATTCAGTCTGGAAGCTTTTTTGTGTTTGCTTTATTTCACATCAAATCGCTTACTTATTAAATGTGTAGAAACCTTGTAAAATCAAAAGCATCTAATTGGATTGTTATTTTAAATGCAGAAGTCTTGGAACAGATTTCCCCAATAAACTTTAGGAGAGCAGGAAAAATTCCTACTTAGAAAGCAAAGAGGCAGTGTTAGGTTCTGATAGAAAAAATGAGCTTGGAAACCATCTGTTGAACAAAGAATGTCAGAAGAGTAACTTGCTATCGCATTTTCTTTTTTTGTGTTAACTGTGGCTAGCTGCTGAACTACATAGCATGCAGGAGATAAAATATCTGCCGCCACTTCCTTGAACCCTTTTTCAAATTCTGTGGTTTGTGGAGCTATCTGTGTTTCAGTATGACTGGAATTGGTATCTAGCTTCACTGAGCTCCTAGGCCAAGGACTGAATGAAACTTACTCTGTTTAGGATGCTGTGCAATGCCAGATACTCTGGAGATTGTGTTGTTTCACAGTGTGTTATTTCAGGTTCACAGGCAGAGGGAAAATTGATTGCTAGATGTGAGAATAAGGCCAATGAGTGTGGTAGCTCCTCTTCCCCTGTAGCACTGCTTATCTCCACCCAAGTCACAAACTCAAAGTTGTCTTTAATAGGATTCTGGCTGATAGGGCACTAAATACATCTCACCCAGAGATGCACATACCACCAGCACACTGGCCTCTAGGCGGGGTTTAGCACTCACCCAAGTCCTGCCAACACAAGTACTGCAGTGTTTTGATGCTATCTGAATGTCCCCCATTAGGATTGGCTTAGCCCGGCCATAGATAATTTGCTGCAGGATCAAAACACACAGTGCTAAGCACAAATAATTTTGGAAGAATTGATACATTTGGGATGGATATCAAATATGACATCCTGATTATATGAGAAATGTTGCTGATTATTCTGTTATGCAATCACTGGACACTTTTCTGATGCCAGGAGCAGTCCTTTGTGTTTCAGGTCAAATGCTTTCTCAGAAACAAACCCAAAACTAACAAAAAAAATATAACCTGCAAAGAAATCAGGAAGAAATTAGTTTTTATTTTGCAATGTACTACAATTAGGAGAGAGAAAGATTTTGAGAAGCAGTGGTCATAAAAGTGCTGTTAGACATTTTCTCCTTAGTACACAGGATTTATGATGAAACTAATCACACCGATTTTCAAGAATATTTCCAGAAGGCATTCTCCTGGAATGAGAAAGGTTTTATTTTAGAAAATTCAACTGAAAAAAGAAATTATCATAATATCAAAGCTCTTAACTGACCTTGGACAGATCACTGTGAGAATTACAGCAGATATACTACTTTAGTGAGCTGAAAAGTATGCTATTAAGACATATGGTATGTATTAGATTTCTATATAATTTTGTAGTTGTGGTATCAGTTATATAGTAGCATGGCTGGATATTACCACCATTCTAAAATGAAGCACCTGAGATGCAGTCTTGTTTGTCTTGAACTGTTGCACAGTGATGGCAGAATTGGAGGTTGTACCTGCAGCTAACTCTCAAGTTTATTCCTCCTCCAAGTCTTCAGAATACATGTTAACGTTGCCGTCCCTAACTCATCAGTGCTATAAAAGGCACATGTGGTGACATGATGAATTTCCAATAGACTTGAAGAAGTATTAAGGCCAGTGAATAGGGGATTATTCATCTGGAATATGGTTATTATCTATCATCTGTGCTCAAGGAAGGAGATTAAAATGGGAACAGGAAGAGAGAATTGTTACTAAAATGATCAAGGAATTGGAGGGTTTCATCATAGCATAAAAGATAGAAACATGTTTAATTAAGCAAAACAGAGGCAGTGTAGGGGCTAACAAATAATGTTGACACAAGAACCAAATGATATGAGTTGGCTAAGAATAAATGTAGAGTGGAATTTTGATATAAGGTCAGTTAGAGCAAAGAAATTCTGAAATAGTCTTCCAAGAGAAGTAGTGAGAGGGAAAAATAATCTAATTTTAAGATGGAATATAATACTTTTATGAAAGAACCAAATGATGCAGTGCCATAAAAGGCAACTGCACTCAGTTACTCATGAGATCACCTTGCAGTCAGTGTTCCTATAATCCTAAATTTCTATGTACCATTTGAAAGCATGAACAGAATTATTACCACTCACTGGCAAGAATTTCATTATCACAGAACTAGGCTGTGCCTTTCCCTAGACACAGTGCTATCACAATTTTGAACAGATTGCTCATAGTAGGCATTGGTTAAGCAAGAACTGGGATGGAGGGCTAAGCTGATGTAGCTGCTACAGCACATGGGATGTATATCTGGAAACTGCAATGCTGCATCATCTGCTACTGTGAGTCATGTGGCACTACATGAACAGCAGCAAAACAGGTGAGCTAATGATACTGCCATGGACTTACCTTATTTTTTCCCTTTTTTTTATAATTAATAAAACAACAGCCTTAATTCTATGCTGTCATTAGAGCCTGCTGTTATGCTAAGGCATTATTACCTTTTTGTAAGGTGATTCTTGAAATACCATGCTGCCCTCTTGAGGTTGCATAATATATGTTTTGGGTTTGGGGTTTTTTAGCCAGTTACTGGAAAGAAAAAAGACATTTTAATGAAAATTTGTTTCTTATGGAAATAAGCAGATTAGGCATGAGCATTTCAAAGCCACCGCCAGGTTTTGGATGTTCCAAAAGGAACGGGGCATGCAAGTCCTTGCAAATGTCTTTGTCTTAATTTCTCCACCTTAACTCCTCAAAAGTTCTAGAGGATCATGTGCAGAAGTGCCAAAGGCTCAGAGTAGAAATAGGGTTGCCTGGTTACAAACATTGTTCTATTTAGATTTGAACACAGAAATAATTTGCAGCAATGGGAGGAATCATGTTTCTAGTACTCTGGCGTTGGCCCACAGTCTTTCATGAGTTTGGTCCTGCTACTATCAACGGTGGTAAGGCATACAGTGACTGATACAACCTCTGCTGCAGAGATGTGGCTGCCTGATAGTTTCTTCCAATTGCAGTGTCTCATTTGAAATGACTGCTTAAGAGAACTAAATGTATCTATATTGGCAAAATGAGGAATGCAAGTGGTTAGGACAAGTGCTGTAAAGCACATGCGAAGTATGAGCACAGAGGAGGAAGTGTGACAGAAATTGCCTCTGATAGTTCTTTTTTTTTTTAACATTAAAAAAAGAAAAGTTACTGGAGTGACTCTGTGCAATAGTCTCTCTTAAATGAATTGTCTAACAGGAGACCAGATGGACAATGGTGGGAATCCGGTTAGGTGAAGTAGGTTGCCTAATTGCTCATTTTTTATTCATTGCTCTGGGAATCAATTTATAGTACAGTGTGTTCATCAGAGACAAACAGACTGGAACAAAAGAGGAAGGAGCTGGTTAGGTCCCACGCATTTCTGTGCCTCTTGGATTTGACAGAATATGAGAAGATGTTTTAGCCATCTGTCTTCTTCCCTTCTGCTCCACAGTGCCTGTTGCATTCCAAGGGGTTCCTAGAGAAGATAAATGATAGCAGCTAGAAGCAGAGGTATGCTGGGAGTGATTTCTAGTGGCAGAAAGTTTGGCAGAGCTTCTACTGCCTTGACTAGAGGCAAAGGTTTCCATTTGTTGATCTAGTTTTAGAATATTTGCTGCCTTGTCTCTAAGGGTTCCTTTCAAGCCTCAGCTGTGTTAACATGAGTGGGACTCAGAGCCAGTACAATGTTTGGTGAAGTTTCTTTCAGACTGGCTGCCATGCTTGGCAGACACTTTGTTGGTAATGAGGGTGGGAATGACTGGCAGTTCTAATAGCAATGCCAAAATGAATGCTAGCCTTTGCACTATAAATTTCCACTCCAGCGGCTCAAACAGGAGTCGGGTCCCTGTAGTGCATCTCCTGTCTGCCTGCCTTGACTAGAAACTAGTAATTGTACTTCACTGAGCAAATATCCATGGAAAGACTAATGCCAATGAACCTCAAAACCATCCCCATTACAGCGATTAGTGTTACTAAACATAGGAGAAGCATGTATTCTTAATATCATATGAAAGGAAAGCCAATGTCCTTTTCTGGTGTCTTCTAAAATTCCTGAAAAATAGGCAATGGTCTGGGTATTTATTTTTTCAAGAGTAGATATAAATGTTCCTTAGCCAGCCTTTTGTATGCAAAATTTCCAGGCCCCCAGTACTGTACTTCCTCATACACATTTTCAAGTATTCTTGTATTCTCTCGGTATTGATTGGCACATATAATGAGTAAACACCGCTACGAATAAGAAACAAGCCAAGTAAAAAATGAACTAGAAGTGTTTATAGCTGACCATGAAAAAGAACTTCCTTTTTCACAGCTTGCCTGGTTGAAAGCCAAACATTTACATTCTCTTTTAGATCGAATACTTATTTCCAGATCAGGTTCAAGGATGGAATAATGTATTTAGAAATAATTTGAAAAGCAGGACTGCTGACACAAAAAACATAAGCTTCTTCTTGAAAATTAATCCTATTTACTGACACTGTTATTTTTCACAGATGAAACTTTTTTTTATGTGGAGAGAGCTCAACTGAGTACAATGTCTTTCCTTTCCCTAATGTGGAACAGGTATGCCTTGTTCCTCAAGGTGATGTCACTCTTCAGCAGCTTTCCTGCCTGATATAGCATGTCTTTTCACCTTTGTTGTTTGTAACTTCTTAAAGACCTGCAAATTGAAAATACTGACATATGTCCTCGTGCCCTAGGACATTGGTGCATAATTATAGCAAAATTAATACTGAATGGAGAAAAGACTTATGTTCAGCTGCCTCCCATCTCTTGTGATGTTGCTCTCATATATTCTCTTTTTAAAGGTCTGTTTACTGGAGAGGGGAGTAATAGATAAAAAGAATCATAGAATAGTTTAGGTTGGAAAAGACCTTTAAGATCATCAAGTCCAACTGTTAACCTAGCACTGCCAAGTCCACCACTAAACCATGTCCCTAAGCACCACATCTTCATGTCTTTTAAATACCTCTAGGGATGGTGACTCAACCACTTCCCTGGGCAGCCTGTTCCAATGCTTGACAACCCTTTTGGTGAAGACATTTTCCCTAATATCCAATCTAAACCTCCCTTGGCACAACTTGAGGCCATTTGCTCTTGTCCTGTCACTTGTTACTTGGGAGAAGAGACCGACCCCCACCTCGCTACAACGTCCTTTCAGGTAGTTGTAGAGAGCGATGAGGTCTCCCCTCAGCCTCCTTTTCTCCAGGCTAAACAACCCCAGCTCCCTCAGCCGCTCCTCAATAAGACTTGTTCTCCAGACCCTTCACCAGCTTCGTTGTCCTTCTTTGGACACACTCCAGCACCTCAATGTCTGTCTTGTAGTGATGGGCCCAAAACTGAACAAAGCATTTGAGGTGCAGCCTCACCAGTGCCTAGGTGAGGCTAGGGACATGATGAGAACTGATAACAAATAGGCATTTTTAAAAATACTTATCCTATATTTTATGTCTCAATGGCAGCTCAGTTCTTTGAAAATCTCCTTGAGACAATGTATATGCAGAGAGATCAATGTGTAACTTTGTAAGCCAAGTGTACTCTTGATGACGTTTTGCCTATAACCTCTAGAGCAGTGCTTTTCAGATTTTCTGTGGACGCTGAGATACTCCAAGTGAAAACTTGCTTAGACATATCACATGCAAAAGCTGTTGTAGAGCTGTTGTTGAGATTCATGCACTTTTTGTACTTGCTTTATTGGTTTCCGGAAGTTGATGGAAAGTCCTGTTGTGAAGTTCCTAGTTTTCCTTTCATTGTTGTCAAATTAACATTAAATAGGGACATTGCTCATGCATGCTTAGTTTTAATATCTGCTGTTATCCTGGTGAAACATGTCTGACATGAAACCTAAGTGCATACTTAGTAGGAGCTGTAAACTATCTGTGTATTTGTGTGCTACATTTAATCTATTTTATTCTGCTAACCTCCACCTGTACCTTATTTCCCTAAACTAGTGTGTTACATCCTTAACACAGGAAAGCTCAACCTTTTGTCTGCAGTAGAAATATGCATCAGTAAACAAAAGCAGCAGCTGTGACCTCAGCATCTATAAACTGTGCTGTTTTATATATTACCCTTCATTTTAAACTGAAATTATACATAATGTTCAGCTTGATGACTAGGCCCAGTTCATTCTGCCTGAAGCCATATGACCCTGAACTCTGACACTGTCTGATTTCAGGCTAAACAAGGTTGGTCTGAATTGGCACTAAACTGAAGAAACAGGAAATGACCTTCAGTAACAATGCTTGCTGCTGGTTCAGAGAGAACATATGATCATCCAGTAAGGACACACTTTTTCCTGAATTGGTACTGAACAAGGTGGGAGGCAAAGTGTTGTTATTAAAAATGCTGGCCAAAGTACAATTTCATCAAAAACTTACATATTCACGCCTGTTCTAAGTTATAAATAAGATCTCTCTTTCTATCCTTGCATTTTTATATCCAAACTAGAGAAATGTATCAGAATATGAAACAAATGATATGTAAATGGGATGTGGGAAATTATATGTATGTGGGAACCTCAATCCATCCCGCTCCTACCACATTGATGCCAGTGCCAGCAATAGATGCCCAGAGCCTGGAGAAGGATCACAGGTCAGCAGGAGAAAACCTGAAGAGCAGCACAAAGGAACTCCAGCCAGTAAGACAGCTTCATTGGGGGCCCAACTTAAATGCCTCAGTGCAAACGCACGTAGCATGGGGAATAAACAAGAGGAGTTAGAGATGTGCGCACGCCTGCAGGGCTACGACCTTATTGGCATCACAGAGATGTGGTGGGATGGCTCCTGTGATTGGAGTGTTGGGATGGGAGGATACAGGCTCTTTAGGAAGGACAGGCAGGGGAGACGAGGAGGGGGTGTTGCCCTCTATGTCAGTGACCAGCTGGAGTGCATGGAGCTCTGCCTGGGGATGGATGAAGAGCTGACCGAGAGCTTATGGGTCAGGATTAAAGAGAGGGCAGGGACAGGTGACATTACGGTGAGGGTCTGCTACAGGCCACCCACCTGGGAAGACAGAGTGGATGAGGCCCTCTATAGACAGATAGGAGCAGCCTCACACTCACAAGCCCTGGTCCTCCTGGGGGATTTCAACCACCCCGACATCTGTTGGAGGGACAACATGGCAGGGCATAAGCAATCCGGGAGGTTCCTGGAATGCATCGATGATAACTTCCTTCTCCAAGTGGTAGAGGAGCCAACGAGGAGAGGTGCTATGCTGGACCTTGTTCTCACCAACAAGGACGGGCTGGTGGGGAATGTGAAGCTCAAGGGCAGCCTGGGCTGCAGTGACGATGAAATGGTGGAGTTCAAGATCCTTAGGGCACCGAGGAGGGCGCACAGCAAGCTTACTACCCTGGACTTCAGGAGAGCAGACTTTGGCCTCTTCAGGGATCTGCTTGGTAGAGTGCCATGGGACAAAGCCCTGGAGGGAAGAGGGGCCCAAGAAAGCTGGGT
>NW_008824995.1:73469-90252 GCF_000699105.1 Pygoscelis adeliae | reverse complement strand
ACTGGTGGATGAAAAGCTGGACATGAGCCAGCAACGTGCGCTCGCAGCCCAGGCAGCCAGTCGTATCCTGGGCTGCATCCAAAGAAGCATGGCCAGCAGGTCGAGGGAGGTGATTCTGCCCCTCTACTCTGCTCTGGGGAGCCCCCACCTGGAGTACTGCGTCCAGCTCTGGAGCCCTCAGCAAAAGAAAGACCCGGACCTGTTGGAGCGGGTCCAGAAGAGGGCCACGACAATGATCAGGGGGCTGGAACACCTCTCCTATGAAGAAAGGCTGAGAGAGTTGGGGTTGTTCAGCCTGGAGAAGAGAAGGCTTCGGGGAGACCTTCTTGCAGCCTATCAGTACTTAAAGGGGGCTTATAAAAAAAGATGGTGGCAGACTTTTTAGCAGGGCCTGTTGGGACAGGACAGGGGGAATGGCTTTAAACTAAAGGGGGGTAGATTTAGCCTAGCTATAAGGAAGACATTTTTTACGCCGAGGGTGGTGAAACGCTGGCACAGGTTGCCCAGAGAGGTGGTGGATGCCCCATCCCTGGCAACATTCCAGGTCAGGCTGGACGGGGCTCTGAGCAACCTGATCTAGTTGACGATGTCCCTGCTCATTGCATGGGGGTTGGACTAGATGATCTTTAAAGGTCCCTTCCAACCCAAACTATTCATTGATTCTATGATTGTAAAGTATTATTGTATTATTAACTAGTAACAAGTTGTTTCTGTCTCAGAATTTGAGGAGTGTAAACAAAAAGAAATTTGATCTTGACAGAGCCAAATACATTTTTTGATTAAATCTTACATAGAGATCCTATGAGAGCAAAATTCTAATTTGCAGCACAAGTTCCTGTAAAAGCACACATCTGCAAAGATGCATGCAGCTGAAAAGAAAATGTAATGTGACTTCAGCAGATTATCTGGGCTTGTCACATGTTTTGGAGGTCTTATTGATCGAAGAAGTGTCCGTAGACATTGAGGCTTGAAAGCAGCCAGTAGTAAATTACTAGAATTTCTTATGCAACTGTTTTTATGGCTTTGTTTAAGGTAAGATATTTTATGCTGCTATAGTAATCCTTAGATAAGTGTAATTAATAACAGTAAGTTATACAATTTGTCATCTCAGATTCTGTTTCTTGGCAATGGAGCGTTTTGTTTTACTTGGTTTCATTCTTCTACTGTATACTCATTGCTCCTGAAGTGGCACAACTCTAACGCTTTCAGATATCCAGACACCGAGTTAAGTTCTGTTGTTTTCTATGTAGACCTGATTTTTCAGACAGTTGAGACAAAAATGATAAAAGATAATGTACATAGCAAATAGAAAGTATTGTATGTTCTCCCTTAAGCTGTCATGGGCATCTTCCCAGTGAAGTAATGAAGGAAGTTTCTGAGGACCTTAATGACAAGCAAAAGGTAGGAAGAACCAAAAGACATTTGCACAATCCAAAAAAGTCTGTCTTGGAAAGAAGTTTCTGTCTATGGAGGTAATTAGAGATGTTGCTGAGAATATCTTGAATAGAGAACTTGCCCTATGGCTTCTTACTCATTCCTGCCGCACTGAGGCATGAGAGGAGTAGTTGTGAATTTCCATATAATAAATATTCTGTATATATATAATACTGAGAAATTTGAAGTGTTGCTTTACTCTGAAAACGACTACAAACTGTACTTCCTTATCATTGAGATCTTCATGATGTGCATATTCAGTTATAACTTCTTACTTTAGGTGAAGAAAAAGGATTAAAACATTGCTTCAAACAATAGTCCCACTGACCCAACTCCATTAAGAGTTAGGGAGCTGGATTCATTTTCCATTGCATCAACAGCATTTCTTATGAGGTTCTAAGATGTTGACACGTAAGCAGAGACCCTCTCATCACCACAGAGGTGATGGAATCACTGCAGCCTGCAAATCAATCCTGGTGTTGGTAGTGTGAGGATTAGAAAGAACTCATTTGAACTGACAGTCCACAAGACTGGAAATTAAAGGGGAAAAAGTGTGTGTGACATGATTGTAGTAACAATTTAAGCACTTTAAAGCCACTGTTTGAAACAGAAAATGTGTTGAGTATAAGAAGAGTGCTAACAAACCTGATGCCTTTTCAGAATCTTGAAGAAATACATTATACAGACTGCATATTTTTTTCTCTTTCCTTCTAATTGACTCTCCATACAATTTTCCCTCTGTGATTATGAGTCAGCCTTGGCTCAAGTGTCCTGGAGGACATGTAGTGGTCCTTAACTAAACAAATATAAATGGCCATCTAACCATAATTTTAAGTAAGCATTTGCAGTCATATAGGTAATCCACCATGCAACTTGGCATGTTCATTATTTGGACAAAATGGAACCTATTTGCATTAAGGTAAGTTTATCAGTTAAAAGCTGTCTGCAGTATAATGTTGTTCAACCTTCATTATAAGTAAGATTTAAAGTTTTAAATTCAGGAAAATGTTTTGACACCATGAGGGATTTCTCTTTAAACATATGTTTCAAATATTAGATCATGATGAAACATCATCTGTGTGTGACCTTCTGAAGGTCATGATGAAGAAAAGACTTTTTAAGTTGTTTTGGTAATAAGCGTATCACCAACAATGGCAAAACAGGACAGACTGAACTTATAAACATTACATCAGACTTGTTGCTAGAGATAACATGTTTGCTAAACTTCTCAAAATGAGCTGATACCATAAGTCATCTCGTTGTGATCAGCACTAGGACTATTTCCTGCTAAGACTGGCTAGCAGACTGGCATATTATTGCTTGCCCAAAATATTGAACTTATGAAGTGAAGCTATCTTTATTTTGTGTAAATAAGCACAAGCAGTCCCTCCTGGAAGGACAAAAAGGTTGCTAGCAAATGCAAATAATGGAAAATACCAGTATGCTAATGATAAAGACATTTGAAGTTAATCTATTTTTAAGGAAATCTTATTACATTGATAAGTGCAAAATTTACACCTTTCAGTCTTTTCAAACAACATAATATTAATATTTCAAATTCAGCAAAGTTGGGCTTTGATGTTTAAACTGGTTCTCTTATCATGCTACAGGATGTATCTTAAATTTTGGAAGTTCAAAACGCACTAGATTTCGTACTCTGCAAAATAGGATAGAAATTTGTTCAGGTTTTGCTGTGTGCTGTTCATTGTCTTCTCAGAGATCACTTCATGTTGTGGAAGTTTCCAAAAGCTGGGGAGAACAGTGCAGAGTCCACTTAATTAGGAGGGCAGGGATGAAAAGAAAGTGGAGAAATAAATGTATAAAACTAGGTCAGAACACTTGCCTGCATTTCCAGAAGGAAGTAACTTGAATTGGTTAATGGTATTTTTGTAAAAATTTGTAAGTAAGTATTAAACATATTCCATAGATATTCAGGCTAATTTTCAGTGGACTGTAAAGCCAGATTATACTGTCATGACCCTGTATGGACCAATGATAAGTCTGTGGGAACTAACATAACTTGGCAAATAAAAGAACAATCATGTTGCAAAAGCTGTTCCAGTTGCTGAATAGAAAAGGAGGTGTTTTGTATAAAGAAAAGTGTCCCTATTCCTTGCTTTTGACAGAGATAGTAGCACAGAGCTTAAACACTCTTATTTGCTTTATCTTGGTTTTAGTAGACTTGCATGGCAGCCTTCTACACTAGAGCAACTGAGCTTCTCAAGCATAGATTCACTGAGGGGCTCCCAGGTGACACACTGTACTGCTGCAGAGCCCCAGTTTGACAATGGCTCTATTAGCAGACAGAAACTCACAGAAAAACAGCACCGGCTTGTGGATAATTATTAGAGGGCAACTAATGCAAGTCAAATTGAACAGATCTTTCAATTTTTTATTTATACTGTATGCTGCAGACTGTTAGGATCCTGAGCCATCTTTGGATCAACTTATCTGGCACTGAAAACCTACTGAGAAAGTAAAGACTAATTTACTTTGCTGAGAAACAAGATAAAATTAGCTTTGTTCTCTGTGCTCTGTGGCTAGATTCTATCCACTGCCTCAGACACCTCTATGTTAACACACGTGACACTTCCAATGTGCCTTTCCCTTGGTTTTGTTTCATAACTTGGAAGCTTTCTTAGCAAAAAAAAAGTCATTTGTTGTCTAACAAGCAAAAAACATATTTCACATATTTCAGATGTACAAAGGTGCTACTGAACAAAACTACAAGCTGGACATTAAATTTAGCACTGCTTCTGCTGAAATTTATGTCATATCTCTTTCTAATGCAATGCACAGCAGATAACAGAACTGGTTCTATTATGCAGCAAAGCAAATTAATACTTCGCGTGAAGGCTCAGGTCAAAACAGTTGATGGCTTGTTGTGTGCAGAAACTATTCTGTAATGTGATTAGGCCACACTAGTATGTAAGTGGAAATCTGAACATATACTCATATTTATTTTCAAATTTCAATTGGGACATTTTTGAAACCATTTGTTTTTAGAATCAGCATTATTAACATTTCTCATGTTACAAGAGAAACCCATCTATACAGAGGGCAGATGACCTTTTCTAGTAGCATATGCTGAATATGTTAAATATTTTAATTAATTTCAAATAAATAAATGAGTCATATTATTTACGTGCAACATAAAAATTCTAATGACCTTGAAAGAAAATTAAGATTATGTCCAACTTTGTATTACCTAATTTTTGCCACTTATCAGTATTTTTTTTTGTTTGTCTTAGGGGATGCAAATTTAACCAAAATTTCAGAAAAAATATCTTTGAAAGAGAGTTTAAAACAGCTAAAAACAAGATAACTATTTTTATATCACAGAGCAGAACTCCTGAGTACTTTTGGAAATGTCAGTGATAATCAGGGAATTTTCAAATGAACTTTAAAGTGTTGTAAGCAAAAACTTGCCTTCCCTAGGACTTCATGAGTCAGTTTTGATTTCTGTATCTATTTCTGCTTGTGAAGAATCGTTAAAGAAAATGTATTTGCCAAAATTACTTAGAAGGAACATAGGCTAAATTCAGAGGGTTGAATTTGCACTTAAATCCAAATATGTGGTTCTCTGACTTTACATTGGAGGAGAGCAGAAATTAGTCATGACCTGTTGTTATGTATTCTGAATATGTTGAGCAATTATATTTTTGTCTCCAATTGTCATGAGACTATGACAAATGGAAGTATGTGCTGCATGTGTGCAGTCACAGCCAGCTAAAGCCTGCCTGCAGTTACTTCTCTTCACCTTCAATGAAACAAATGGATTAATAGAATCATAGAATCATTAAGGTTGGAAGAGACCCCTAAGATCATCGAGTCCAACCGTTGACCCAACACCACCATGCCCACTAAACCATGTCCCTAAGCGCCTCATCTACACGTCTTTTAAATACGTCCAGGGATGGTGACTCAACCACTTCCCTGGGCAGCCTGTTCCAATGTTTAACTACTCTTTCAGTAAAGAAATTTTTCCTCCTGTCCAATCTAAACCTCCCCTGGCGCAACTTCATTGTTCCAAGTAATAGAGTTTATTAGGATGGATATACACAATACTGCATATAATGAAAATGTGAGAAACAGAAATAATATAGAAGAAACATTTTGCCTCAGGTTCTCTTACTTCCTAGTTGCTAGGAATAGTTCATTTAAGAAAAGTAACTAGTTTGAATTGTGTGGCCTTATAAGGATTATCTGCAGCATTATGTGGCCAAAATCTTGTTTGGCAAAAGCTGTCAAGTTGTCAAGAAAGTTGTTTGGCATAATGGAAATAGGACACTTTTTTTCCTCAGGGGTACATTTTCCATATTTATGGGATTTATGTACTTGCAATGGAATGACACCACAATGGTCTTCCATGTTTCTAAACATCAAATAATTATTTGAATTCCCTTGTATATGTACAAAGTAGTATTTTCCCCCAAAAAGCCCTTTCCCTATTAAAAGAATAGGAAAATAACACCATCATTTTTTTCCCTGCAACTAAGAATAATTACTGAGCAGAAGTCTAGGCATATTGTCCTGGGTTTATAGCCAAACTCCTTTGCATATTACTCTGAGCCACATGTTAGCACAAAGGACTACAGAGCCATAAATCTTTAAAGTTGTTCCATATTGATATTGCATATATATGACAATTAAGGTTGCACTTATCTGGCTGCTGATATGATTCGAAATCTTTTCTTCTTCCATTTCAGAATTCAAAGAAATAATGCAATAGTCTTGCAGTAAATCCACTGGTTAGAAAGGCTTCACTATTTCAGTCACAAACAAATTAGATACTTGTGCATTGTCATATAAAAAAACCCAAACCATTGTTGTCCCTGTAAAAAGAACATTCTTCTTCTCCTAAGATTACTCCAGTTGATCATTTGTCCAAAAATGAGCAAAAATGTTTGCAAAGGCAGTTGTACATTACTTCCAAAGGCACCAGTGTTCAACCTCCACGTTTTTCTCATGGTGCACACATTTTATTAGTCACTTACTTACGGACACAAACGCTAGCTTGAATTTGTCAGTCCTTACAAGTATCCGTTTCCTTTATTTAATTAAACTTCATGTTCAGAAAAGACACAGTATTTACATTTCAAGTCCTATCATACTACTTAATCCATTTTTCTGGTGCTAGATTTGCATTTAATTCAGGATTTGAATTACGCTCAACTTCATTGTTCCAAGTAATAGAGTTTATTAGGATGGATATACACAGTACTGCATATAATGAAAATGTGAGAAACAGAAAGCTAAATTGCAAAGCCAACAGTGGAGGAAAAAAAGACTAGCAATTTTGGGTGACTCCATTTTGGACGGCCAAGGTGTTTCCAAGGCCTCATTTTCAAAAAGCATCACTGAAGTTTCCCACAGTGCCGAGAAGATCTGTCATCGTTTCTTACTAATCAGACTAAGTCTGAAAAACACACTCTGTACATTTACAGAACTGGTGTCAAACTCCTTGACTAATTGAAAAGAAAATTAAAATCTTCCATTCTCAGAAACGTTGTGGCTTTCTTTTCATATTTCCTACACTAAGATAAGACAAACTGTCCTAGAACTTATGTTCAGTACCTTCAGGAAACACCTCTCACGTTAATACAACTCTAATAAACCTTACGAGACTGCCTTCTCAATTTCTTACATGTATGAGAGATTTTTGCCATTTGGTGTTAAAAATAGGCTTCATAAAGTAGGAAGAGGAAGAAAAAACCTTTAAAAATTATCTAGAAATTTATTCTTTCATTTAGTGAAAAAGGAGACTAAAAAATGAAATGAATGAGCTTTTAAGGAATTCTTAAACAAGAGGATGTATTTTTAAGAATAAACTAAATAACCAGCAGATCTGGATCAGTATTTCAGTAAATAAAAATTAACTTCTTATTTCTAGGTAGATGGCTTAAGATTGAAGAGAATTTCCAGCTACCTGTCTTATGCATCACTAAAATGTAAAAGTAAGTAAAAACAACTTAATTACACACATATCTTCATGCATTAGAAAACATTTATTAGCTAGAGCACAAAATGTGCATAACTCTTCCTTAAAAATACATGTTAACTAGTCATTTCTTATTCTGTCCCCACAATGCCACAGTGGCTTTGCTAAATCCCAGAATTACAAGTAGTAATAAAATTATTTTCTTGCCCCCCCTTCCCATCCTTTCCATGATTATCTAGTAGATTTAAAGCACTAGTTAGATTAAAATATCTTAAGATTACTTTGCATTAGGAATATTCACCCTTGAAATTTATTCGTATGAAATAATTCAACTGAAAAAATCACTTAAAAATAACCTTCCTGACTTGTACTCCAAACTCATATCCACAATTCTTGTTGAAATAACTTTCCCATATATTCAGCCATTAAAGCGTATTGAAATGCTATATGATCACCTGTGTCACTGCATGATGCTATCCCAAGAAACGGGGCTTTCTCAAAGTGAGCTTAGTGGATCTCTGCTCTGGGATTTATACAATGCAATAAAAAATGACAAAAAACACAAATGCAAATATATTTTAAAATATAATATTAGCATTGTCAACACAAAAGACTTTATTTACTGCACAGAAAAGAAAATATTCAGAATAGTGTAATTTGTTTCGGGGAATGCACAAAAAAGTTTCAACAACTAACACACAGTGTTTCTTTGCAAAATAGCCCTTTGCATGATGCTGAAGCTGAAATGGTTTTTGCCCACTTGTATCTACATTCTTGTCAAAGAAGGTCATTAGCCTCTATTGTGACTGCTCCTTTTGGATTACCTGTCTTTGTCTTTACACAAGTCAAACAATAAATACAGGTAGTCTGTTAATATAGATTAGAGGTTAAACTGTTATTTATTGTCGCATTTTATGGAGAGATTCTGTAGAGACTGTTCTTGACCTTCTCTGCCTACAAAATAAGAGTCATTTATTTATCCCAGGCAATCCATTTGCAATGAAAAAGAAATTATAGTCTTCCTGAAGAGGTACGGGCATGCATGCAGAAACTGAGGTACGATGATAAACCCTGATGAGGAACAGTTGCTGAGTTAAAGTGCGTCACAAATTCACATCATGTCATGTCTCTGAGCATATTGGATGAGGAAATAGTTGAGAAACAACAGATTTCCTCCTGCAATTTTTGAAGTCTTCTTTTAAACATCATCTGGGATTTGGATAGAGTTGAGCATGAGAAAAGTATATAGCACATTTTCATTCCTTTGAGTTTACGTAGTAAAGAGAGCTATAAAAGTAAACAAAAAAAGTTAACATTCTCTTTCATGTGCTCCTTTAAGTAGAAACAGCTGAAAAAAAATCAACGTAACAGCCACCCACTTACTGTGCCTTAATCACATTAACAGCATGCCCTTACATTGGTTTGTGATAGTACTGCAACATACCCTAAATCAGAACACACCTCAGAAATAGGTCTGCAAGGGTTGCTATAACCTTGAAAACATGAAAGTACTTCCTGGCTGCCTATACTATGAAAGCTTCTTGTTAGAATGAAAAGAAACTCCTTACCTGAACATCCTAAATTGTGAGGATGTCAGAAATCCAGACTAAGCCTCCCATAATGCTAAAAATGGAGAGGAGAGAAAGAGACTACCTCATAAAAATGTAATTTTCTCATATCTAAAGCAGCCACATCCTTCTGCTTCCTCACCCAATCTGTCTTTCAGGCCCAGACCTGACCAAATTCTGACCATTTGAAATGCTTTAGAAGCAACTTCCTTCTCTAGCCCTTCCAGACTGCTTAGTTGTCACTTCACCTGTGACCACACCATAGTATTACAGTCAGCAGTAAATGAACCATAATGCTTCTCTGAAGACAAAATGATATCCATCCAAGACATGGCCTTCTTTCCTAGCCTGACTTGTCAAAGTGTGTGAAAAAATGCTCAGAGGAGGCAGCAAAGAAGTCTTACAGACAGCTGGATAACTACTGGCAGTACAGCTCCACATCATAGCAAAAGCAGAGTAGGGAAGGGAGTGCTCTACAGCCAAGTATGAGGTAGGTTAGAAGTGGTTGCAAAGAAACTGTCTAACATTGCTTCTGTCTTTGCAAAGGATTACACAACTGCATCATTCCCTTGTTGCCCAGAACTAAACATTCTGCAGGACACTGGTTGGCTGCTCAGATTAACAGAGGTAAGAGAACAGTCATTTTACTTATTGCATCTTCCTTGTTTCAAAAGCAAAACGCTTAGAAAGACTAAAATATCTTGAACGCTTGAAGAAGTAAGGTCATGGTTCATTTCCCAACTGATGTCTGGGCAAGTACCTCTGAAGTCTGTTGTGTTTAACTACTGGAGAAGCACTCTGATTAGTTTAACATGCTCATTTATTCTTCAGAGTAAACCTCTAATTCTCAAATTCATTAAATAAGACACATAGAGAAGTAAGTCCTTATCCAATTCTTTCTTACAAATATCCTCACAAAAAGTATATGAAAAACAGCCAGGAAACGTCATAAGGAAAGGACAAAATTGTAGCATAAAAATAAGAAAACCACATTTTCCAGAAACTTCTGAAGTTCTCAGGAGGATGTTTATCTGGAAAAAAACATTGCTGTAAAGGAGAGTAGACTAGATCTGACTGTACTAGCCACAACCCTGGAGATAATATAAGGTAAGAAAAAATGCGAGATAAGACTTCAGCTCCTCAAAAGCATTTTAATGGTATGCTCCTGCTAACAACCTTGTTCTACCTAAAAGTTTGTTGAGTTCGATTGCGTTGCCCTCCTTGCAGCATGTACTCTAATTTGGAAAGAATGTCTACACATTGGCAAGGTTTCAGTAGTCAGGTATTTTTGAGACAAAACATACCAAATCTAGTGCTGATATTTTGTTTGCGAATGGATTGTTATGAAATATGCCTTGCTTTTCATTTTTATAACTGCCTTCTTGGAAAATCTGTCATTTTAATGACCAAAGTTTTTCTTTTTCCCCTCTTAGTCTTGGAAAAGACCAAAATCTCTGAAGGAATTATTTTCAAGATAGCACACTGGTTCAGATCTGTGCTTACTCTTGTTTTTAGACTCCCCAAAGCAGGATCTGCTGAATATCTCCTAACTTTCTTTTTGTTTAACATATAAAGGATTTGTTACTTCCTTGCATATCACACTTACACTTCAAATTGAGTCCTGTCTCCAAACACCTTCCAATGTCCCCCACAAATTTCTTGACAGTTCATCCTTTATATAGTTCATCCTTTATATATACACACCTCTATTTCTCTCTGAAGTATCCAAGCACTTGAGAATAAGTAAATTCCATCTCATTTTTCAAAAGTATATCTTAATTTAGTCAAACTGAAGGTCCTATACCTGACAAGATGTCGACTGAGGAATAAAATAAGCAGAAATGCTTTAATAAAAGTGATTACCTTCATCTAAAAGTGACAAAAGGTTCGACATTTTTGTGAGGTGTATGTGGTTCTACATTTCATGTTAAAAGGATGAAGTTGTACAGTAACATTTTTTTTTAGTGTAAAATAGGTGGTGAGGGACGTTTAGTGAAACAGTGCCCCTTGCTGGGAATTTTGTGTTATTGTTCCTGATTATATTGGTTTTGAAAGCTCATGTGGAGATCAGTTTCTCCTTTTAATGAGTTCATTCCTGGAGGGAATATTAAGCACATTATTGCTAATAATAAGCACTGCCTTGCTTATGTAATTGAATTATTTTAGTACTGGCTATAGAAAGAGGTGGATAAGATTGGGAATAAAAGGAAATAATGTTTTCAGTGACATTTTTATATCCCCCGTTCACAAGCATACATGTTAGATCTGTCAAAGTGTACATCTGTAAAACTGAGTCTCAAATGGCAGTATGGGCTTCTGCCCTGACTGTGCCACAGGAATCCAGACTGCTTGTCTCACCAGCTCCCAAACAAGGCCATTTTATGCCTGCCAACTTGAGGTTCAAGAACTACAGTGAGTTCTTCTCAGCTTGCAAATCATGAACAATAAGGACACTACAGTAAAAATGTTTTCTTGAAATAATTAATCCTATCGGTGATGCACAAGCTGGCACAGAATCCAGTTAACACACTGGTTTTGCAGGGAACAAAAAATGGGAAAAATCTATGTTAATGAACAAAGAGCTGACATGATTCTAAGCTTAAGCAAGGAACAATTTGTTGGGTGAGGAAGTATGTTCTTTGTATAGTTAATTTCAGATGGTAGCCTTGCTTTAAAGGAGGTTTCATTTTGTCTTAGGTAGCTTGGATGCATTGATGTAAAGAGTTTTAAAAAGTATAATTAATTAATTTCTCCTACTGTCACAAAAGACAATACCTACCTCTCATTCTTTCTTTATTGAGGACACAGAGGGAATAATCACTATCGTGAGCATGCTTTGAAAAATGCAGAATACTGGAGTAAATGGATGGCCTTTCTTATATAGGAACATGATCCTTGAAAAATTTTAAATTTTTCCCTGAAATCCCTGAAAAAGTTTAAATCCATAAATCAAATTAACCCCTTTTCTTTCCTGCGTGAGAGTCACAGTGAGCCAGACTGCCATACTTACTGTTTCTGGCCCAAAATCTCATTGCTTTCATAGCTATTTGCATAGTAGTATTAGAGTGAATAGTCTCAGACACAGTAAAATTAACATCTAAACAATTCAGTCCAAAGTGCTTCCATTTACTGGTCACACCATTAAGGCTTAGAAAAATGAATAGGAGCAATAGAATTGCTAATTGTTAATACATCATATGTCCTGGCACATGTATTCCTGAGTAATGTGCGTCGTATTTTATGTACCCCCACATACGCAACAAAAACTTTGTATTTTTCAAACCCAGCAAGACCATTTGAAATATGACCTTAAGACTCACTTGTTCTGCTGTCCATATTATATCCATATGATAGTTAAATATGGATTTTTTCCTCAAATACGTTTTATTATTCAGTTATTTCTAATATAGCTCAGCCTTTCTTTGACCTCAAATACAGAGTTACATTTTACTGGCAGGTTACCACTACTACGGCAGTTATTCAGATTGATTCCTTCTGAAAACTATTAAATGCATTGTTACTAGGCGTATTAACCAGGTTACTGTTCACATCATGAGCTGTTTGCACTGTCCAAAATTTTTAGCCATCTGACAGGTGTACAGAGCTTTATTTAAAGTGACTGTATGTCACTTGTCCAGCTACTGTATCCTGTAGTCACTATGTTACTAGTGGCAGACTTGCTAGGCTCGCAAGCTCTGCAAAGAGATGAGGTGTGAATGCATCAGTGACTTACTCACAATCAAGCTTCACTTTAGACTGAAGTACTTTGGTAGGTGGAAGTTTAAATTTCTTCTGCATCAGCTGTAATATTTTATTTGCTCATTTTCAGGTTGCCTATTTGCAGCCAAGTAAAATCAAATTTAGGGAGCTTTTTAAACCGAGATTTGAACTAATGTATTCCAAGAGCTCTAGAGCTTCACTACGCAGAATGTTAAAGATACTTCATTGCTGCCAATTCTGCTTCCCAGCAGCAAGGCAAGAGGGATTTAATCAGATGAAAGTGCCTGGGCAAAGAGGTAAATCATGCAACACTTTCCGAGAGTGGGCAATGCCAGTCTTTAGGCACAGTAGACTCTACATCCAAAGCATTCAAAAGACCTAACAGACATACATTTTATTGCATTAGCAGTTGCCAACAAATCCTTGCTAATGTGATCAAAGTGTTAATGAACAATGGCATGAACGTTGCTTCTTGCAGCTTTTTCAAAAAGTGACCAAGGCCATGCTACCATGCTACTTATGCAGTAATGTTCACCTGCTGATAGACCTTTGTGTCAGAGAAACTTTTAAGAAGGAAGCAGTAAAACAACTTACATGAATCGTCTTGGTGAAGTAAATTGACCTCCTTACTTTGGAATGACTACGTACTTGTATTTGTGAATGTTTTTATGGCACTTTTAGTCTTTTTTTTCCACTGGTAGTTATCAAAAATGAATGTATAAATTAGGAGACAGACTTCTTGACAGTAAAACCAACAAGTTAATTATAAAACATTGAGTATCAGAGAACCGATGAATTTTTGCTTCACCGAAGGTTGATTTGCAAGAGGGGCTAGGATTTGTTATAGGTACACAATGCACATAGTTCTGATGTGATATGATGATTGAAATAAGTCAGTGTGGGATTTTACACTTCTAAATCCCTCTCTTTACTGTTTTTATATACTTTTCTTAAACATTTACATTGAAAGTTCTTGTTAGAGGAAAAGGCTATAAAAAGCAGCCACTGAAGCAATATAATCTAGGTGTTATAAAAAGCTTGGGCAGTAAAATGTCATCATTTTTCTCCAGAAAATAAATGCTTTCACGTCTTTCAGTGGAGGCCTATTGCTTCCTTTAAGTTATAAGGTGGAGCCAGGAGAGCATGCGGCTAGTGAAAGGAGGTAAAAAAGTGATGAGCACAGAGCAGTGACACTGAAATGATCCTAAAGTTTAGTGATCAGTTCTTGGTATCAGCCATGCCAAGGTAGCTAAGAGCACAACTTATGATCATATAAGGCATAAAAATTATGTAAAATAAATAATAAGGCATAAAAATATGTAAATTACTGAAGGATATGTACCAGACGAATGTAATTATCTAAGCAGAGCCCTTTTATACCGTGATACTTATTCTTCCTACTTTCTTTTTTGATTTTAGAGACACACACAGCTTTTAACTGTTCAGTTGCTGAAATGACGCAGTACTTTAGCCCTTAAAGGCCAAACTTTTTGTTGTATTCAAATCTTCACTAACAGAAAGCTAAAAAGAAAAATCTTGTACTTCGGTTTGAATACCATTTTTGTGCTCTCATGGATTTAGTTCCAGTTCTTCCACTCTTTTGCAGAGCCTGGATTCTAAGTCAGCTCCTTAGGGTCCCTTTAGGTTTCTGGTTTTGTAGGCAAAGCCCAGGCTGGAGTCTGGGTCCTACTCTGGGTCCAGGCCTCCACTTAAAGATAGCAACTGGTTTCCATAACTTTTGAAGTCAAGAGATTTTCTGGCTGCTTGGACCATTTCCTAATTCAACCACTGGTTTTTTTGGCCTCTCTCTCACCTGTGCAAGAACAAGATAGGTTTGTTAAAAGTACAGCTGGGCTTGGGTCATTCTTAAAAGCATTAGTTATCCTGTGGCAAAAGATGATGTTAATTACCTCACTGCTGTGTAATGTTTGCTTGGCTGTTACATCGCCTCGTGAAAAGGGTGCGTGTGTGAATCTGCTCTGTGCTCTCTCTTTTCCCTGAGACACAGAAATGGACAAAAGTTAGCAGAGCAAGGTCTCTGTTAAGTCATGATCAATCACTATCTGTAGTCTTTGTGTGATTCCATTTAGAAAATAAAAATACAAACGCACACCCTGGAATCTGTAGTCTTGCCTTCTGAAGAGAGGAAAGTTGCTGGGCAGGAAATGAATGTCACAATGTCACAGCGAAGGACTGTCACAACAAATGAAGGAAATGAATGTCACAATCTTGATTTCCCAAGTTTGTGAAAAAAAACCTGGTCTAATTTGGACAAAATTCAAAACCTCAACCAAAAAATAATTACTTGACCAATCACAACCAAAAAAACCAGTGAAAAATTGTGTATGTCGGAATAATGAAAACATTTACTTGTGCTGCTTTAAAGATGGCAAGTTGAGATTGGCTTTTGAAATTCAGATTCACAGGTGTTGATTCAATTTTATGAACAGTTTATATTCAAGTCTGTGCTTTTTAACAGAATAAGTAGGAGGAAAGTTTATAAAGAAATTCTGGATCAGTTGTCCTGATTACGTGAAAAGAGAGGTGGAGGATACTTTTAAAGCATTTGTAACTTGCTATAATTATTTTCTATATTTTATATTTTCTATATATTTCATATACCCTATATTTTATGTCTATCTATAATTACTGTGATGTTTTAAAAACAAACCTGCTCTCAGTAAACGTGCTTTTGTTTTTTGTACTACTAAATATATGTCCCATTATACATAGCCTGCCTACCTGTAACTGGTTGTGGGGAAAGGTAGCACGGAGTTCCTCACAAGTATGTTTCAGGAAAGCTTTGCAGATGCAGGATGTAGAGCATGCAGAATGGAGTACTTTGCAGAATATAGTCATGAAAGAACTGCTTGGGAAACCTAAAATGAGACTAGACACACAACTGGTAAAAAGTATAAAAAGGCATGATGGCACTGTCAGGGAGCTAGAAAATCTAACCTGAGACTCAGTAACCTCTGCAGTTCTGTAACAAAAACCTGCAAATTCATTACAACCACAAACAAGGAGCCTGACCAGCAGTGAACAATTTATTTTGTAGCTGCTAATTTTTTTTATAATCTCCATTGCAAGAGTGTAAATTCACAAGAAAATATCTTTGTGCAATACTAATTCAAATGAAAATTACAGGAGGGATTATGTGAATAAAATATTGAGATAAGTTTGCTCAGAAAAAGTAAATATTTACACAAGTAAAGAAGTTTTCAGTTTCATAGGTTACTTATTTGTTTAGATAGCTCTTGTAATTGTCAGCAACAAAAGCCTGCAATATTATGTATAAATCAACAATCAATGTCAGAATATTCTTACCATTTCTGTTTTACTTAATTTCAGTATCACTCATTTAACTTTAGAAGGAAATTAATAGTGATGTAGACATCCCAGAGGTGTCAAAAGAGATATTAAACAATATTAGGCATAAAGAAATAATCCTGCTTTATTTTCATTCCTTCTGCGGACTGTGCAGAGGAATGTGAATGGGTTAGGAAATTGGTGTAATACCTGCCAAGTAATGTTATGTGTGAATGTCTATGAACTCTCAAAAGTTAAACTATTTCATATTAACTTCCTCAAGTGCTTGAGGAAGAAAGGAACAAAAATAACCTACTGTCAAGCTGGCTTGTAAAGATCCAATTTCTGTTGGTCATTTTTATTTTCTTGGTGCATACAGTGCTTTGTGAACACGTTGTTTCTGGCTGAACCCACAGTTCTTTGCTGCAAGGATATTTCTGCATCTTCAGTGAGAGCCAGGCAGAAAAGGGGGTACCTTTGGACATGTAATTTCAGTCTTTGCAGCCACATCAGCGTGCATGGATCTGCAAATGTTTGGGGGTACGCAACTCCAGTGGCACATCCACTATTTTGTGACATGCTCTCTGCAAGGCTGAATGACTAACCCTATCCAAGCATGTGGTTGGGAGACATTGCTGCTACTGTTGGTGGTTGTAACTGAGCAAGCTAATTTTGGGAATCAAGTCTTGTCTGGATGTAATATGCATATAGCAAACAGAGCACCCTTTTATTTAAATATTGTATCACGTTTCCAGGAGGTTTACCTGTGATGTCAAGGGAGAAAGCCTCACAATGTAACTTTATGAAGTGG
>NW_008824995.1:67197-73420 GCF_000699105.1 Pygoscelis adeliae | reverse complement strand
GTCTGCAATAGGCTATTTTGATTGCAAGCATTCAGATAATATGCAATTCTGCAGAGGATCTAGACATTCTGGATTTTAGAGTACCTGTGATGAGGGTACAGTGTGTAGGTATTAGTTAGTTCTGGATTTGTTGAAACCCAGGAAAAAGCTTTTATTGATCCTTTTATTGATGTCAGCTGTGTGGTGACTCCAGTAGACTCCAGCAGAAAATATTTTTTGTGAGTTTACTGGAGTTGCCACACAACTGACACAGTTACAGAAAGCAAAGTGGCAGTTGGTATGGCTAACATGCCATAACTTGTACCCGATGATGACTGGAATCTGTTTCTTACCCTCCTGGAATGATACACAGGTCCATCATGTGCAAGGAAAGAAAGAGGTGAGGACTCTGAAAGGGTGCCTGGATTCATAGGACAAGTATATCGTCAGCTATTAGTAACTCTTGACAGCCTTACGCCACATTCCACTTTGTTAAATTTATATATGGTGTTATTTCTTGTTCATACAATTTGCAAATATTAGGACTGACTTCCTTTATTTAGCGGTAAAGCCAGCTTCTGCATTATTTGTAGGAACTGGAAGCACCTACCATTTCTTTGTGCTGTGATGCTATTTGAGTGTGTGTCTGTAGCACGCATCAATCTGGTAACCAAATTACACAGATCCTTTTTATGATTTATCTAGTTTCCAAACTTCTTGAGAAATGAGCATAATAAAAAAGGATTGTGAAACATTTCTGTGGTTAAATGTCAGTGCTAATATATCAGAATGCACAGAAATGGGTATTATATATAACTATAGACATTTTGCTGCATTTAAATGTGCCTGATTCGTCATAAAATAATTTCTCTGTGGTTCCAAAGAAATGTAGTAATGTCATAAGAGATTTCACCCATTTAAAGTTTACAGGAGAAATTATCAACTCTCAGACTGGTTCCTGGAATGGTCTTCCAAATTCTCATTTTTGTCTTTTTGAGGGGCTTGGGGTTCTTTTTTCTTATACAGTTTGATGGTATATTTTAAATTATTTTTATTAGAGAAAAAAATGAAAACAATGGTATTTATGTAAAATTAATCTGAACAGGACAGACCCTGAAAAGAAGCATAATTTTAGGATTAATTTTTATTGAATCTTAGCTATAAACCAAGTGTGGTGAAGCAATGGGGAAAAGGACCTCACTTCCCATTTCTGGAAACATGATCAATAATATTACAAAGAGATATGTAATTGTTCACTTTACATTTTAGTTTGTGTAGGACCCTCAAGAGAAACCTTAACTTTGACATGTAGAAGCATTTGTTAAACGCTGTCTGCCTCTAAATGCTCATCAGTGGAGTCTGAAATACTGGGAGGATATTATCATCATAACTTAATTGGCCTGTGAGCCAGCCAGACTTCTGAGATGTTAATGAGTCCATTTATCCTTTGCAGGGAGTTGAAGCTTGATTAGACTTTTAAAGATCTCTTTTGTGTCTTATTTCAACTGTTTTTCATGTTGACATCCTTGTAAAACTAAACAATAATATGGCATACTTCATTGCTCATGATACATCCAGCAGACAAAACTAAATTTTTCACCTTTGTTCCCATCTAGACCTGCCAGGCCTTGTACATTATGGGTGAAGTTCATTCAGTTGGCACCTGCACCTCAGTAACATTAATCATGCACAGTCTCTCTCTTGCTCAGTGATACCAGGTGCCAAGTGCAAGAGAGAGACAGAGGCCATTGCTGTTATTTCTTTTCCACACTCCCTCCCCTGCTAAGTGATGTACATGCAGGTACAACCCCCATAACATGTGATTGAGCTTACAGAGTTTCAGATATTGGGTCAGAAAAATGTTGAGAGTTGTATCTACTGCATTTGTACAGGTATGTTACATTTCCTTCTCCACTTGTCACATATCCAGTTCTTCTCTCTCTCACTGAAAGTATTTTAACATAAATATTGACTTTTATTTCTGTTAATCAGTTCTATTTTTATGGTCTGTTTTGTATATTTGTTTTCAAGCTAACATTCGCATTCGTACCTGTCCTAACTCATTGAACTCAATGTGGCCATTGTCATACTGTGAGAAATCTGAGCCAGGACATGCAAATGTGGGGAGATGAGGTCTTAGTCTTTGATGCTAAGTAGTTGCCACAAAATGATCACAGCTAATAACTTGTTAACTTATGTCATAGTTACTTCAGAGCAGTCTTGTTCATATTTGAAAGACCGTTAAACTCCAGTTGAAATAAGTGATTTCACACATTCACTCTTCTGATAAAAGAATCTGAACAAAATGCTAGTATTTCACTTCACTTCTTGTTTCAGAAAATAATGCAACTTTGTCCATGTCTGTATGTACAATATGGCAGCTCATCCAGGTAGACACATGATGGGTTTTGTGCAGACACAAACACAGCCAGGATACGTAAATGTAAGATTTTCCACAAGATAAAGGCAAAAGCTGGAGTCAAAGACTAGCAAGTTACAGTTTGTTAGAGTCAGCAGTCCTCTAAACTTGATGTTGTTTCCTGAGTTCGATAAAGAAAACAATCTGGAAGTCAGATTTTTTTTTTTTTTTTTACGCTGTAAACACAGATAAAACACAGCAAAGCACATTTGTGTGTGACGTGAGGCCCGGAAGAGTTATTAATCAAAAGCTAACTTCAGTAAGGGGAGGTCCAGTTCTCTCAACTGCCACTGTAGTCAACAGAAGGGAAAAGGCTTCCTTTTGGGTTATTTGAATAAGCCTGAATTACCTACAGTGGGTGGCACTGTGAGGGATAATCACTCCGACAGTACAGAGAGAGCCTAGTGTGAGTAGCTTTTGTGAGTGTCTTCCTTCCTCTTGCTACACCCCTTCCCCTAGGATCACTGAGTGGGAAGCTAATACAATATGCTATTAAGGCAGTGACATTAATTATCCAACATCTATTACATACTTGTCATTTCCACATTTGGACTAAATCACCAACCTTTTCAGCCAAGCATATTGCTGCTTTCAATTTACTTCTGCCTAATGCATTTTAATTGTGGGAAGGAGGGCCTCTAGTGGCTTGTTAACCTGTAATTCTACCATTCCAATTTTCAGAGATTGTAATACTTACTGAGAGTACATTATGCGGAATTTGTGACACAGTCGTATTTATACAACACAAACATCATTGCAAAAATTATGTCTTTTGGGTTTTTTTATTCCAGCCAGCCAATTTATGAAAAGCCTTAGTTACAGGGAAATGTCCCAGTCGAACAGCTGAGACAGGAATTGTTTCAGGATCTTTTGTTGTGCCTCCTACTAGCTATTTCATGAGTTAATAAAAAAGAAGTCTTCTGACAAAGCAACAAAAGTAATCAAGCCTGTAACTTCAAAATGATAATAGAATTTCCCTGAACAGACTGTTATTCTTTTGTTCTTTTTAATTCTCATTTCTATACCTCTAATGCTTATAAGATATTTCATGTAGTAATGTATGCAAGTTGGCAAATGAAAAATAATGTAGATAATTACAATAGAAACAGCTAATAGAACCGTAATATCTACATTGTGTCTCTAACCATTACAGTTTATAGTGCTAAATGAATTTAAGTGAAGAAGGGATAATTTGCAGTGTAGGAAATGATAAACCTGACTTACTGATATTAGCATACTCCCTTATTTCTCTCTGCAGTATTTCAGGCAGTATGCTGTTATTGCTATGAAAATCTAGGAAGATAAAACAGCAGTATGGTAAGATATCTGTAAAAACTGCTATTAAGCAATGCCATCTCAATCAAAAGAGCTCAGCATTTTCCAAAAGGCCATCTGAATCACTGGTTTCTTAGCATCTGGAGACAATTTCGCAATTCCTTGCTTTATAAACTTATGTTCCCCATGCGGATGAGAAAAACCTTACTGAATGGCATTTGGTATGTGAAAGGATGTAGAGAAGTATATGTGAGTGTATATAAGAACTAGAAGCAGATATAGTTCTATAGCTCTAGATAGCTACATGCTAATGAGTAAAAGTTAACAGTTGCTATGAAGTCCTGTGTCGTTTCAATGGTTTTATTATGAACGGGAAAAATATATGATAACATCAGAAATCACTTTTATTGTGAAATCCAAAAAGCATGAGGAATTCTGGAATGCTTCTTGAAAATCTTCCACCCAACTCCTGGAGGTATCTGAATTTCACTCTAAAAAGCCCTACAAGACTAGTTGTGCTTCCAAATTCCATTGGCTCAGACTTTGCATGCCAAGCAGGACTTCTGCTTTCATGAGTATCTCTCCCTTTCCATGGTATGTGCACCATGAAGAAAGCACAAATATTTGTGAATCTCCCAAAGTTCCATTAGGCATAACATTTATGATTAATTGCCCAAACTATCCCACCAGAACCTAATTGATACTTACTGTTTATCTCTTCAAAAATTCACCACCAAATCACCTGACTTTATAAAAAACTGAACAGCACAAATGCTATATATGAAAGAGCTGCAGGAAATATGCCTTTATTTTTACATAAAAATTATTCATATCAACTAAGCAGTTTCAAGAGATGATCCTGTCTGTATTAGCATGATACATGCACTTGTCTTCAATCATTGCATTCACATCTTTCGCATCCCATATAATTAACTTAAATACTGCATTTAAGAACTACTTAAGAGCTATAGTTTAAAACCTATTACCACATAAAAGACCTTTCCAGAACACCAAGAGGAGACCTTCCAGAGTATCTACAAAGCATAAGCTTATGCTGTTTAGTGTTTAAAATTTTTTTCAGAAAAATATTTCAGAGCAACAGGAAGCATCTTGTAGATTTAATGTTAGAATTTAAACGGTCCATGCAAACAAACAGAAGACAAGAACATCTGAGGTGTTAAAACCTGATGTGCTGTGAGCTTTAAAACATAGCACTGACCAGAAAAATATTTGCTGGTCGAGCAACAGAAGGAAACAGGCAATATAGCGATGTCCATCTTCCACTCAGATGCCACTGTGTATTTTCTTAGTTCTACAGCCCACTGTAGGGAAGGTATTAAAGTAGATGCTTAGGTAGTCATCCTCACGTATTGCCTTCTATAATCTGTTGCTGTTCAGGGTCTCCTTAAATGAAAATTGGTATCTAAAATGGAAGGCAATGATATGCGCCTCTAAGTCTGATAATGGTATGCATACAGCAATCAGCAAACTTATCTGCAGACAAGCACTTACTAAATTAAGTGCAGGATTTTACATGGTCTGAACAGTTGTTTGTTTTTTTAAAAGGTATGCATTTAATATAATCAGTTTCTTAGAGCAACACAGACTTAATTACATTGCTGCTGTGAAATGCTGTCATGGTTTTCATTCTGTAGGTGGAACACTAGTGCTTTTAATGTTCTCTTAATCAAGTAGTATTAAAACATTCTCAGAAAAGTGCATTATGTGTTATATAATTTCTTGAAGTTTTCTGGCTGAAAACTCCTCAAGCAAAGGAGTTTCACAACCCAATATAGGATGTCACAAATATGTATTTTAACTCAAGGTTGAGTCCTCCTTGTTCATGAGCGGGTATTAAGGTGAGTCAGTTCACTTAGCAATCTTTTCTACCTGTCACTCTTTGCCTCAACTAATTGGATTGTAAGCTTTTCAAGACAAAGTCTGGCTTTTGCTTTACTGTTTTGTACCATGATCTGGTCAGGCTTTTTTTTGGCCTTCAGCATTTAGCAGTTTTCATTGGTGAAAACCCTAGATGTGCTCTAAAGCTTATGAAAAACATTATTTCATCAGAAATAACTGTCGTATGTTAAGGTTGCGTGATTTTTTGTGTGTGTTGGTTTGGTTTCTATTTGACTTTCCTTGCAATCTGGATTAACATTTTTTATACTCAGGCAATGGTAAAAAAGCAGTTCCTCTTTTGTTAGAGCTTTTCATGTGAAAGTTTAATAACATACATTGAAACTTCAAACTCCTAGATCCACTAGGAAATTTTTATGAAAGCTAAAGCTTTCAAAGTAACAGCAAATGGTTATATTTTCAGTAAAAGTTTATTTCCTTATATCTCACCTCCTATGTATTGCAGTGTTTGTAAATAGGATTTCCTTAAAAGACAGACTCTATTAATGTTTATTAAGCCACTCACTAAAATATTGTCTTTGAAGTGAATAGATCTTTTTTACTTCCCATTAGAACAATTTCTTTAAAACATTTTTGTAACCATGAGATACAACATGAGATCACAGTCTCTCTCTTTTTACTTGTCACGTTTTA
>NW_008824995.1:66818-67150 GCF_000699105.1 Pygoscelis adeliae | reverse complement strand
CCCCCCTACCCGGTGGGATGGGGGAGAGAATTGGAAGAGCACAAGTGAGAAAAACTCATGGGTTGAGATAAAAACAGTTTAATAATTAAAATATAATAATAATAATAATAATTTAAAAATTGTAATGAAAAGGAAAACAAGAAGAGAGAGAGACATGAACAAAATCCAGGAAAAATAAGTGATGCAACTGCTCACCACCTGCCGACCGATGCCCAGCCAGTCCCCTAGCAGCGGTCACCGCCCCCCGGCCAGCTTTCCCCCAGTTTCTATACTGAGCATGATGTCCCATGGTATGGAATAGCCCTTTGGCCAGTTGGGGTCAGCTGTCCTGG
>NW_008824995.1:64090-65856 GCF_000699105.1 Pygoscelis adeliae | reverse complement strand
GCATGACAGGGGATGTGATACCCCCGCTCAATGCCGTGCTCTTTGGTCCAGCTATCTATAAGGTTGTTTTGGAAATGAGTCCGTGGTCTGACTCAATTCTTTCTGGGGTGCCATGTCACCATAGGACTTGCTTTTCAAGGCCCAGGGTAGTGTTCCGGATGGTGGCATGGGGCACAGGATATGTTTCCAGCCATCCAGTGGTTGCTTCCACCATGGTGAGCACATAGCGCTTGCCTTGGTGGGTTTGTGGGAGTGTGATATAATCGATCTGCCAGGCCTCCCCATATTGATATTTCAGCCATCGTCCTCCATACCAAAGAGGCTTTAACCGCTTGGCTTGCTTGATTGCAGCGCATGTTTCACATTCATGGATAACCTGTGCAATAGTGTCCATGGTCAAGTCCACCCCTCGATCACGAGCCCATCTGTATGTTGCGTCTCTCCCTTGGTGACCTGAGGTGTCATGGGCCCACCGAGCTATAAATAATTCACCCTTATGTTGCCGGTCCAGATCCACCTGAGCCACTTCAATCTTAGCAGCCTGATCCACCTGCTGGCTGTTTTGATGTTCTTCAGTGGCCCGACTCCTAGGTACGTGAGCATCTACATGACGGACTTTTACAACCAGGTTCTCTACCTGGGCAGCAATATCTTGATGCAGTGTGGCAGCCCAGATGGGTTTGCCTCTGTGCTGCCAGTTTCTCTGCTTGCATTGCTGCAACCACCCCCACAGGGCATTTGCCACCATCCATGACTCAGTATAGAGATAGAGCACTGGCCACTTTTCTCGGTCAGCAATGTCTAAAGCCAGCTGGATTGCCTTTACTTCTGCAAATTGGCTGGATTCACCTTCTCCTTCAGCAGTTTCTACACTAGGACTCCATACAGCAACTTTCCATCTTCGATGCTTTCCTACAATACGACAGGACCCATCAGTGAACGGAGCATATTATTGCTCATGCTAAATCCAAAACATTACTTCATCTCTGATTATGCAGGAAAATAAATTTGGATATCCTTTCTTTTGAAATCCTCCTGTTCAGTGGTTGCGTATTTAATTGTTTTATTTTTGCCTGAAATTATATTCGAAGTAATTTTACTGCAGAGGTGAGGAAGGCAGTTCTGTAAAGTGATCTGCACTGTTTTAGTTGCCTGCAGTGCTTGCTGATTCACATCATAATCTTAAATTCATGACCTGAAGTATATTTCTAGTCTTCTTGATCTTTTTTTCTCCTTAGAGGACTGGTTTGGTGGTTATTCTGTCTTTATCTGAGATTCATAAAGGTGGCTGAATGGCTTCACCTTCCATAACAGAATGTGTTCTCAGAAAGACTCCAGGGAGGCAGCTGTTTCATGTGTTAAAGTAGCATACACAGCCAGATCCGTCCATGATTAAAAAGAGTTAAAATCAACTTCAACTGCATGTATCTTTGCACATAAACCTGTAGGTTTATATCAGGCAGCTGAAACTGCAGCTCATAAACTGACATGCTGATACGAAATTGTTAGCAACGCTTATGAGAACACTCCTCACATAGGGGTGTAACTTAATAATTTAAATTATTAATTTCAATTTTTCACTTTTTTTCACCTTACAAAGAAATCCAGAAACTATTTCAGTTCCAGGTAAGTGTGTTTTTAGAAATTAAACACCTCTTACTCTCTTTTTTTCTTCTTAAAAGAAAATGCCTTGTACAATCAACGTCCTATACTGTTGGTCATCTTGCTTGTTAATATCTCAAATTATTGAAGATTACTTTTAGAAA
>NW_008824995.1:41347-63464 GCF_000699105.1 Pygoscelis adeliae | reverse complement strand
ACCGCTCTACTTGGTTGGTCCAATTAGTTCTGGCAACTCAGTTTATTGTACATATTTTGAATCTAATTTTTCTGGTGGTTACAATATTCTATTTTTCCTTCTACAGTTAGTTCACAGAAGAATTTAAGTATGATGTGAGAGATTATTTATAGGATGTGGGGAAAAACTAAATGTAGAAAGTAAACTTAAATGAAATATTTCAACAGAGGTCAATGTGGAACTGCCTCCCATGTCTCAAAAAACTCCCTGTTACTCAATAATTCACTTCCTCTGAGGTCAGCTATATCTTTTCCCTTCCCTACTACCATACTAGGATACTACACCTCTTTTTCCTAGAGATCGATACAGTAAAGCAGGTGCCTGTTTATCTTCATTATAGCTTCCTCTGCTAACCCCATTCCTGGCAGCCACTTAAGCATTCTCCTTTATAGGTTGGTGAAGAAAATAACTTCTGCTTAGACTAACACAAATGTTTTCATTTCAAACTTGCTAGGCTACTGTTTTACTTTTTCATACATATATTTCATATACATTTTTATATATAGGAGATTTATAAAAACACCTTGTTGTATATTTTCTTTGTACACACCTATACTCTGGTATTCTGCCAGCAAAATCACCAGCTTCTGCAAACCACGGAGGACTTTTTCCGTAGAGGGGTACAGAAAGGGCACAGCTAACTTGTTTGCACTGGGGTCCTTACAAGACCTTATAAACTGAAAGGACAGGAATTAGTGCACGCGTAAAGTGTTTCCTGCTCTGCATTTCTCATCTTCAAAAAGCCCCACAATCTAAGCAGCGTATCATGTTTTCTCTTTGAATCACAGTTTAATTGTGCCTTAACAGAAAATGCTATTCTGAGTTGCAATTTCGTTTCACCCACAGTCACAAAACAATACATTTAGAACGATCCATTTTAAAGAAGAAGTTTTGTGAAAGCACACCCCTGAAAAGGATGGAGAATGGAAGAGTAAGTAAATGGCAGGCAGCTGACTTCTCTGTCCATCTGTCCTCTACTGCACATCCAAGTAATTCCATTCTCCTCTGAGGTACTGGTAACCCTCCTCCACTGGTGCAAAACAGCAAGTTCAAAATACAGATGAACACTCAGCAGCAGGAAAAGTGGTTGCAGTAAATTAAATAAAAGTGCTGACAGCCATTCCCTTGCGTGGTGTCCCTGGCTTTACGTACTATGGGGCACACACCGGGGAAGAAATGAACTGTTCCCAACTCCAGGTCATTATTTAGCAGTTTTTGTTGATTTCAACTCGTCAGATATGTGCATCTAAGGGCAGTGTTCATTGTTGTAGTCTAAATTGATAAATCTGTATAGCACAGTGTCTTTCTTGTCTTCTTTGAATTTAGGTTCATTATTTGATCTTTACTCATCATAAATTGCTCTTACTCCATGTGAATTTAAATCAACGACAAAAAGGAACTGACTGCTTGTAAATTAGTTGCTGCAACATGCAATAAGCGCTCCACAGGCAGGGCCTCAAAGGACGAGAGGAAATCACCATTCACCACTCCTCCGTTGACACCTCAGTCCTCTCTTCTCCATTTCTTCTTCAGCTCTCGCAACATTTGTGGTTACTTTTTACCTCCCACTCCTAAAATCACAGCTTCTGCAGGGCTCTTGCAACCTACCGACGTTTCGTGTGCTGGAAGAGGGACGCATCATGGGACTTTCCTTGCTGAGCAAAGCAGAAGGCAGTGAAGCACTAAGGGCTGCCCGTGCACGGGGGCATGCACTTCCTCCTGCCTGCGTGGGCTGCTGCCTGCCTCAGGCCAGGGGAGCCGTTGGCAGCGCCCCAGGGATCGGTGCCTCCCAGGACCTGCTCGTCCTGCTGCCTGCTGGAAGGAAGCCATGGCACAGCCAGGCCGTGGTAACAGCAGGCTCCTCACCTCCGGTGGAAAGGGCTGTGTTGCTGCCTGCCTGCAGACCCTACCAGCGCCTGTGAGGTGCCAGGACTCAGCCAGGCTGCGGTTTCCTCAGGGACAGCCCTGCTTGCCTCCGTGGCAGCAGGGGAGGAGGAGCAAAATCACCCTGTGGTATCTGGTGTTCTGCGAGTTTTGCTGCTAGCACCCGCTGTGCATGCTGGGGAATGGGGGCAACTGGGAGGCCTGGCTGTGCTACCACCCCAGCCTTCAAGAGCATATGGGCCATCCCTGCAGGCTACACCTGGAAGTAGGGCCTTGGGCACCCGCGCCCTGGGAGAGGTGAGGCTTTATAGGCCTGCATGCCACGGGGGGTTGGTGCCAATGGTTCTGACTCTTAGCAAGCGTACCTGCCCATGAAGCACCCCTCAAGCGCAGGCGAGTGCTGTCACCATGGCCTGACCAATCTGTGAGGTAGCTGCCATCGCTGTATTTCAGTCCGTGGGCCTTCCTGTGAGGCACCCCTTCTGCACTACCGCTGTTCAGGACAGCCTCTGGTAACCGGGAAATCCTCAAACCTTGCGGGGCTCCCTTGTCGCACGCTTCACGGTGGCCCATGTGGACATCAGAGCTGGCGCCCTCCTGGGGAGGTGCTTCATCCTGAGCAGCACACTGATCCCACCCGCCAGCCCCACAGAGGGCTTTGCTCTCACTACAGGCCATTTTGGGGGGGGGGGGGAGTAAAAGAGGGGCACGCTCTTTTGTCTGCCCTTTTAGCTAAGAGCAGGGTCTTTTTCATTTCATATACCGGTATGAAATTAAACCATATACCATATTCAGTACCAGGGTGAAATAACCCCCCTTTTTTTTTCTTTTTTCAGGGTTGAAACAGCTTTCCAGTGACATCATACACTTAAACTTGCCTGAGGATGTCCTAATGTGCAAGGAAAGAAGAGCAGACAGAATGGGGGACGAAAGAGCCCAGGGATCTGGTATTTAATCTCAGCTCTGTTACTGACCAGAAGACAGTAACTGGTCAGTCAGTTCAACACTTGACTTTGTGTGTGTGTGCGCTTTAGATTCTCCTTCCATAAATCAATGATAGAAACTGATTGCAATGCCTTTTTAGATCTTTTATAAAATTTTCAATTAAAAAAAAAAACAGAAATTTGTTTGAGGAATTCTTCATCACTATTATAAATATGCTTATTCACTATTAGTAGTTCCATGTTTAACTCCTAAAAAATTTCTGAAACACTGCTTCTAAAAGAAAGTAAAATAAATAAAATTCAAGATTTAAACAAAAAAGATTATTTCCTCAAGAAGAAATAAAACTGTTCAACCCCTTAGACTCTACTTTCAAATAACACTAATGAAAACAAGGTCTAATAATTATATTTATCAAATGTTATTACATATTTGATATGAGATACATACATATATCTATATATATAGATATTACTCCATAATAATTTGGGGTTTGTCCTTCTAGGATCTTTGTCCCTGGCTGATGACCTCAATGCAAAGCCACTGTCTGAAGGGAAGAGAGACTTGGACAAAGAATCTATGTTAAATGTATGTTTAGTTTTTTTGTTGTACTTCTCAATGTGTTCAGGTGTTCTACAGAGTGAGCATTATTTAGGAATCACCCGGAGTTTTTCCAGATTTTATTTTTAGAATTTCTGAATGATAGAGAGCTGATAACTAGGCCAGAAAACATGATACATGTGATTTTCTTTAATATTTTTCCTAAAAAAAAAAATCCTAAAAGAGTGTAGTATAAATTTTAAAAATAAAATTCTTTTAATTTCAGACGGTTTCTAGTCTTAGTTGTCTCCAGATTTTGATTGTTTTTTTGAGTTAAATGTTGAAGGGAGGGAATATGATCTCCAAAATAAGCAGAGAGATGTTGATTATAAAATAATTACCTATACAGACACAAATGTTCCTGGGCAGATATTAGCAGATTCATTAATATTCAATGCTAATAGTGACACTAATGTCTTTTACACATGTTAACGTCACAATAGCTCCATCTTGTGGTTGACTAAATATCATGTGACTATTAATTTTCATTTAGATTCTATAGGAAAAGTAAGGTCGAAAACAAAAAATAAAAAAATGCTATTGAGGGGAGGAAATTTTAGATCTGATTAATTTCATTGCAGTTGTTTGTAAAAAAAAAAAGAAAAAAAGGAGCAGGAAACAAAAAAATAAAGCTTGAGAGTTTAGTAGTTGTCTTCAGTAGTTGCAATTTGCCATACCTAAGTGGATAATTATAAGAGGGGGAAAGTTTTAGATAAAATATTATTTTAGAAAAAAAAATTCATAAAGGTTATGATTAGCTGTATTACTGAGTTTATGAATCATATGTACACTGCCAGTTATGTTTTGTTTCTATTTCATACAGGCGTTCGAAAATGCTGCTGCTGATCAGCCGTTTAACCTTGAAGTTGCGATTAAAAATGTTGACAAAATGTCCAATGAGCTGAAGAAACTAAATGGTAATTCTGAGCTCATCGTCCAACTAAACAAGAAGCCATTTAAGGCATTGTTTTAAACAGTATGTAGTTGTGAATGGCTCGTGTTTTCTATGTCATACAACTGTTTTTTAATCTAATGAAACAATACAGTTGCTCTTTTATTTTGAAAAATTAATGAAACAGTAGTTACATAGAAATGGAATCATGTTAGCTAACCATGGAAAAAATCTGTTAGGTAGTCAAAGTCATTCCTTTGCAGGGACAGTAATAGTCTCCTCATAGAAATATTACCAGTGTGGTAATGCCAAACTTTATTTAACCATCTTGAGGTAAACAAAACAAGGCGGCCCTTCACATTTTTGAAAGAGTTGATAGATGAACACTTCAGAAAGTGCTGTATGTAAACTGCCATTCACTTAGCATCTGCCATGCAATAAATACCATGATGATACATTGCCCTTTGCCTTTCAGTGGAAAGCCAGCTACTGCTTTGTGACCTTATTTTGAATTTCAACCATCCTATGAAGGCCAAAGATTTAAGAGAAGCTGAAGAAAAATCTTGGAGTTTGACAGATTAAGTAATAACATCCATTTTCATGCATTGTCTTCTATTACTGCTGTTTCAGTTTGAACTGTAAAGTGATAGTACGGTTTCCTGCAGTTAGCCTATTTTTATTTTAAACTGAAAATGTGGAGTGGAAAAATGCTGTAAGTAGGTTATTGATTTTGAGAGGGTTTTTTTAACCCAAATTTTGTAAATTAAGACCACTAGGGCTAGAAAGACTGAAATCATTAACTAGAAAGGTCAGGAAACTGGGCATGAAGTTTTTCACATGTGGTTGTCTCCCTTTAAAAAAAGACATTGGAACAGTAACAAAAGGTTTTAATTTACTTCATGTCAAGTCATTGCTCTCTTATCTCAGTTGTGCTCTGGAAAATGGGATAAGAAACAGTCAGTAAAGGAGGAACTGCAGCATGTCATTTGATCTGCCTTCCTCATTCTAAAAACGTTGCTGAGGAAGCAGGCCAAAGAGCAGATTACTTCTGGAAAACCGAAAGTACTTTCATTCTAGTTTCTGTACTGACTTTCTAATGCACCTAGCTACAAAAGAAAGAAAGAGTTAGTGGTCTAAATACTCTGTCCTGCAATCTTCTTGGCCCAAAATTTGAGTAGCCAGTGTTTTCATGTAGTTCATTACAATTAATATTCAATCATACTTTACTTGTGGACATGTTTGAATGTTGAGGAGTGTTTTTATTGATATATAAAATCCGAATAATCAAATCAAGATTTACTCTGCTGAAAAAAATATGCAGTGTTATAATTTGTTATGTTGGTTTACATTTTATTTCTCTTTCACTAATGAGATGATTTAAGACAAATAAAACACAATTCCATAGGAGGTATTTCTGGGTTGTCAGACTTTTCAAGGCAGTGCAATGAAATAGAATTACAACCTCCAGCTCACATAATCAGTGGTAATACGGAAGAAACTGACTTTTCTTTCACAAGATTAGTACTGAGCTTTTAAAAAATATTGGGCTAGAAACAGGTTTTGACAGCTAAAGAATTTTTAAATTTTTATTTTTAATCCTTTTTTTTGACTCATAGTTGCCTGGAAATGAAATTCACTAACTTTGAATTCCAGCTTCTAGCTAAATATATTAGAAAGGAAGATAACATTTACAAAACGTGTATATTTAAAGTAAAAATGTTTATGAAATCTGATTATCTTCTCTGAGAAGCTATACAGATTACATGGAAGATATTTTTCTGCCTTGAATTTTGGTTCAAATATTTCAAGTGATATACACACAAATGGCTTTACAGGAGAAAAAGCGTGACAAAGTCTAACATAATTATCAAACCAAGGTCTTGTCAGAAAACAAAAGTGATAGAAAACCGAGGCAAAGAGTTGGATAAATCCCACTTAACAAAGGAGAGGGAAAAACTCTTGATACAGTATGCTTCAGTGGTCCTCAGTTGCAACTTATATTTTAGAACCGAGAATGTTACTGGTTTTCTTGAAAAAATACAGTAAAAACAGAAAGCAGTTGTGTAAGAGGAACTAAGTTGAGCCTGATTATATCTGTCTGCTTTCTAAGAGATTTAGGTGTGTTCTGCCAGTTAAGAATCACATGATGATAATCTTGTTGATGTGTCTCCTATAAAAAAGTAGTTGCTTAATTTAGAGTCAGAAAGATGCAGCTAGAGAGAGGTCTGTGTTAAGGGAGAAAAGCTTGTTTCTGAATGAGGTTAGAGGATCCTAGGACACATAATTCCAATTTGTGGGCTAAGACATGCCACCAGTGAATCATCAGTGGTATGGCAGAGAGAACATGATATCTGTAGGTATTTTATTTTTCTATAAAACTGTGAACAAAGACAGTTTCATAGCTGAATAACACAGACACAGGTCTTGACAGGCAGCTGCATATCCAGGGTTGGGGTTTTTTTTTGGTGTCGCTGAAACCTAGGTGTCTTTAGGATCCAGGTCAGAGTCCCAGTCTTTTCATAGAAGTGGCCATAGTTAGATTTATTGGGAAGTGTATTGTGGGAAAAAAATTGGGCTTTTATCGTCTTTTGTCTACTCCTCAACTTTGACAAGGTTTGGGTCTACTCTGTATCACTTTAAATAACGTAATTGCTGCTGCAGTTCTGATCTGAAAAATAGATTACTTTTTTTTTTCCCCCTATGAAAGCAGAGACCTGTATTGGTATTTATTTCATGGGTCCTCTAATTTTGTGTGGAAATCATTTCAAGAAGATACACATGTGTTGGAAGAAAAAACATTCTCATGTACTGCATGATTAGTAGACAGTAATAAACACATTGTAGGAAAATCAGATTTATAGAGTACTGCATTTAAGGTATAATTTAAAAATAACATTGTCTTTTTTCCTTGAAGTTAAAAGGATTTTTAATGACTTCATGATTTTAGTTTGCTGAAAAAGGAAATATCCTGAAGTTTACAAACTTCAGCAGGCTTCGATGGTATATGTGATCTTCATTAAGGTCTCATTTAAATATGTCCTGCAGCATATTTTAACATGCACTGGTTTCTTGAACCTCTGTCTTTTCCATCAATCAGAAGAAGAGGTGTTCTTTGGAAGTAATCAATGATATCTGCTACAGAAGAAAAATCCTGTGGGATGGAAAAAATGAGAAGGCTATGGCAAAAATGTCAGAATTATTAGTAATTAGTAAAACCAAAAGGGTTTTTTTAAACTCTAAATATTTAGCAGTCTTATAAGGTCCAATAAATACTCTCAGATCAGCTGTTTTCATTCCTGCCATGATCTGTAGCTCAATGACTGTTAATCTAGTGTGCATATGACCTACTGCAGTGTTGTATAATTAATTTATGCAGTCTTGGCCTGTTTAATACATGATGTTGTCATTCTGCTTAACATGATGATCACACTTGAAAGTTCAGAAAGTTGACTGATATAAATTCAGAGAGTTCTGACTCAATCAGAACTGCAGTACATGTGCTGACTGGCCTGCCATAAGTTTACTTACTTACGTAAGTAAACCAACAGTCTGGGAGCAAAGCAGTAAAGTTGGCAGATACGGATTTGCTCTCATCTGTATATTTCCCTTATCTGGTCTCTTAGTGCTAAACAAACATTCCCTAACCAGGTATATGGATTTCTAATAGCTGCATTCTAAGGCTATCCCTTCATTCCCTGAGTGCAAACAGGAGAATCTAATTTTACTTCCAGCAGTAACATATTCTATCAGGAATAACTCTAAGACAATAAGCAGAATTCCACTGGAGTAAAACAGCTGCCAGGTTAAGTAGCCTGGTACAGGAATGAGACAGGAGATACATTAAGATGAAGGGAAGGAGTGTGAAAAACACATAGTACCTCTTTTCCTTTTAAACCGGTTCCTAGCAAATACATGTGATTTTGCTCCTGATAACGAATCTGGATGTTGTATACTTTATCTCTGTACAACACCATCAGTACATATGGATGAGTAGCAGTTTTTCTTGAGCTGTCTCTTACCAAGAATGTTCCATCCTGAAAGATGAAAAAATGAAAGATGACAACTAAACATCACTTCTAAGTTTGATCAGCTTAACAACCTTAACTAGAGCACTCATGCTTTTATGTGTTTTTTTCTTTCTCAAATCTCTTTCCTCCTGGTAAGAGAAATGGCACTATTAAAGAGTTTAGGTCACTTCTCAAATGTTTTATCTTTCAATTTGCTACTTAAAACTTTCCTGTCTGATACAAATGCAGATTTTTAGGGAAGGGAGGAATGGTGTTCTATGAGGGAGAGATTCCATCAAAGGAGGAAGTAAAATATCAAAGGCCAAACCTCACATCACTTTAACCAGAAGAGAAGTTTATTTCTGGTAAGTGCCAATCAAGGTTCCTGTGGGATCTATTTACAGACAGCCTAAAATAATGATAGTGTCTGTGTAGTTTTGGTAAAGGCAGTGATATTGTCTCGCACTCTCTCTGCTTTTCTTCATTTCAGATCTGTTTTAACAAGTCTTCCATTGAAACACCCTTTCTTAAAGGCATTGAATGTGGTCTCATAAGCTGGACCTTTGTACAAGTCATTGAAATGCTGTACATGTCATCTTCAGCTCATTGCATGTGCTGTGAAGCATCACAGAGTAAGCAGATTTCCCACAGTGATCGCATACAATTTGGTTTATCTCCACATGCACAGTTAAGCCTGGGTTTCATCTGTTTGAATCTATACTTCATTTTGCTGGTAAATATGGCCTAGAAAAGGGTGGGATTCATCTCATCTAACTCAAGCTATCTAAAACTTGGAATTTGCAACAAGTTCCTCACTGGTGACAGAGCACTATTTCCAGACAACAAGTCACTCCTTCTAAGAGAGGCAAGGTGAAACTGCTTTCTGGAGACACATAATTTGTTCTCTTGGACTATGGAAAACAACAGCCTTCATGGCTGGTTTAGACTAGATGTGTAACTTTTATGTGGGTAAAGATATTCAAGGCAAATCCTTCACTCTAAGTATCTATATTGGGGCTATAACCTTACCATGTTATTTACCTTCACTCTTCCCATACGACTGCAAGGACATCTAGCTAGGAGATGGTGAGAATCACCAACGATTTAAAGAGTACCTTGTTTATTTTTCGAAGAGCTGCTTCTGCTTCTGGCCGGCTAACATAAGCAACGTACCATTCATCATTTAGTGAGTCCTGTGTTTTTCGTGAGAGAGGGTAAAGGAGAAAGTCAGCTGTCAATGAATGAGCTTGTGATGTTAACAACATACAAATAAGTAGAGAGAAATGTGAGGGGTATTTGGGTTTATGTGCAGAATCTCTGAAGGTATGAGCTTCGGGGATCATACTAGTATATATTACTGTATGGTAAGTGGCACTAAATGATTTTAAAATTATTTGCTCACTTTGATAAATTTGAAAATATTACAAACCTAGCTATAATATGTCTGCAAGTAAGCCAGGAAAACAGATATTTCCAAATATTTTCAGTAGAAGATAGATTTTAAGTGACATTTTCTCTTTTGCCTGCCTGGGACACTAGCATCCTTTGCCTTCGTTTCTCTGGGGGTTTTTTAAATTATTTTAATTTATTTTTTCTTTTTAAACTATCATCTGAGACTATAATGCAGACTTCCTGTGAACATACCATCTATGGTTGCCCAGCAGTGTTATCACCAGGAGTGGTTTGCTCTAAACTTGTCATATTTAAAGAAATGTGAAACAAAAATGCACTTAAAGGGCTTGAATTCTTTACTCACCAAGGTTTTGTGGAAGGAAGGAGAACTGAATATGTAATGCTAGTTGAAGGCAATTGTGCAAAACAAGTAATCCAGCAAACAAGTATTTTTCTTATTTTGTTCTACTGGGGTTTTGTTATTGTTGTTTTTCTTGGTGAAGACAAAATAAGCCACTAAAGTTTGACACAGAAAGGGAAACTGAAAGCACCTGCTAACATCCTTACAGTGACTACTAACTAGAAAAACAACTTTGAAAAATGTTCCCTCTCGAAATCAGAAAATTTGCTGTGTTTAGCAGTTATGGTTAATCCTTGTAATGTTTTGTACCTCATCTTCCTCCACATTTGTTTGGTGAACACTCTGTCTGCTAGGAATTGGCAATGGAGGTCTTATGTCAGCTGTGCCTCTTGAAGGAGATCTGCTGTTGTTGCCTTCAAAGATATATAAGTAGAAAAAATGTTAAAACTAGAAAATAATTTCATCTGTGGAGTGCATACAGGGTGTACAATCTTGATTTTATGAGGCATGAAGGATTTATATCACTCTGATACTGAGACATTTTGAATTGATTTTAAATCAGATTTAGGCTACTGTATGAGAACCAGGTTCTTTACATAAATTCATCCTTGGTGCACAGGGACTTTAACTGAACTTTTGCAGTTCAGGTTTCCCTGAATCAGATGAACTTGAAATAGAGGTTACATTTTTTTAGTTTCTGTACCACAATTACTCAGTTGAGAGCATCTCTGGTTTCTTTAGAAACAGTTAGAAGTAACGTTGTCTCTTTGCACTCCTTGCCTTTTTAGCACACAAAAACTAAAAAATGTCACTGTAAGACATTGGCAGCCGTTACCATATGCGAAAAATTATTTGCAAAGCAATCGATTTCTAATCTTCTTTTATTTTTTACTTGTTATTACCAGATAAACATGCAGCATATTTCACATGGAAAGTGTTTTCTCCCTTTTTTGAGAGTATTAGTATACCATAGTGACTTGCAGGTAGTGTTGCTCAGCTCTCAGTAGTGTTAGCTACATTGAAAAAGATGCTTATATGAAGTTTTGACAATGGTTTATCTAGGCAGTAAGCCCAAACTTCATGGGAAAAAATCATCTTGGATTCAGACTGTTACACAAGATGCCTTTCAGGAACTTGATAGTTTTCTGTTCACAGTCCAACCAGAAACATCCATAGAAAAAAAAGATTCTATTAACTGCACTGAAACCACCTTTCAACCTTCAGTCATTTTTTGACCAAAAAATGCAGTACAAACCTAGATGTAAGCGTGGTGGTAGTGAGCCACTTGAAGACAGGTTTCTAGCACTGTTTAAAAAAAAAAAAAAGTAGTCAGTATAAATACACTTTGCTATACAACATTTCTGTGCTCTGAAGAACTGATCTGGACTTTGTGCCTGTTTTACAGAATGTGAGATCCTCTTGAGACCTATGCAGGATGAGGAGAGCCTTCTCTTTCTTCTTTTTGTTTTTCTGTCCTCCTTTTTATGTCAGTAGATCCACCATTAAGTTTACTTGAAGCCGAGTATATGGGAATAAGGCAGAGGGAATCAGTAATGGGCCACCAAGACTTCTGTACCAGGATCAATGCAGAAAACTACTTCAGCTTGTTGAGTTTTCACAGGCAATGACTACTTTATTGCCTTAAAGCAGGCTGCACAGGCAACAGCTTGCTAGATGTTTCTTTCTGCAGGTTCCACTTATAGAGTAATTTTTCTTGTGGCTTCTAAAACATTGTTGATGAAAATGCAGTTTCTCATCATTAATGTTGCAACTATGGATGTGGAGCTACTGGAAAGAGTCCGGTGAAGGGCCACTAACATGAGAAGGGATTGGAGCATCTCACATATGAGGAAAGGCTGAGGGAACTGGGACTGTTTAGCCTGGAAAAGAGAAGGCTCAGGAGGGATCTTATTAATGCATATAAATACCTGAAGGGAGAGCCAGGCTTTTTTCAGTGGTGCCCAGTGACAGGACCAGAGGCAGCGAGCACAAACTGAAACACAGGAGGCTCCCTCTGAACAGTAGGAAACACTTTTTTATGGTGAGGGCCACTGAGCACTGGAGCAGGTTGCCAAGAAAGGTTGTGGAGTCTCTGTTCTTGGAGATATTCAAAAGCCGTCTAGACATGGTGCTGGGCAGCCTGCTCTAGGTGACCCTGCTTGAGCAGGGGGGTTGGACCAGATGATGTCCAGAGGTCCCTGCCAACCTCAGCCATTCTGTGATTCTGTGAGCTATGAGCTGACAGTGGCACAGAGCTCATACCCACAGCACCATAACACTTCCATGTGCCTATGCTTTCCCTCCTGTGTTCATTTTTATGCTTTTTGTCAGAAAATCTACAATATCCTTTTATGGCCTGATCCCAGAACCCACATCCAAAACTTCTCAAAATGAAGAATCCCAATCTTCAATTTTTCTTTTTTTCTTTTTTTTTAATTACTTCACCTAATTGGGAACAAACTGCCTGCACGTTTTTCCTTTGCAGTTCATATTTCTCTTCTGCTTAAATGAACTGTACAAAGAGCTCTGGGATGAATATGTTTGTTAACTATGTTTGTGGAACAAAAACAACCTATCATGGCTTGTGATTCATGGGAGAGAATCAGCCAAATGGGGGTCTCTGCTATAGCAAAATTTGGCAATGCTGTTGGAATATAAGCAGAAGTGTTCATCATAGCAATAGTTCATATTTGCATATGACCTTGCTATTGCTACTGCAATATTTGTTCTACTGGGGTGTCAGCAGTTCCAGAGGATGATGGTAAATGGGAGGAATTCATCAAAGAGCCATTAAAAAACCCCAGAGATTAGAAAATGTACTTCCGACTTAGACTCAAGGAGCCCACTCTAACTCATCAAAGGCTAAGTCTGTTGCACACTACATCAGAAATCAAAATTTAATTAAAGGCTCTTCTATCTAGCAAATGAAGACATAACAATCTAATATTTGGAAGTTGAAGCTATAAAAAATCATAGTTGAAGCAAGGTTCACAATTTTAAATAGGAATTATTAAGCATTAGAATGAAATTTAATAAAAGGGTGGTGAAATTCTTTCAGATTCAATCTAGACAACAAAGGTTGTGGGTTTTTTTAGTTTTGAAGCAATTAGTCATCGTAGCTCTAGCACTTAGGCTCCTAGAGTGTGCAGAATCCTTTTAACCCCTCTTTGACCTACATCCTGCACAGTTTTGTAGGAGAAGATGATCCCTTCCCAAAAGGGCTTGTCATTCCTATGGATCGTGCAGGCAATGGGAGAGATGTCTCAAGAATGGAAGCATTGTACCATGTAGGCCCTAAAATACTTCCTTGACATAAAACTGAGAGATTTGCATTTTTTTCTTGGTTACCTGATGTACACTATCTGCTTCACTGAATATAGAGCTTCAATTATATGAAGGATTCTCCTCTATAGTGGGAACGACACAAATTAGCACGTAGTGGAGGCAAGCGTATAGCCTGAAAAATAATGGACTGCTTCAAGTAGTTATCTTGTGTTCGCCTGAGAACACTGTAGCCACATACATACTATTATTTGCTAAATTGCAGAGATTGAGATTCAAAAGGAATGACACAATAATGTGTGAAACAAACCTTTCTGGACCAGGCATACTGTTGGATCCTGGCTTAGGTGGAGGCTTGACGGATTTGGATGGGAATGTATTGGAGCTGTATGGGGGCAAAGATAGCTGTGGCACTGGTCTTTGGGGTGCAGCTGTGAAGAGGAAGAGAAGGAAACTTATGTGAGACATTCTTAAATGAGGTAGAGTGAAGAAATGCTGTCACATTACTGCTGTTTAATTAGATAAACATAATGGAGTAAACTGTTTTATAAAAAGTCCTTGATATGTTAGTTACAGATTGTAAACTCATATGGTCAACGGAGAACTTAAAATTAAGTATTAAAATTAAAAATTAACTGGAACAGGCTTGAGCAACATTTACGTTTTCTAACTTCTGTTTTGGATAAGCCACAATTGAGATAGATACCTTAACTGCAGTAAAGCTGAAGGTGGTACATAACCATCTGTTCTCTGTTACGTTGCTTCTAAATAGTGGAATTGAGGTTACTGTTTTGAACTTCATTCCTTTGTGAGATTTCTCCCATATCATCATAAACAACAGCATAAAATAAAACATCTTCTTTCTGCAGTGTCCTCAGACCTCAACTACTGGTAAAAGGGGAACAGATTAGCTGTGCCCTGCACAGCTTAAACAGCCCTATTCTTTATGGAGTCTTAGAGGCAGTGATAATTTGTAGAGACTTGGCCAAATGTTCTGCTTCTGTTATGGCACCACTTTACCAACCTAATTTTAAGAACCAGGATTCTGAAGTAATTTATAAATACTCTTATTATATGAAACAAATTCTGCTTCTGTTTGTTAGAGTAAATAACATTACACAGAAGACTAGTACCAACAGGGTTTGGCTGAATGTTTTGTTGAAAACTGGGAGAATACCAGGTTTACATGCCCAGCTGTTTGATGCTGCGTGCAGATCACAAATCTCTAAAATGTAATGTGTTTCAAGATAAGAAATCCTGCTGTCTTGTAACCAGCTGACTGAAGGAACATATTAGCTATTGATTTCCTGTGTTTTGTGGCTTTGATATATAAATCTGCATGAGGTACTTTATAAGCATCTACAACCTGTCAAGATACCACCTGACTTTTTGACATGGCTCTAAAGGAACAACTCTGCAATCATTTCTTTTTTTTAGAACGAAGACAAAGACAGACTTTAATACTTACTGTCTTCTTCTTCCTGGGGAGCCAAAAGAAAATAAAAATTAGCAACATATTATAGCACAGTTCTTAGGAATATTTTACAAAACAAAACCCTGGAAGTTGGTGAATTTTGAGTACACAAGGACTCTAATATCTATACTGTCACTTTCATCTAAAATGCTGGGGTTTCTATCTTCATGCAACACCAAATAATTTTTAAAGTTCTTGCATTAAGGTGCAGCTATTATTTACAAATAAGCCATGAGATAGATGTCTCATATGGATCTTGACCCAAAGTAGTCAGAAACTCTCAGCAGATGTAAACTTTCCTCATCCCTTCAGTAAGTGTAGGCTCTCAGAGTTATCTGAAAGTGAAATCCTTAGGTCAGCTTAAGCTGAAAAAAAAACCCAAAACCTAGTGTAAGCAAAATCAGTTCTCCCGTGTCATAAAAAAAATCTGTTATCTAAGATAAAGTACTCAGGGAATAAACTGCGCTTGACATAGAAGAACTGGTTAAAAAGAAACCATGTGCTATGAAGTTTCCAGAATTATTAGTTTATACAGGTACTTAATTTTATTGCAGTCCCTATATCTTTAAATATTTGCTTTGAGACTATACTTACTTCATTTTTTTTGTGTGGTGGCCAACCCTGCCTGAAATGAAACAGAGGAAACAAAACATGAATCATAGGTGGAATATTACTCATTCACTTTGTGTGCATTAGGCCATATTTTCAACTAAGACATGAGTTTATAGTAAGTTTTACAGGCCCAATGAATGCAGAAACATTTTTTTTCCCTCAGAAAAATATCTAAGATTCTAATTTTCGGCCATAATCTAAGATATTATGCTAGTCTTTAGCCCATCTTGATTCTATCAACAAGGAAAATGTCTGATGAATTTATTATAAGATTAGAGCTTAAAACAAGTTTTTACAATGATGAAACATTAGACTTCAAGTCTTGAACTCGTTTATAGTACTTAGCAACATTGCTGTAGCACATGATAAGCCTTCCAGTCTTTGTTTCTCTGATAAATTATCCTGGCTGATTAGCAGATCTCAATTTCTTTCTTATTTTGTTTTAAGATCAGTCACAATGTTCAGCCCACAAGTTATCTAGAATATGCTAGAGAATGATCTAGTTCTGCTAGAGAATGCTGTTTGTTATTAGGAGGGAGTTTTGCAGGCTAGTAAAATCAATGGTAGGAAAGTAAAGCTTTCTTTTTCTAACATCCTAAAAAATATAGCAATAGAACTCATGAAAGAATGTTCCCTAGAGCAAGAACTTAATCTGGTGGAAAAAACATGGATCATATATGTCTTTGTGCAACTTGGAAGTGAGTCATGCCCTACATAATGGCTGTTTCAGATATGACTGGAGAGACAGCCTTTTCTGCATTCACACTTTTCTGCAGCTTACAGCACATCCCATGCATATTCATAAAGCAAAACTTTGATATCCGCAGACACTGCTGTCATGCGGTAGCAGTAAATTATACTATCCTTTGTTGCTTATCCATATTTTTGTTAAATTTAATTTATCCTTTATTAAATTTCAATTAAATGAACACTTACTTTACAGGGGTTTGCTTCCTTAGAGGGGATGGATTGCCTCTTTCATATCTGTCACTTGGTGGGACAGGAGGTTTTGGCATCATTGCTAGCTGTTCCCCCAGGGATCTAAAGAAGGAGCAAGATGATGAAATAAAGGCAGAAAGCTGCTTACTAAGAAAAAACTGGGTAAAACTGGCACCGAGAGTCTCATTTCCAGAGGTGAAACTCTTACCTTAGCTGCGAAGTCAGAGGCTGTAAAACAACAAGGAACAGTTAAGAGAATGTGTAAGTATATCAAAATAGGTGAAAAACATCAATAAGCACCAAACAAAAAAGACCTTACCTTTTCAGGAAAGCCTGGCTTCCTCCCTGAAAATAAAAAAAGCTTACATTTAGAAAAAAAGAAATTTAAGATAATTAATTAAACTTTCTATGAAACAAACAAGTTTTGCATATCGTTGAAAGTGAATTTTGCAGACTGAAACACTCAGCCTCCTGAGATGTAAGCCAGAAAAATATTTTGGCTCTGCAAGAGATGGCAAAATTGCAATATCTCTTATTAAAGGAAAATGCAAAAATTTTCAAAAAAGTGGCATGTTTTACGATCCTATTTTCTATGGTTCAACTTTGAATTACTGGATACTTTTATGCCATTATATAACAGATGAAAGTGTTTAGGTAATAAATAAAAATCATAGAGTAGTCTCTTTAGATTCTTTGTAAAATATGGTTTTCAGGTCTGAAACAAATGCTATTTTTTTTCTATGCATTTTCAGTTCTCAGCATTCTTTTAAGTCTGGGTGCCAGATTACATATAGTAGTGTATCCAGAGTTTTGTTAGCTTTGTATGCAAAAGTTATTTCCTCTTTTAATATACTAAGTATTTCCTTGTCCATTCACTTAAGTATTACATCAAACCTTTATTGCACAGGGATCTCATAATGTCTGTCTGTTCAACTAGTCCTGACCTAGGGTTGCTACTTTCTAGATCCAATTCCTCTCACTTTATAAGTACTGCTCACATTATTTATTCATAAACAGATCACCTTGTATGTGATTGGATTACAGTATGCTTGGTTGAGCCTTGTTCTTTTGCATGAATGATATTCAAACTGATAATTTTGAATAATTAAAAAAAACCCATTGATATTAGCATAAGCAAATACTGACCTGATACCGGGCTTTCTCTTTCAAATGGTGGAGCAAGGCGATCCAGTGGGGGTTTTGTGCTTCTGTCTATAGAAGGAGCTGGGGCTAAACACAAAAGCTGGGTAAGATAATTTGCTTGTATAGGTCAATATATCTTTATTTTGCATAGCCATGAACTGGTGTTCCTTATTAGAATAACAAGTGAGGCTTCCATGTAAATAGTAGAAGAGAGTGGAACTGAGGAGATACAGGCAAAAGTGAAGTGCTATATAGCCTGTGAGAAAAGCTTTACAAAGAGAAAACCAGCTGTACTTACGTTTCAAAGGCTTGATATTTCTGTCTCTACTCAAGTCATTGTTGCTTGGTGGAGGAGGAAAAGCTGGCAGCTAAAACAAAGATTTTATATGTGGTTAAAGTGTGTCTTCACCTTTCTGGTTTAATTTTAGTATATTAACCCCACCACACCACATCTGCCAATCTTTGTCTCTGGTACAGCACAAGGAATAGGTGTCTGCTCAACCCAGGAAGGATAGGAGCCATTAACACTCCTGAAGAATGACCTACATACATGGTTTTTTGTTAGATGCAGAATTGCCTCCATCTGTTTTGTCTCACAAGGAATACTCTAGTGGGGTGTTATCTTTGGGGAGGGCTTGGGTATTGTCAAAGGAAAGAAACAGGACCTTCAACAATGCTGCTGTATCTTTGCCCCTTCAAAGCTGCAGGTGTTAGTTCTGAAAACTGGTATTGAAATTAGTGGATGTAAGTTTGAAGTTGAGAAATATGTATTAAGTCTGTGTTACTGACTGTTGCTGACTGAAGGAGGGGAAGAGAGGACTGTTCTTTGTTACTGGGAGAGCTGGGGTCAAACAATATTGTGTTGTCAGCAGCTGCAAAAGATGTTTGCATCTAAACCTAGATTTCTCCAGACAAATGCCTTCCAATGTTTGTTCTTATTCCCAAAAAAACAGAGCAGCAATTTAGGACAGCAGTCTTGAGAACTCATGACACCTAAGAGTCCTATGTGTTTTATATATGTGAACTATGACACTGGATCAGGCCAAAAGTCCCTCTATCACATCCTAAAATTACCTTTATTTGTGTACGTGGGTAGGTCTAATGTGCATCTGTTCTGGCATACAGTGAACCTGTAATGCCAGTTGTAAACAGCACAATAGCTTTCAGTTTTGAAGTATTCACAGGACAAAAAAAAGGAGAAAATCTGGGTCATCAGGGTTCTCATTATACAGTCCCTTATACTTTTAAGTGGCCTTAATTCAATTGGACAACTGCTAGCAGTATAGCTTGGAAAGACTTAGCCTTTTTTTCTTTTTACAAATATCACTAAAGAAACAAAGGGGGATCTATTACAAGTCTATAATTTATATGGGAGAGGTATTCACAGGTGGGTACAAATTTCCAGGGTAAGAAACAGCCACGTAATGTGAAATAATTTATTTGTCCCATGAAATTTAATTGTTCCATGAAAAAATGACCACCCTGTAACAAAGTTCAAATCTATTTTGATGGCTGAAATTCTTCCTCTACATATACTATCCGAATAAAAATGGCATTACACTTGGACTTCTAAGAAGGTATTAGCAAATGAAATAGGTGAAATATTAAGAAAGAAACATACAGAAGCACCTCTTCCCCCAAATGAGGCTGGTACTGGGGATGGGCCAGGTCGCTGGGGTGGTACTGGAGGCTGATGTGATGATCTCGTTGTTGGAGGTCTGTCTAAAGAAAACAAAAATCCAAAACTAAACAACTACACAAACAGTTTGGTTATTTTATTCTCATTAGATGTTTATGAAAAAGAGCCCTTGCAATAACCTGCATACTTAATATATCATAAAGATTTGTTTTAGTATATAATGGACAGCTGCTCTTTCTTTTCCCAATTTTTACTAGAGTTTTTTGCCACTGTTTTGACAACTTGTTCTGTTCAAGGTTGCACTACTAAACCTCATACAGTATGTATATATATTTCATGCAGATTCAAACCAAAGGCCAAATAATGCACACATCACATGAAACTAATCTTTAATCCAACAGAGCTTGTCTGAAATAGAAAACTTAGCTTTAAAAGTCACAAAGCCACCAAAATGCAGTAAGTCTGTGCCACAGAACTTTGTTTGTGAACTACACTGTTCACTTCAAGGAAAAACCTTCTATATTCCATTACCAGCCACCTAAAATGGGGCTGATAACGTGTGAAAATATCATTTACAAATTATTAATAACACTTGATTTTTAGTAATTACCTATATAATCTGTGTTGTTTGCAAGTGACTTGGCAGGAAATATGACATTGTGGTGTGCTTCATCGTTATTGGATGGAGGTGGCTCATAGCCATCACTGTCATGTTCTGCTTCCTCAGGTTCTTCTGTTGGTGATTCATAGTCAGCCTCATCTTCCTTTTCCTGGTCATCATCAGGGCTTTCATAGTCATCATCTTCATCCTGGCAAATGTACATAAAAGATGGATGCTGTCACAGGATACTGAACACTGCAGTGCAATTTCCTTGTGGCCTTTCACTGTGGTATTTTTCACTCTGGAGGATATCAAGTTTTTATAACCAGTTTGAGTGAAAAAATTCTCTGTTGAAATAAAATGGGGAAAGGAGGCAGCATTTTATTAACGCATACAGCACTCAACAGCTTAAGAAAGAAAACGAGTATCATTTTATAACAGTAACTGCAGAGGAAGTTATCAAGATAAGGTGATAGCTTATTGACATGCACAGTTCCTTTTTTTAGGTAACAGACAAGGCACCAGCAAACAATTCAGTGCTTCCTAGAAACACACTGGAGCAGCAGGTGATGCCTGTTGATATTCATTCTTACTTAATAGCACATACTCTACAGCCTGCAACTCAACTTTTAAAAAATGCTTCAGAAAAAATGAGGTCTTTAATACGGGTCTTGGTGCCCTCCGCTGACCAGAACCAAAACAGCTTCATACAACTTGCAGGACCTAGTAAGATCACAGTGAAAATATGGTAGCGGTCATTGCACACATCTTCTGTGCAATCTGCCAAGGCTTACAAGAAAAAGAATAATCAATTTGTCATTGGCATCTTGGCTGAAATTTCCAGACTAGCTCTGTATTGACATAGAGCCCAGGTGCTCTACAGGTGATTACTTTTACCTTTTGTGCTCCTAAAGTAGCAGCAAATCTCCTGCAAACTTGTGGTTTTTTTCTCTGTTTTTTGCAAAAAAAACATTGGCACTGGTCAATGTAAGAGTTCTTCATAAACCCGGACTGTGCATCAGTCAGCTTATTCATTTAGCTAGCTGAGTTGTGTATGCTTCATCTAATGACATTTACCAATGCATTTTCTGTGCCGAAAGGCAAAAGAAACTTTTGCAGTCTAGTTGGCTTCAAAAAATTAGATTCTTCAACAAATCAAATCTAGAGAATAAAATGGCAAGAATTTGCCATTGAATAACACAGCAACCTTTCCTTTACTAGCCACCTCTTCTCAGAGCTTGAAATAGGTATATAAAATTCAGCTAAGGTTCTGTGGAGACCTGGTCGTAGGCTGTAAGCTTCTACTTGAGCCAGTGGTATAGGGCTGCCATTCTGAAGCTCTGCCTTGCATCACTGGGGAAGACCCTTTTCTCAGTGAAGAAATTTGTATGCAGCTACTCCAATCATTCATGCTCCTGCTTCTCTTTCTCCTCATCCTAACACCCCCTGCCATCCCTCACTCCATCCGTGCTGCCCAAAGTAGATAATGCAAGAAATGATAGACCTTGCAGAAGAGTTAATCCATCCAACCAGTAGGTTTTGTTAATCCTGATACTCACAAATGAAGACCAGCCACCGTCTTCTTGACTGTATCCTGCATAAAGAAGCATAACCACAGACTTCTTAGCATGTACAACTTTAAACTATCAAGGTGTAACTTGACAAAAAAGACACAAGTCCCAGATCAGTTCTGAACCACGATACTATGTCACAGGAACAAGGCAGGTTTTTCAAGTGTAGGCAGGCAGTCATGAAAGGTACTACAAATAACATTCTGATTCAATACTAAGAGTATAGCTTATGTGAGATGATATATGTGCTGTCACTTCAAGTTTGTCCTACGCTTCCAGTTTTAAATATAATTTGAAGTAGAATGCTTTCAGAATGAGCACAGACTTCTTATCTCTTTCTTTGATACTATTTTAGCTCTCCTATGAACAGGTTTTTTAATTTCAGTAGGACTGGGGGAACATGGTAGCTTGCAGAAGTTTTAAGTGCTCGTGGCCTACTAAGAAAATAGTTGAAATAAAAATTCAGAACACGGCAGACATCTAGAAGCTTACCTCTCTAATATAGGGTGCTGCTAGGAGTAGGGGCAGGGGGCAGAGGTCTTGGAACAGAAATATATAAGCACTGATACTATGTATTGGGTATGAAAGGTAGTCTGATGATGCTCATGTAAATGTCTCTGCTCTTGCCTTTCTTCACTATCTTTTCCATTTTAAAAATATTTTTTCTTCCTTGTTCTCCTGTAACTACTCTTTATTCTTTTTCCAACTTCTTCATGTTCTCATCTTTTCCTGTTTGTTG
>NW_008824995.1:0-41330 GCF_000699105.1 Pygoscelis adeliae | reverse complement strand
CCCCCCCATTTACTCTGCCCTGCAGAGATGAACTTAATATTTTAATATTTTTAAACACTTTTTGTTGTTAGAGACTGTCTGCCAGCACACACTTACCTGGATTTTCAGGACATTTTTGTGTTTGGGCCCTACAACAAAGATACAAAAAAATAAATTCCTTCCATTTGCAATTCTTAAATGTTTGAAGCATACTAAAATCTGTTGCGCATAAAGGTAATAGTTAGCTTTAACAGTAGAATGAAGTTTATATAGATGAGTTTAACTCTGCCCAAAATGCCAAAAACACACTACTTCATATTTCACATACAGGATCCTAATGTAAGCTAAACTGTGTTGAAAAAAATTCAAGTCAGTGAGGTCAAGCGTTTAGAAACAAGGAGACTCAGTAAATAAATTTACCAGGGGCCCCAGTCCTGAAAATAGAAACTTTCTTTACTAATTCCATTCAAGCTGCTGATAGTCAAGTTCATAAATATTTGTAGGGTTGATAAATATTTTTATGGTTTTCAATTCTAGTTTTGAACTCTAGTTAATGCAAAGGTGTAAAATCATGTTATCAGATGATGTAAAACCATGTTGTGTAGACTAGACTTAGCTTTTCACTGTATACGAATATAAATTGTTCTTTTCACATGTAACGTTCTTGCAATTTTTGCTCTTTTTCTATTGCAAGAATATTATATTCAATGATAAGTCATAAAGTATTAAGAAGTGTAACGAAGTATAGTTCTGTGAAATGTATTGATGATTTATTAATGCAATACTATGTGGCTAGGCTTTATAGCATTCCTAAAAATTAATTTACTCAGGTGGAAAATTGTATGAAATTTATATGTTACTTGGTTGCGGACATGGCAGAAGTATCTAGGGTGTTCATGGGCTCTGGCTTTGCTATTCTTAACAGATGACATTAACAAAACAGAGTTTTATTTTATATAATTTCCAGGCTGTCCCTCTGACCCAGGTATTACTGGCCAAATGGAAAACTGTCCAGAAAAGATATATCTGAAAGCTTTGAAAAAGAAAGCTGAGTTTTTTTACTTACCATTTTGGAAAGAAAGATAGCCTCCCTTCATTTCTGTTTATTTCTTGACTTAATTTACTTACAATTCTATTTAAAAGAAACACAAAAATAGTTTAAAAAAACTCCTTGAAATTTGTGAGTCATTTTCTTAGCTGCTTTCCCTTAATATATACTAAATTAAATCTGGTAATTCAGAATTATTATTTACTATGTGGTAAGAATATTGAATTTATCATCTCATTGCAAAGTTGCACTATAGCATATCCAATTGAAAACTAGACCTTTTTTTACATAGATAAAACCCCATATTGTTGGATCAAGCTTAAAAATAAACATTAAACCCAGCAAGCCTTAGAAACTTTGGGTGTGGTAGACATCAGGCACTAGAACACTGCTTTAAATAGTGGCAATTGTATTTGTATTATTTTGCATGGAAAATGCTTCAGGAAACAGCTTCTACCAAGCTTATGGTTGCAAAAACAGGGATTAAATGTACCCTATGTCTACTCTCTATTCTTTTTGTCTTCCTCCCTCCCTCCCAGTTGTATCCCAAGATATACCTAATCCAGAATCCCCCCAGTAAAGAAGGTGAAAAGGTTGATTTAGTTCCATGTTATAACACAATTGCAGGACAGGGCAGAGCAGAAATATTCATGGAACATATGAAGACTATAGCTGTACCTCTAGAGAGATTTTTCTGAGTGGATGTGTTTGTCATCACTCATGCGTAGTTTGTATACAGCAGTAGGGTGAATAACAACCAATGCAATGCAATCGAGTAAAATTTTGATCAGGAGCATGCATTTATGCTGCTAATATTGCTGGCATCCGTAGCCAGCACAGACATCTGGGACTGAGAGTTTTTATATTGACGGACTCCCTGAGAACAGCTCTGAGATTACAGGACAGTCATTACTGAGATTAACAGAATTAAGGCCACTGAGAGCAACAGAATTCTGCTCTGTTAGTAATGAAGTTTGCCTCTATGATTATTTTGTTTCACATAAAGTTTTTGTTTCAAAGAAAGCTTATGATGAGTCATAGTCTGATTCTTAATTCTCATTATTTCTTTTTGAGGAAAGTCCCACCAAGAAAGTCCTGTGACAAGCAAAGCAAATTGGTTACATACATCTAGTTAAAAATATTCCATTTTACTTCTAGCTTATATTATTTAGGTCTATTAGAGACAGTAACTGTGGAAATAAAAGTAGTATGAAAAAAATCAGGAACTCAACATGTCTGTTTCTCTCAGATTCTAAATTCTGTAAAATTGGTTTTTTTTGTTTGTTAGTGCAAAATTCTTTTCCATACATCTTAGATCTGGTCAATAAAACTTTATATCAGTATTGTAAAATCTTTTTTTATGGCTGGGCAGTTACCTCTCCATTTTGTTTTTCTTCTTCTTTCATGTCTTTTTCTGCTACTCAGCAATAATAATCCCCTAGTTTTTTCCAAATGATCTCATTTGTGCATCTCTTTCATGTCTAACTACTTTTCTGGGCTGGGACTTGAGGAAGACAAGCTTTCAAGCAATCTAATATTAAAAAAAAAAAGCCAGCAAAAACATACTATTTGTTTTTGATCCTGAACCATGCTAAAAATCTTTCTCTTATTTTGAATAGCCCTTCTCTTGCCCTTGCTACTTTCCTAATACTTACCTCACTGTAATTCAAATTAAAAGATAAATTCAGGGCATAGGGTTTCTCTGTTTGATTATGGGAAGTGCTATGGGGACAGATCAGGCTGCCAGCAAGTATCAGAGAACAAGCAATTTCAGATCAGTACGGTCGTGCTGTCTGAAAAGGATGAAGATGGATAATCTGAAGTTGAGGATATGTACTCAAGGATCCAAGTATGAAAATAGAAAGGCAGAGGAAGAATATTTTTTGGTTTTTCTTTTTTAAGACAGTACTTTGCAATTTTCTGATTTGAAGCAAATATTGTCATATGTGCCCCTTTTGAAATAAGCACGTGCACAAATGTTAATAATTTAAGAAGGATCACAGCTGTCTAAATCTGACATCGTTACCCAAGCAAATTGTATAAAACAAGAAAAATGCCAAGTTATAGACATAGGACTCCTTTTGCTCCTCTTCTTTCCCATGCAATCAACACTTCTCTGCACAAGACATTTCCTTCTGCTGCAGGTGATAAGGAAGTTGCTCTGTGAACAATAACTTCCATGTGAAACATGAGGAAATGTTCCGGGGTAAACAGCGCGCTGTGTATACCAGTGCTTTGGTGGAGAAGTGGATTACGGAACTTGTGTGTGGCTTATTCTCTGTTGTAGAAGAGGTAGAGGAAGGATCTTTCATAATATTGTGTTTATTTTCAGCTAAAGAAGTAAAATGAAGATCACTGGTTTTAGAGCTCATAATTCTTTCAGTTCAGACTTCCATGGGTATCAGTGAGACCTGAGTGTTTGGAAGGTTTCTGGACTAAACCTGGTTTGGCTGCTAAGAGGATTTACACAACTGGTTTTTGAGGAAAAACTGAAAGGAAAAAGTTGCTCATCCTATCTTGCTGCCAAAAAATGAATCATTTGCTGCTTAAAATACAGCATCTAATCTTTACTTCAAGTTTATTTGAAATGCTTCGAACCAATGGCTCAGAGAAGTTATTAGAAGAAAGCAAATTTTAGAAGGGTAACACTTTACAAGCAACATTATTACAGAAGATCGGTGCACTGAGCAGCTGAGTCTGTAGCCATGTGAGGAAGGAAGTACCAAAACCACACTGCTTTCTGGGTTGTGGGAGTGGATGATAGGAGAGGATAAGGCAACAGCACTTGCAGAAAATGTTACTCAGACTTCTCTTTCTCTTTCTATCTCCTCCACCAGATGCTTTGCTTAAAACTGGCAGGAAGTCAAAAATAAAAAAAAAGCAACCCACACAACCAACCCCCAAAGCAGTACTCCAAAACTGGCTTTTGTTCACTTAACTGCAGATATTGTTGTCATGAGTAAAATCCATTTTACCTGTATTGGAATAAAGGACTTAAGATGGGTGAGAGAGATGGAAGGCAACGTCCTCTAGGACCAGGAAGTTGCATATTGGACACTGTCAAGAGCACAGTGTGTGATGAAGTCTTTGTTTTGGCCTTTGAGAAAAGTCTGTTGGGCAGATGCAATACTATTATGTTGGCTTCAAAACTGACAATATCAGTTATGGTCTAAACCTTTCAACAATCTTTAGCATCTCATCTGAGAGAGCATGTGGGCACACATGTTCACCTCTGCCCAAGGTATACCTTTTAAGCACCATAGATTTCTTAATTTTTAGGTTTGTACTTTGACTCTCCTGAAAGTAAAATGACTTTCAGACCGTGCCACGTTTGTAGGCTCTGAATGTGTCCCATTCAGAACTCAGCACACTTACCATGTTGGAACTGGCAGATGCAATTATGTACTTTAGTGCAATGATGTTCTTTTTATTACTGGAAATTTTCACAAGGGCTATGGGATATGCCATAAGCTTTCTGACCAAGGTTGAAAATTTCAAATCTCAGGTTTGCCAGCAACCTGCCGCTGAGGATAGCCAAAGGGATCAACAGCCTGTATTAGTACCTGGACTTACTCAAAACTGAAATGTTTTCTCTCAAGATAGTAAACAATAACAGTGGCAAAGACCAATTTCAGTGTTTGGATCATGGTTCAGGTATTGACAAACCACCAACGTTATTTTGAATGAGATCTTTGCTTTTTTTTTTGTTTATTAATTCTGACCACATTAAGTAAGGCACATTCTGTTGAATGTGCTTTAAAATATTTTGCAAGACTCACATTTGTTGTCCACAAGTATAAATCTTTATGACCTTCTGTGACTGCCAATAGTGACAATGATCAATAAGAAAACTCCCTGTGTCCCTTAAGCTGTATATTGGCCTTTCGTTTCATTAGATTTACTATCAAAATATTAATTACACCCCCATGAGTAGGTCTGAGTTTCACTTAGTGCTTAAGACAGATATTCAGTGTCTGCTCTATGTAAAATATACCATATTCCTTCCCTGTTTCACCAATGTACCACTTACTCTTTCAGGATGCAGTGTGTTGTTTGTGAAGCTTCAGGTGTGTGTGTTAACCTAGTGGTACTAATATTAACTTAAATGGTTCTTTCATAAAATATAGCAAGTACAAGAGCAATATGAATGAGCTCAACAAAAAACATAACACTACAGTTTTTAACAGTTTTTCATATTGTTTCACAAATGCCAAGTGTTTGGCATAGTGTATGTTTGAAGAAGACAGGTTGCAGCTGAGCCAAGCTACTAATAACTGAACAAATTGTTAGGTGAACCATGATGCTATCTCTTACTTAGGATGACCGCTACATTCATGGTAACCCAATCTCTAAAGCTGATGGTCATGCCACGATTATTTATTTTAATTTCTCAGTGGGAAAAGGGAGAAAATGTATGTGTTAGGTATTCCTACCAATAGATTAATTGGCCCAAATGTTGCTGCTCCTTAAAGGTCTGTGGCAATGTGATAACTTTGGGATAATGGCTGAATGTATCCTGGACCATAGATTTCCACTAAATCTGTTAACAAGTGAAGCAGGGAAAACCCTTCATGGTCTGGAACCTGGAGACTGGGTTCCACCACATGTAATCATGCAGTATCAGGTCTTCAAAGATTGTTCATCAGTGCCATAGCAGACCTCTGTAGGTCACTGGAACAGATAGGCATGTATCTTTTCATAGAATAGTAACTATACTTAAATTCTTAAGATATGGTTAGTATTCGTAAAAGTAAACTTTTACCAAGTGATTTAAAGCTGATACTTTGTATCTTCAAATAGAAATGTATATATTCGGATAGAAATACTATGTGGTGACATTTGGCATTTTCTATTTAGCTTGAACAACTGACTGAAGCTCAGCATGTGTCCAAGTACTGCCTTTTGAACTGGACCTTTAAACCAGTCCAAGAATCTCTCTTCGCTTCCTCTTCCCTATGTCCACCCAGAGCAGTTCAGCTACAACACAGAACTGGCAAAGACTGAGTCACCTCCCTCTTGTCTAAAGGAAAGAGAGAAAGTGAAGCAGTGAGTGGAGCTGTACTCTGCCTTTTGCTTTGGGACCTTGTGCCTGAGCTACACCTTTGATTCTGCTGTGCACCTAAGTGGGAATGAAAGAAAGGCTTCCATGTTAAATCAAAATATAGCATTAAGCAAAGTTAATTTTCTAAACTTCTCCCTAAGCTTGCTTTAATAGCAACATAAGTGCAAGAGGTCTTACGGTTCCAAAGAGTGACAGCATCATCAATGTAAATATTCTGAATGAGAGTAAAAACTTACTTATATTTATCAGAGAAGCCCCAAACGAAGAATAGTTTCAAATCTGCAGGTTTATTTAAAGGCCTAGATACTGCAAGGAAAGGAGGGCATGTGGGTTTCTAGTCATCTGATGCTCTGTTTGGCACAGCTTTAGACATAACTCAAAGATGAGTGCAACTTTTGGTTTTGATCCTCTCAAATACTCGGTGACAAAGTTGATCTTCATTCAGTCTTCATTTTCCACCCTCCACAAGATACCATGCCCCAATAGACATATGGGATAGATTTCCTTAACCATGCCAGTAAAGATCACCGTGTGTACAAGACCTCAGTATCTCTGGCAGGTGTACAAGTTAGGTGGTGACCACAAACAAGAACGGGAATCCCTACAGAGGTAAATGGACTGTGGAGTTTGTTATGATCCCTCAAGAAGTCTCTGTGTGGCCTATGCACATGCAGGTGCAGTGAAGCCTGTGCAGACTTATTGTCCATTAACCCTTTTGCCTGCAAAACTGTAGCCAGAATAAAACTTGCAGGTCTGTCTGGATGCATCAGCCACTTCTATATGGTGCTCTTATATAGGTAAATTTTTAGCAAAGTTTTCAAAAAAGAGTTCAGCCCTTTTAATGGAGAGTTTTAAAGATTTTATGAAGTATTATAATTTTCAAAATAGTGTTTAAATCCTTTTTTGGTATTTAAAAGTAAGCCAAAAGAAGGTTCATGAAGATGTGCGCCTGTAACATGGCTGGTGGAGATTAAATTGCAAAAGAATAATTCTGTTATAATAACAGAAGATTGTGGCGGGTTTTATTAGTTTCAGGAAGTGGCCTATCATCCTTTGTAATGACAACTGTTACCTACTTAGACACTTAAAGATTCTTGTAAAAGTCACAGAATCATCCCCAAGTAATGACACAGTTATATTCAAAACTTAATCAGTAGATTTGCTCAAACCTATATATTTAGTAAAACCACATACCCAGCTCAGCAGGTCTGTGTGAATGTAGGCTGTGGTTTGCAAATCTTGTATAGCTGTAAGTGCTGGGTTCTGTTCTCGGTACATGTGGGTCAGCATAACCCCGCTAAAGTTACTGGAGAACAATCTCTCTTGTAAATGTACTTTTTATTCATCCCACTGGTCAATGCTGTAAGTGTGACACTTGCTATTTATATTAAACATTTTTGCAGAATATGCTCAGATTTTAACACTGTTGTGTATCACGTACTATAAAACCTCTTCGTACTAGGTGAAGTTTGCATTGTGATATAAAAGTAAGGAGTGAATGTGTTCTAGTAGAAGTCAACAGCACGCACTTTCCATTTTGGTGAGAGCATGGAGGTTCTGAATAATGAAAGTCTGAGTAATGAAATTAATGTTAAAAAGAATAACAGGTTCTTCTACCCATGAATTTTATTCTGTTGTTTGGTTGTTTTTTTTTTAAATGGCAACCAGTTCTCTTCCCTATTAAAGCTCTAAATTCTTGTTTAAACAGTGGCATTACATGGAGGATCCCACATCACACCAACCTTTTTCCATGTACATTCACAATACTCTCATGACTTGTTTCCCTGTTTGTAAGTGGGGAGAAAGCTGAGAACACAGGCATTAGTTCCAGAACTTTCATTCAGATTTATTAATTTACTTATTTATTCAGTTCTTCAAGTTGTGCACCAAGCTTCCCTCTTCTTTTAAAGCTCTTGATTTCAAGTTCTCTTCTTGTTGAGAAACCCACAAGATCTGACTAGAAAAGGCTGTTCACTTTCTGCTAGAGGGTTACAAGGTAAGTGGACTGTGAAAATCTGATTTTCAAAACATTTTTGAGATATCAATAGAGCAGATGAGATAGGAGTAACTCCACATTATTAGATTTCATTTTAACTGATCACCTATGACATTAGTATCTCTTGTATGTGTGTTTATTAGACCTTCCACTGACCACTTTTGACTCAAGAATTTGAAAGGAAATCACCAAAAGTTCAAAATTAGAAGTTCAGACAAGGACAACAGAAGGCAATTTCACCAAAGGACTGTTAAGGAGGGACAAATTATCAGAGAATTACAAGCAATGTGTTTTAAAGTATGGTAAGATGAGTTTTTCACAGACAATCTGGTGTAACTCTGGTCCCTCAGTCTCAGTAACCATAGTTAAATGTTGCTTTTAATTGACAGTAAGTTCAAAAATGCTGAAACATCTAGGCATCTTTTTTTATAGCACCTGGGCCCCCTTACTAACACATCATACACCACCAATCCCTATCATCGGGAAATTTATTGTGTGAAAATATAGATATGGTCTTAAGAAACATGTCATGTCTGAGGCCTTCTAGTTCAAGTCCTTGCATATCTGATCTGAACAGAGGTATCTTCCTGCCCTCAGATCTAGCCACCAGCTTACCCATGAGCGCATGAATGTGACAGACCACACAGGTATTTCAAAATTTTTCAGTATTCTTAGCTTCACCAAAACACCTTACACAAGCTCTGATGCATCAGAAAAGGTGAAGCAGACTGTATCTCCCGTAGCAAAATCAAGATATGCGTAGAGGGAGGGAGTCTGGAACTGGGAAATGAGCAACAAAGAAACAGCCATGTTGGAACAACTTGAATTCCTTTTTTTTCTCCTTACTTTCTTTAGAAGACCATGAAGAGCTCCATGTGTCCCATGGTTAGGAACCTTCTAACTTCCAGCTTAAATATGTACCAGCCAACTCATAGCAAAATAAAATCCTTCGGTTTTCACCATGAAATATTAGAAGAAGGTAATTTCTCTGTTACTCAGTATTGATTTAATGGGAATATTGTTCTTCATTTAGTAATTTCTATGAAATTATGAAAGCTATTCAGATAAATGCAAAACTTCTTCAAGGCCTAATCCACAGGAGTTAAGGAAAGATATTTAACACTGAATCAAATGCTCCAGAGTGATTTATCTTTAATGCCTACCTAAAGGAAAAGCACGTGGTGAAAATCGCTTGAACTCCTCAACTGTTGTGTACATACCTGACTTTTTTTTCCTTTGAGTTAAAGTCAATAGTTAAGAAGTGAACAGATAAATCATACTTTGAAGGTAATACTCGCAAAAAGGTTTAACCTTTGTGTAGCTGCTGTCAGTCAAAGAATTTATGGACAAGTTCTTTTGATCATCCCCCAGACAATTTTTTTGTATCGCATCATTGTGCTTAAGCAGTCATGACAACACTCCTTTTATTTTGGAACGTTCTTCTTTTTCTCTCAGTACAGTGCAATAAACAGGTTTCTAACTAATCACTTGCAAATCATTCGCCTGCTATTTCCTATGACTTTTCACTGCAGACCAGCTAAGATTATTTTTAGTGTTAAATTGGTTTAGCTTTACTTACGGCACTCTGAGTTTGGGAAATTTCTGGATATCATTTTCAGACATGTTCTGAAAAGGAAACAGATGGTATATGTCACAAAATTATCCATGGAACACCCTGTGACTTACAGAAGTTTGTATATTCAAAAATGTGGCATGAAGTTTCCTGATAGGAACATAAAGTGCATAGAAAAGCAATGCAAGATAACAGCCTGCCCATTCCACGGCTCATAAGAAAAGTGAACCCATTTTAATAAAAAATTCTCTCTATATTGTTTTTGTTTTGCTGGATGTTGGGTTTTACTTTATGTTGCTGCCAGTTGTTTTAAACTAGGTAGGAGGTTAATAAATATCATGTGTATTTGTTTACACACAAAAGACTTCAGCAAAATAATCACATCTAACTTCATAGAGAAGTATTTCTGTAGCTAGAATGTTTTAATGATAGCTCGTTAAAAAGATCTGTAAGGAGAAAGTAAAATCTTAAACCAGCTTTTATCAGATGAGAGTTGGGCAAATTTGTTTGTTTACCAGCAGATGAGCCATTCTTCCAGGACTAATATAAAATCAATGGGACCCTGTGCAAAGTTGAAGTCATTTGCTTTTCTGATTTGGGTTCTAATCCAGCTCTTTATTGGTCACATTGACTTATAGGCAAGGTTAAAATCCATCCCTGCTCTGCTTCTCAGAAGAACTGGAAATAAAACCTCTTCTGCAACAGCTTCCTCCCTAGACATTGTCAGAGATACTTAAGCTAAAGCAGGTGAACAGACAGTAAACCAAAAAATTCCAGAACTATTTTTAAATCTTCTAATTTTTTTTTCTCTTTTCTTTCTCTTGCTTGCTGGATATTGCTTTTCATTGTACATTGCCATCACCTAGCATACAGGAAAACATAGTCTTTATGTATTTATTATTAAAGAAGTCTTGTGATACTATAATTCATCTCAGTGGACAGTGTCTAACAATTAATAGAGAACTACATCCTGGTAACATCCTGTGCTACTGATTACAGGTGTGAGCTCAACAGAACATGCATGGTCTGCTTGAAATCATCATCAGTGGCATTCTTCCTGGCAATTTTGGAATTATGCTTCTCACAGTAAATATAAAAGGACAGAATATTTCAAATGCTTTTTTAAACACTTGTAGTTTTAAAGCAATGTGCAATGAAATGCCCTTTGTAAAGAGCTGTTCCTGTAGGCAAGCCAAACTTCTACCATAGATTCTGATTTTATGCTATTTTGCTTCACATCTTTTTAGTACAGCTAAAAAATATGGTACTTAAGGGACTTCAGAAGCTAGATGTATTGAATTCCTTCATGTCTGCATGGTGAAATCAGGCAAAGTTGTGCATGATTGCAAAGGTTCCGTGTAAAACTGTAAATTTTAGAATAGAACAGTTTGCTGGAGTAGAGGAGAGTTTTGTGCTAAGAACCTTCTCTGAAACATCACAGTATATGTAAAATCACATGTTCTAGTGGAGATGTAGCTGGAAAACTCCTTGGACTTAAGAGCAGCCTTGGCAGCATAACAAAAATCTTTCTAGAAACTGGGATGGGGAGGAGAGTGTTTCTTCCCCCCTCAATGGTAGTATAGCAATGAGATTGCAGATTACTCCTGACCTGAGCTGAGATGGTCTGCCTTGAGAGCTTTACGGATGCTCCTGCAGAGAGAGTTGGCCCCTCTCTTCTTCCACCATGTGCAACTCCAAGTTTAGGACAAATTAGTGCCTTTTGAGAAAGTGTTTTGTTTAGTTAATCACAAGCTTCGCAAACCCTCTTTGGAACATGGATGATAGTCTGGCTCTTTCTGTCTTACTGCCAACAGTAAGAAGTTTCTAATTACGCATTGTTTCACAATGCTAACAATGATTTTCAGAACAGAACAAATCCTCCCTGTGTTTTCCAGCACTATTTTGCCTCTGGGAGTACTCACAGGAGTAAAACACAGAAAAATGTACTCCCTTTATGGAAATGTCCTGCAGGATTTATTGAAGAATCGTAACTTTTCCTAAAGACTTTTTAAGCTTCTCTCTGGAATTCTATCCTGGTGATAAACCTGACAAGTATTATGGGTTTAAACTCTCATAAAAGGGCCATGTTGCCACTTTAAATATTAGAGGATTTTATTAGAATAAGTTACATGGAATCCCACTGGTTTTATTCTTGCTACATCTCAACTGGACTTTCCTTGTGGTAGCCAGTAGATACAGAAATGTGACTTTGAAACTAGGATGTTATTCTGATGAATAAGACAGCAATGTTTTTACAGTCAGGTTTACCATATAGATCTGACAATAGATACAAAACCTGCAAACACTCAGTCTTAACAGTTTCTTCTGTGCAAATGTAATTTGGCAGTTAAACTACAAAATGTAAAAAGATATTTCTTAGAAAAACCAATCATATGGAGAAGCAATTTTTTTCAAGATTGCATTGTACTCTAGAATATTCCACTTAAAGTCTCCTTTTGTTGTTCTGTTTAACAGGTGAACCTTTTTTGCATTATACAATTGGCAAGTAGGTCAAAAGCTTAAAAAAAAAGTCTCGGCAGACGTGAGCATCTGCTTGCTTACTTAATAGAAAAACCTCCTTTGAATCTACTAGGATGCTTCTGAAGAAGTGCTGCACTCTGAGCTATGTATTTACAGAAACACTCTGGAAATAATAAAAAATTACAAAAGTCACTTAGGAATCACACAGTTATTGCTCGTTATTTGTACCTCACAAACTTCCAGAATTTCATAATGCTTCCAAAGCCAGAACTCCCACTCCAGCCACAGATCCTTAGTGCTTGAGCTAAGGAGAATCTCTTAGGGGTTAGTAGGATCAGTCCTATGACACACATCTGAATAATTCTGACTCCACCCAGTAGGAAGGAGGTGTAATATCCTGTTCCTACAAAAGGTGTTTGAAAATTTTTATGTCACATTTCAACAAAATGTCAAATCTTGATATATTAGGACAAGGAAATAAAAAAATAGGAAGGCTTTAGAAGGGCTATGCATAGATTTCCCCACTATGACTAATTATACAGATGATCAAGATGACTACTTTTGGGGAAAATAGAATAATTAATATTTGGAAATAAAATAGAAGTAAAATGAAGCAATAATAAAAGCCCTTACACATCTCCATGGACGTGTATTTAAGACCTGAAAACAGCAGCTACCTCAATGGAAAGTGTCAGCTTTTCTAAAGTTAAGCCAAGTTGTTGGTAAAGCCTGGAGCAATGTTGATTTAAACCCACTGAGACTTTGCTTACTAGTTTTGGTGCTCTTAAAGTTCATTGATTTTGTGTATTGCTGCCGAAGAAATCTAAGTTTAACTACAGAAGCATGAAATAGTGGTTACAATAGAAGGCCAGTCATTCTGACCAAGTCTGTGTCTTCTTTAGTAGGAGAGGACAATTAATATATGTGAGTTTTCTGTAGTTAGTATTTGCAAACAAGCACTTCCTATAAAGGAAGAGATGAATTCGAGACAAGATTTTGGTTTTATAACTTCCCTGTCAGTTTAAAAAATACTAAAATATATGCATATTAAACAACATGCTTGGGTTCCCAGCACTCCATATTTAAACCAAGGTGTCTGGCTGATTTTAGCAAAGGCATTTACTTCTCATATTTATACCTCAGTAACCATCTGCGAGCTAAGTACTTTGCATCTGCCAATGCAAAGTAAGGAGTAGTTGAAACAATCACTTGACTGGAATTTTATAGGAAGGAATTTTACAACTCTACTTACCAAAAACCTTTGTCCATTTATGCTGTGCTTTCTCACGACTTTCTCACAGTCCTTATACTTTAACTGTCAATGAAAAGAAGATGATTATTGCACCCTCAATCATAAGAATGGATTAAGACATTTAGGCATACGGCTAGCTTTGAGTAGATGCTTCAAGTTACCCTTCTGTATGCTAGAGCCTGTCTAAATGGCTCAATTTGTTCTATAAAAATGGATTTTTAAGACAAAGATTCTTCAGTGGACTTGAGGATTTTCTTCCATTTAGGAACGTGTAATTTGTCACATTTAAAAACCACCTCACAGTTGCCTGGCCCAAAGAAATATTTGGAAAATGGATCGTTGCGGTACTGACTGGGATGAACAGTTGTGGAAAACAGGAAGTACAGCAAAAACCTTAGCATCTTGGAATACTGAAGCCCCGATCCCAGTTGCTGAATTCATTGTTGTGATCGAAAAGCTTCCTCTTCTGAATGGAAATGTCGCTTGTTAATCCTGGAAATTATCTATAACATTTGGAAAGCTTTTCCACAATATTGTGTTTTACAGTAGCATCTAGGACAAGGACATGCATTTTAGAAGTTGATTGTGTACATAAGAAAAGAAAGCTCCTGGTCCCACCAGGCAAAAATTTAACAGTAAATTGGGGGATTTAGGGAAAAAAAACAAACCCAAAGCCAAAAAACTAGCCACATTTAGCAAGACGTGACTCTTAAATATTTCCAGTGGGTGTCTTAAGGTTTTTTTTTTTATTTGAACGATAATAGCATAATGTGAGAACACAGGTTATATTTTTGATCTGGCTAGAAACCATTTTTTCTGTTTCAAGTTGATCAAGCCCATACCAGAAAGAACCCAAAGAGCGGCCAGACAAAGTGACTTTTTGGAGCCTTCAAGACAGAAGAATGGCTCTGGTTCTGCCTGAAACTTTAGTCAGTGGAAGTTATGCAGACAAATGATCCTGTGCTGCTGGGATAATTCCCCTAAAGCAGAGAACATCTTATAGGGAGCATTATGTCCTTTCTTAGTTCTATCCTATTTATTCATTTTAAGGAGTAATCCTGTAACTTGGTGTTATATGAGAACAGATCCTGAAAACATCTGAAAGGCTGAGAGAATATTTTTAGGAGCCACCTTCAGTTACTCATATGCAGAAACAGACCTAACTCTGCTAAATATTTTAGGATATAGACTAAGACTTTTGTGCAGACTGAGGACTTAGACCTATAAATAATGTCTCTTTCATATAGCGAGTGCTATCATGGCGTTACCAGCACAAGTCTGGACGCAGCAGTGAGCAACTGCTATACTTGGTAGAACACATCAGTGTGACTGAGACCTAATGTCATTCTTAAAGTAATTGATGAAAAATACTGTTTAGCTATTAAAAATAACCCTCGGGATATTACAAATAGGAACATCTTTGCTTTTTTTAAAAGAAATTTAATGTCTTTAGAAATTATTTGAAGGTTTGGTTCTTTATTGGTCCTTCCCTATTTTGAATGCATGGTTTAAATTAACATAAACTTTAAGTTAACACACCTAGAATCATAAATTAGATGTGACTATTGTTAAGTATCAAGACTTCTTATTTGACAGAAACTGAGGACTTTATTCATGCCAGTAATACACCATAGTTTCGTTACATAAATTACTGATGTGTATGCTGGCTGAATTTTGGTAATATGAAGGTGTAAGCTAACAATGAACTGATGAAAATCTTACCACTGCCCTGTGCCATGACCAATCACTTCAGGTGAGAGAAGATTTGAATATGATTATCCTTTGAAAATCATCCCACAATTATCTCAGTTTAGGAGGAAAAAAAATTGCTTATCCCTCTTGGACTTGAATCCTGGACTTTGAACATCTGGCTGCAGGCAAAATATATTAGTCACATGCAAATAAAGCATTCCTAAGGTATAACATTCGGCCTTTTAATGATATGTGTGAGGGAAATTGTATGAGTTTATCTGGGGAGAAGATCTGGTCACTTATGGCAGTTGCCTAGAGCTGGCTGACTTAGGCTGACATTATTGTCTTACACAGATTTGTTAGGTGACTTTAAGCAGCTTTTGCCCTGAATCACCTCTCCAAAAGCAGAATGCCAAGCTTATCTCTATTCTGTGGGGTATCTGGATCAGTAGAGGGGAGGTACTCAAAAAATTAACGTAACCGGGCCCATTCAGTTATGATAGCACTTGCAGTTGATCCTTTTATCACTGTTAAGAATATCATTTTCAACTCTTTCAGGAAGTCATTTCCCTTCTTAGTCTCATGGAAACGGTGATCCAAACCACCACGCACCAGTGTTGTAATGTTTTTTGTATTTGCCTGAAGTTGCCTGTTGCTAACGATCTCATCTGTTCCATCTCCAATTCTTCGTATCGCTGTCCTGTGCCACTAACCCCTGCACCCTAAAATTAGAGGTTTGCAGGTAGTTGGCAGTTCACTTCTCTGGAGATTTGGTAGACATAGACTTTGTGTTTGATCTGCTTGTCTTTATTAGCTAGTTTTGCATTCTAGTGTCGAACTTGCCTCAACTCCACAAAGAAAGCTCTTATAGAGTTATAGGAGCTGTTGAAACAATAATTTCACATTATTTCAAAATGAAGCCCAAATGTTCCAGGTTTTACAAGTCTAGTCTGACAGCTCACTTAAAAATTAACCAGCTACGCTGGCATTGCTTGAAAATCTTCCCAAATCTTCTGACTGATCTGGATGTCAAATTCCAGGCTGACAGTTTCGGACTTTGGGAGGAACGTATTCAGTTGCAAGGAAGATGGAGCAGGCACTATTTCCGATGTGAATTGAAAAATAAGCAATTTAGAGAGAACACACAGAAATGAAATTTCAGTAAAATTGGCTCAGTTACACATTCCTGGGCAATTAGAAAGGTGTCAGCATTGCTGTGCAGAGGATATATATTGGCAGTGAATTCCTGTATTGCCTTTCAAAGTATTTCTTCAGTGTGGAAACTCCTCGGCATTGTAAAATGAAATTTATAGATTGTCACAAGTGAAAAAGATGTCAAAAGAAAGAATTTCCTAGCTAGTCCCACAAGATAACGTCAGAAAGAGTAACAGTGGCAGGAAAGAAGGGGTAGCTAGTAATCTTGAGCCATGAGTTTTGCCCAAGAAGTTTTAGAACAGGGAAGTCAAACCAAAAAGCGAAAGGTTTTTCCAGCTGAGCCTAAAAAATTTAGGAGTCCGTGTATCCACAACTGTTAAGTTCCCGGCTGGGTTCTCATGCATGTGATTAGCAAAGACATTCAGAGGCTCATTTGTGAACACCGAGCAATTTGGAAAAAAATCTCTCTTCTGAAAATCATTGAAGATGACCTAGAAAGCTTGCAATCTTCAGACATTAATGCCTTCTACAGCTGTTAATATATGTTATATCAACAATTGTTGTAGTAAAGTGTCTATTTTTTCTGAAAAGCCATGAGTTTCTCTTATACCCAATTTAAAACACACTTTCAAGATTCCTTTATAGGTTTCACTGGCCAGTTTAGCTCAGCTTCTTAATTGTCAGTGGTTTTGCTTTTAGTTTTGCAGCAAGCTTTGTCCATTATAAAAATATGTAAATTTAGCACAAACTGTTACAGTAGTTTGCTCCTCCATCATACAAAGATGAAACACAGTTAAACTTACCGTCCTAAAATATTCTGCCAAGTCATCTGGGTTCCATGTAACCACGTCTGAACGGTAGGGAATGTTTCGCAAATCCATTGTAAGTTTTCTCCCCTAGGCAGTTAGAGAACGTTCATAGCAGTGCTATCGATGAAACAGCCATCTATTCCCCATGTGTGACCACCTCCAGCGTGCCCAGTAATTCCTTGCCTAATGCCCAGCTTTTTCTGTTTAAGTCCTGTTTTTTTGTAATTCAGAACTACGTTGTTAGGACATCCAAGAGAGATACTGCTTCCTCTAATACAAAATGGTCTCTTCTCAGAAAAGTTGTCAGCTAGTCAGCCTTACCACTTCCTTTGTCTGAATATAAATAAGTAAACAAGGAAGCACAGCAAGTGTTGAAAATGTTCTGCCTGCTGCATAGAGGTAAGCTCCTATGGACCCTATTTGCTTGTAATTGCATACATAAATATTTATGTATTTACACACTCCGTACAGTAGAAAAACATCGGCATAGACATCGTTTACTGCTTCTGTGCAAGTCTAGCCCAGGCAAGCCCCCCCCCAAAGAAGAAAACGTTCACTTAAGAGAAACAACTTCAACTTACCTCACTACCTGAAGTGTCACATTATCTTTCCTTGATTTATACAACAATAAAATGTTATTGCTGGAGTTGTACATAAGGAGGTATGCATGAATTGGGGATGGAATTGCAGTCAGCATTCCTTCAAATAAGGAATCTCTCAGTGAAACTAAAAAATGGACAAGCTTAGATGAAAAATCATTAGATCGTCATTGTTTCAGTGCTCCGTTTTTCAGCTACCTCTAATGAGGCTTTTTGTGTCTGAAAAAGAATCCACGGAACCATAATATTACCACAGGGACATGATAGACTGCATCTGTCATGTATAGCCAATTCAGGCACCATCCTATCTGTCGGTCCCTTTGGGGAGACTACATTTAGTAATTCCAAATGTGCCTGTTTTTTAAAAAAAGCCAGCGTGTCCATTCTCCCTTTTCCTGATGTGGAGCTTCCTCCCAGAGTTGTGCTGGTATGAATGCTTGGGGCCACTGTTCACATCTGCTCCAGCAGACTGCACAAAAGGTGGTATTTTGTCAGCTTCCTATGTCAGTAAGAATAGATGCATACTTCTGAAGCACTGGAGAGGAAAATTTATCTTCTTTCTAATGAAATGCATCACTCTCGCTATTTCTAGTCATTGAAGACTTTCTAACCTTGGGTCTGTAATTAGCAAGTGCATTGCATACGAGTGCATGTATTTGAGATCATGCCTACAAGTCTCTACAGTATTGTATATAAGAGTTTTCCTTTTGAAATTCACAGTCTGATTTAAAGTTGCTTACGTTTTCTGGAGAAATTTTGGTAAATGATGGCAGCATGTTATTTAAAACTCTAAAACTGAACTGCTGTAACAGCTGTTCTAAAGTGTCGCATTTATCAAATACGTGATATAGCTGTGTTTTATGGGTTCTTATTTGAAATGACCTGTATGAATCATGTGGCGCATGTACTAACAGTATCACAGACATATCGTCACCTCTTCATTGTAAATCTAGGTCTGGGGATAAAATAGGACTAAATTAACTTGTGACGAAGAATTCCCAAAGAAGAAGTTGTTTTGATGGTGCATTATCAGCAGTGGTAAAGGGGAGATTACACAGCATACATCTCAGACACCCAATGACACACCAAGTCTTTCAACAGAGAAACAAGTTTCTTACAGTACAGAGGCATAATTTCTGCTATAATTTCTAATTGTTTGTTCTATTACAGTATTTCATTACCTTCTAATCTAATTTCTATCCCCAATCCAGCATAGCAGCTCTAATTTCAATTATGTTATTCCTTATTTGTACTAATAGAAACCTAATTAGTCTGGTCAAAATTTGTTCTGATGATGTTAGAGAAGAATCATAGCATCATTTATTTTGATGCTGAGATAGGAGAAAAGCAGTCACCTTTAAAGTCAATCTCCTAGTCTAGAGAGCAACTAACACAGAAATTCTAACACATTCATCTAATCATTATTATTTGTTTGGATCCTGTCTATGTCACCGTCAGAACATTACAGCTACATGCATATTTCATGCATTTTGCAAAACCCAGCTGCACATGTACTCGAGCTTTGTCTTTGTCTAGAACTTCTTTTGTAATGTGATAAACACATAGGATGTGGAGGCCAAGCGGGCCTTGCTGAGGAAACATCACTTTGTATTTTCTACAGTTGAATTTTCAGATATACTGCTGAATTAGTGTAACAATTTTAAATTGTATTTCCAACCTATGTATTTGAACATATCAATGGAAAATGTTCAACTCGCAAATAACCATGCATGAGTCACGGCCCCCAGTCCCAACCAGACTGCAGAGAGTTGTTTTGAAAAATGCTTTTAAATGTCTGTCTTTGTGGCTCAGCAATGCAGTGTGGCAAATCCCATATTCCACAAAAGGAAAATCTTGATCCTGGAAAAAAGACCCCACATTATTTCCTCACTCTTTTAATTGTTCTTCTGTTCACTTTTCCCGTATTTTCCTACTTGTTTATTATTTCTCTTTCTCCCTTCAGAGTCACTGTTGTTACCTGCAGAATTAGCACTTTCTCCTATGTGCTCCTGTTGCCTCCAGTGTCCTCCGCTCAGAGAGGCAATTTCAACACTGATGGCCACCAAGAAAGGAAATGGAGAGAGAAAAAGTCGAGTGTCCACACTTGTGCAAGCCCACATGCCAGAATCTCTAGTCAGATTTGGGTAGGAGTGTAAGGAAGGATGTCTGGGAAGCAACCACGTCTGATTTTTACGGAGGAAGCCAGAATGACTGCAGGGATAGCTTTAGGGTAGTTAAATGAACTGCAGCCAACAGACAGGGCCACAGAGAGTTCCTGGGGAAGAACGTCAAGTTTGACAGGCTACATGCAGAAATTTGGTTGATAACTAAATACATTTCAGAGGTGACAATCCTAACTGTCTGCTGGGAATGATCACGTGCTTTGAATCTTAGTATTTCAATCTTATATCGCAAGAAATGAAGACACAGTAAGTAGGCAGCATAAAATACATCTGTTCCATAGTAGAATTTGTCATATACTTAAGTTGGCAATCTTCCATGAAATGGATTTTAAGCTCTTCGATTTTCAAATGCTGAGAAACGTTGACATTACAACTATCACGTGCATTCCTTTTCCGTTGTGACCTTTTTTCCTCTTTTTAAAGAATTAGGTCTTTCATAGTTGATGCCTGCAGTGATACAACTTTCACATAAAAAATGTGTCTCTTCAAATAACAGCTGCCAGTGGTACAGTTCTTTAAGATGTAGCAATGATCTGGTGACTGATCTTTGAAAATGTGGGAGTCTAACCATCTCAGGCACCGCAGGAGGGAAATTCACGCTGCCCACATTCTGCTGCCTTCAAAAAGCCTCAATATTTTCCATTTTCTCTCACCTCTTTCTGGTGGTGTTCTGTCCTGCAGCACACTGTTTTAAGTGGAGTCAAGGGTTTACTTTGAACAGCTTTCAAAATGGCTTATTTTTCTAGAAGAACTCTGTTTACATGTCAATTTTCCTAGAGTGAAGCAAAAAAAAAATCAAACTTCATAAGAATTTAGTCTTCATGTTCATCTCAGTCCCAAAGCAAAGTGGATCTTTATGACATGTTTTTCTTTTGCCCTGCCCGTTTTTGTTTTTAAAAGACTTGGGTACTTTCTTCCTTTTGTCCTGGGAATATTTACCATTGCCAGCCTATGTTTCCTCTTTTAACATTGCATGCCTTATTCCCAAGCTGTATACCTATCTATAACACATGGAAAAAATGCTTTCATTTTCATACCCTTTAAAAATCACCACGGTATTGTTATGTATTCTTTGCTGTCTTTAATAATCACCGAGACACAGTTTCTACTCCTCAAATGTCCTTATCCATTATTTCCTTAATTCTTGTAGTCAAGTGTTAACCTTGGCTTTGCAAAGTCTGTGCAAAGCTGACAAGATCCAGAACAGACTTTGCCAGCACAGAAAAGCTCGTTTGTGGGAATGGAACTACGACTCTTCCTCACCACCTAGTGGCTAAATCACAGGCCGACACCAAACACTAACGACTGCTACTTTCAAGAACGGGGATGGACACTGAATTGCTGACGCTGTATTAATTTGATACTTGGGTTATATATATGGCACTTTAGCGGGACTAGCAGTCGAGGTAGACGCCGACCAACCTACCCGCATCTGAAATATGTGGTTTGAACAAAACTGTGTCTGAGAAACTGGCTTCAAATCCTATTCCACAAAAAAAAAAAAAAAAAAATTTCTGCATACTCTTTCTGAACTCAACCGTCAGCAATGATTTTCCTGGATGGAAAAAAATGTGCATACCTGAAGAAGCGTATTTTCCATTGCTAGTGAATTGTGTTAGTTTGAGTAGGTGGAAATATGGAATTTTGGCAGTTCCAAAATGCCTGAAATCCTAGAATACAGCCACTAGAGTGCAGCTGAACTCTATTCAGAAAACAGAAAGAATCAAATACCTATTAAGGTGCTGTAAAAAAAAGGCAAGTAGTTAGAGATATTCTAGCAAGAGTACTGTTTTTTTTTCAGGTACATATTTTGTTCCATTCTGTTAGGGCCACAAGTGGCATAATTTGTCCGGAGACACTGCAAACAAATGCAGAGGAGAACACCTAGCAGACCTTAGAAAGGGTGTCTACTGAGGAAAGACTGGAAAAAAATGTTTTGCTTAGTCTGGGAAAGGGAAGTTGGAGACGAGGGAAGGAAAAAAGGAGACAAACCTAGTGACTTTGGGTGATAGCAATCAGTTGTTCTCGTGACCTGTGGAAGGCTCTGCTAACAAGAAAAGCAGCTGCAAGCTTGAAAAGTAGGTATTGCAGATTGAAGAACTCTCCTGCCCAGTATTTGGGCTGTTCAGTGCAATTCAACAGCTCAGTTCATAAACTGCCAAACAATGCCAGCTGTGCTGTGGCTCAGAAGGAAACTAAGTGGGCCAAAAGGACATCTGGAAAGGATGTTCAGTTTTGGATATGATATTCCATTTTAGCACAGTGTCTTCCAGGTACAGAACTCTACCAACGAACACACAGGTTTTGTAATTTAATATGCAAGTTTGACAGAGACATTGGAGTTATTTAAGGTGAAGATGAAGAAAGTTAGAAAGATACCATTTAGTCTGGGGTAACTGCTCGGACCCTTTCCACCCATGCTGTCAAAAAGCACAGGTTTCCTCCCAGCAGCTCCAGACAAGACTGCTGCCAAGGGGGCAGTTGCCAAGCCCTTGGCTCTGCAGGGCTCTGGTTCTCCTCAAGGCCCTCTTCCACCAGTGCAGCTCCCTTTTGCTATAACAGCTTCTGCTCTAGCTCTCACCTGATCCCTGACACTCCTGCCTCCTCTGCACCACCGCAGAATTGGGCTGTGCTGTGCTGTGCTGTGGGAACCTGCCAGCTCTACAGCCAGACCTCACCCAGTGGCAATTGCTTTGAGCATTTTGGGTTTTCTCAAAAAGGAAAATCAAACCAAGGCTAAATGTTGCTGTTATGGTGAGTAAAAGCCTGCTATTTCGTTCTAAATATAAGGAGAGGTGATCAGGCTCAAATTATTTTGCCAATGGTGTAGTCAAAAGAAGTGAGCAAAAGAGTCCCTCAACAAAGTGATAAAAGCTGGGAAAGAAAGAAAAAAGGACAAAAGTGACTTCAACTAGAGGTGCTTCCTTTTTGTGTCTTGGGTCCTATATGCCCTGGTTTCCCTCTGGCGAGCTGAAGCAGGGCGGAAGGTGCTGTGACATGATCAGCAGTGTGTGGATGGAGGTACCAAGCAGCGGCCATCGGTGGTGAGACAAATGAAAAGTGCCCACCCCTGCAGCTGCTCAGAAGGATGGAGAAAAAGGCTGGGTTCAGGACTGTTGCTAAAGTGTGCCCTGAAGGACGGTAGTTTTGCCTACTATTGGACTTACCAGATTGCTTTTTTTTGTTGTGGTTTCTCCTTTCCCTGAAAGAAATCTGTTGTTTTAAACCCTTTTGAATCAGTGTTTGTGAGTGGGCTAATACTGCCTCTTGCACGGTGCTGAAGGTAGCTACTGGGGAGTATTTAACATTATCTAATTTCTTTAGTGTGAAACAGCACCTGGTAATGGTTGTATATGGCTCTGTAATTATGCAATTAAGTGTAACCGAAGTTGCATACAGTTTGTTAACGGGATGCTGCCTGAGCAGTGGCCACCATTCAGGCCGAACCCTCTCATGCCGTGAGGAGGTGCAACCCCAGGACTGCCCTGCAGGCCCTAGGAACCCACTTCAATACTCTCAATATCACAAATAGTGCTTTTGAAGTTAAAAGTGATCTTAAGCTGCAAGGAGGAGAAGCTTTCGCTGCAGTTGGGTAAAACACATGTAAGACATAGCTGGTTGGTTGGGTTTTTTTGGTTGATAGTATGGCTTTGAAAGGAGCTTCCAGGAGTGCAATTGCAAGAGAAGACGTTTGTGCAAACATGACAAGGGTTGGTCTGCCGTGCTCACCTTTGGTACTGGAAATCAGCGTCCCTAGGAGCTGTTATCCCTAGATGGCGCCGAAGCCCGAGGTATTCCCATTCGGTGCTTCTGCAGTAGGCTTTCAGTTTGCTATGCCTTTTTTTTTTGGTATGTGTTTATTTAAAAAAAAAACCCAAAAACAAAAACCAAAAACCAAACTGTTCTCTTTCAGCAAAGATGATTGAACAGTAAAAAAAATAAATATGATTTTCCTTTCATCATTTTTCTAAACAGCAGTATTTCAATTTTATCCAACTATTCTGACAGCTAAATATATGATGATTATTTTAACTCAGCCCATTTTGTTGTTTTTATCAAATGAAGTATTGCCACCAATAAACAGCTTATTGGTTCTGACATTCAGATTGTAAGTGATCTCTTTTTATTTAGACAAGCAGTTTTTCTCTTAACCTAAACAAAGCTAACTTTCTAGAACTTGCAGAGTTTGCACTGCTTTCAGCTCAGATCTGTACTGGTTAACAGCATCGAATTTTGTCATTGTACCCATCACAAGGAAGGCTTGACAACCCGACAAAGAAAACAATTGCAGTTAAATTCGAAGTCAATATCTGGAGTGAATGTTGCAATTGCAGAGCATCCTGTCCATACACAAACTCAGAATTGGATTCCGATCCTAGTATATTTCAAATTTTCTAAATATTTAAACAGCTTACTGAACAATAAGAAAACCACTAGTGATTTTGCAATGCTGAGAAAAAGAAAAAACCTTTAACAGTTTATACGCTGATACATGTTCATTTCAGACCTTCATGGGAAATGTTTCTGTCAATCCTGAAAGTTTTTGAGAGTTAATTTCATGCCAGATCAGAAAATATGTTACTTGTGAGACCATTTTGATGAAAATAATGATATTTGAGCTTCTTAGTTACACTTGCAACCCAGAGGTGCTATTGGCACTTCCCTTTATTCCTGCAGCGCTGCTAGCAGACAGAGCGAGAAGCTGGGACTTAGAAGAAATGTTTAGCATTCTCATCTTTGCAGCACACATTTTTTCTTGCAGGCAGAGAAGACACCACCCCATGAATGCCAGAACATTTCCTCCTCTACAGATTTCCTGAGGGCTTCTGAACCAGTAGTTTAGATGCATCCGAACGAGCATGGTCTGGAGGCGCAGATGTCTAGGAGAAAAAAAGAGCTGCTGTTAACCAACACAGTCTCGGGTATGGTTTTGGTTTTAGTGTTAGTTTTGTTTTCGATATTTATATTCCTCTCTATGACTGGCTCAGAGTTTCCAAGGAGCTGAATTCTCAAACACCCCATGCTTTTCACATTTTCGGTGTCGCCTTATGTTCAAAATAAAGTATGTTCATAATAAGAGATTTTTTTCTCATAAACAAGCATTTTGCATATATTTTAGTCTGTATACGTGTATAGTACTATGAGCGGACTTAGAAACCATTCTTTTTAATCCTCTGGCTGATTATGAAGGAGGGTCAGCACAGATCAAAAATACTTATCCAGTTGGAGCAGTCCTAATCAGTTAGGTATCTCATCCGAGATGTAGATTAAAGTAACAGCAGTGTCAGAGTAGGATCTCACCTTGCTGCTTGTTCATAAGTGATGCAACACATTCTGTCACTAGGGACAGGAGTGTCCATTGCCCAGAGCAGTGTAGGAATGTGGTTTGGGCTTCCTTCATTGGCTGCAGTGGTGTAAAAGCTCAAAACCTCAGAAGCAAGACCCGTGAGCGCTGAACTTCCATACACACTTGCAGACAGCATTAGCTGGCGCTGCAACTGCAAGACGCAGTCCTTTCCCAGCCTCCGGGTTCTGTATTTGTGCTGCTCCTGCTTGTGCCAGCGTAAGTATTGTCGTGACCACATGAGGAAACAGGATCAGGGATTTGGCTGTGTTTGTTAGCTAATCTAACAAAAAATAATGATGAAATGGTTGGTTTCAGACTGTAGCTCTTCCCTGATATGGCTTTGCTGCGTGACTATGCAGGTGGTTATGCCTGCACAGAGTACACGGTGTAGCATAGCAAGAAAAATTTTTGGTGCTGGGTCTGCGGGAAGTCTGGGCTGTTTCTTTTGGCAGCAATGCCAGTTTTAGACTGTACATTAAATTATAACATAGGCAAAATGGATCATCCAGAAAAAAATGGGTACCCTTTTCATTTTTACTGTGTAGTTAATCTCATCTCACCATCTTGTTCTGGTTGATGGGGCATGCACTACTTCTTGTTTAGGGTTTAAACTTACAGAATTAAAATCCTGTTTCCCAGAGAAAGATGAGCATTCTTTTATGTGCTTCTTACTTTTTGACTGTTATCCTCTGTATAGTTTAATACATTGCAGAATTTAGACATTAGTTTCAGGTAATTTTATTATGAGTGAGTTATAAATAACAAGCTGTGACACTGAAAGAAAGCTGAAGGCAGACACTGAAGTGTCTGAACTGTCTGCCACTTAGCACAGTAAGTGTTCAAAGTTTCCTACAACTGCCTATTTTTAACTATTCTGCAAAACTCCCACTTGTTTCTCATCCCATATCACTTTTACTCTTAAGTTATTCAGGTTCAATAAAGAAGATTCTGCACTAAGCTCCTGGATGTTTGGGTGGATATATATGAATGTATGAACTGGATATATAATACCAAGTCTGTGAAGAAATAGAACTGCTCTTTATTATACTTATTTGTCTTTTATGTGAGGTTTGTTTTTGTTATAGAAAGGCACAGTTTGTCACTGATCTTAGGTTCTGTGAACAGACTTTCTTTCTTATGTGTCCATATACTATCCTGGGCACTTCTGCTCACCACACTGGATTGTGATGAAGTTCTGGGGATTACAGAAGTCTCACATTCGGATGTGATTTCTGGCATATGTGCTCTGACTTGCAGGAGTTCAGACATGAGAAGCTGGTTTGCCTTCAGCAGTAGCAGCTCTTCATCCTTCTCTCTGGTTATGTCATATAGTTTTGACTGTCTTCTACTGTCACCCCATGCCACTGCACTTGGACTACCTGCCTAGAGCAGAAGTTAAAGTGAAGGCAAGAAAGCCCCATATTTGAAAACATGCTTGCAGTCTTCCATACAGGGAGCTGCTGATCTCAAATGGTATTTATAAGCTAACAGATTTTCCAAGCCATTATGTCACTCACAAATTAATCTTGCTCATGATATAGCATGTCTGGATGCAGAAGTGAGGAGCGTATACCAGGAGACTGCAAGCACCTGCTCTGCCAGCAGAAGTCTCTCTTGTGTGTCAATATGAAAGACTTAGCTCTACTTTTCACCCAGTTCTCACTTAGAGAAATTCTGTCCTTGGATCACTCAAGAATATTTGTCCATATCCTGTGTGTTAGGGTCTTGAGGGCACTAATAGGCCCTAATGGCCCTGACTATCTTCACCTGGGGCCTCCACCCACACCCTGCCCACGGTCTGGGGTTGTATTTAAGCTCAGCTCAGGATGCTGCTAAGATATTTGTCACTGAAAATTTCAATGGGTAGAGAGAGGATTGCTCAGATAAGGTAATATTTGCTTTCCGGTAGAACTTTTGCTTTCAAGCAAAAGTTTCTGCTTTCCATCCTTCATTGCATCAGTCAGAGGCTTGACGTAGTACATAAGTGGAGATGATGAGTGTCTGGATTGCTCCAACTATAGTCATGTAAAGACATGGGCTGCTCAGTGCTCTTATTTAGGTTGCCATGTTACTTTAAGATGGTCTTGAAAATGAATGAATTCCTAATGTTGGTAGTTTCTGGAGGGTGAATTTGAGGATAAGCTCCCTGATGCTGTTATGAAGCGTGTGGGGGTTTGTAGCGTGCTTTCTCCCTTTCCCAGCATTTGCTCTGATTTAATGGTGTTGGGGAGCTGAACTAGTTCTCCTGTAGATAAGAGGGATTGCAAGTAAAGGGTTGTATGAATCTGGTTCCTTGCTGTGTAAGATGCATAAACAGCATATAGGAGCAAGATGACAGAGCATGCATCCTATGCAGCTGGGTGCACACAAGCTGCATGCTTGTGGTGCAACTCCAACTGAGAAGCTATATAGCTATTTTAGCTGGCAGCCAAGCATAGGCTATTAATTCCTGACAGGGAATGGGATTCCATATCCCCTGTGTCACGACTGTGCAGCTATAGTTGCTTTCTGATTGTAGTTTTCACTCTTTTGGCTGGTGTGGCCATGAGAAGAAGGGCTGTACTTCTTCCCTTCTGCAGGCTGTAGACATGCCTGCTGTTACACCTGCAAGACTGCTCTTACTGAATTTCTTATGTATTGTCCAGTCTGATTAATCCAGACTGCTTGAATGCTTGTGCAAAGTCCTGTTAAAGGTTGGCTATATAAGTTTATATGTATGTGCATCAGCTATGGAAAGTTTTTTGCAGTCCCTTGGTTAACAGGTGAACTTCATAAGGAACTTTGACTTTTTCATGCTGCTGTTCTTAAGACCAGTCCAAGTGAGCCTGGATGTGGTCAAGATACCTACTATGACCTGGTAGAACCAGGTACTCATTTACCTAGGCGGGCTTGTTCTTGCTTACTAGTTTGAGTGCTTATATGTCAGAAGCAAGTTAAATGATTCTTGCAAAATAAGACACTGATATCTCTGGTGAAAAGAGTAAATTTAAAACCCTTTCTAAAACTTGTGAATAGAACTTCTTAGGTGCAGGGTGAGGCACCTCCTTTATTACTCTGCCCCAAAGCAACTGCCCTGTAAGTATAATTTGGAGCAGATTTGGGGCTGTGTTTTCCTCTCTATCTGGGCAATATACAGAAAAGATCTCTTTTCATCTTTGTGTACTTCTGCAGCAACAGACTGACCTTTGTGCTTTCATGTGTTCTGTGGTATGGATGCAGCCCTCCAGAGGCTATCAGATGAGCTGATGGGTTTTTTTTGTCTTAATCCATCCAAGACAGAATCATTATTGATCAGCATGAAGTTCTGTAAAGAGATTAATATTGTGTTAAGGCTCCTGGAAATGGATCTGTATACAAATCTTGAATTTACTTGGCCTTTCCTCAGATACCACTTCTAAAGTAAAATTGTTACTATTTACATAGAGATAACTATCTATAAATAGGAGCAAAGAGGGGGATATCTTCCATGGCACATATCCCATGTAAACAACTTGCTAAGCTAAGTGCTTGTGCTACTCAGTCAAGTAGACAGCTGCCAGTTGCAGACTGCTTTTGGATAATGTTGGGAATCTAACGGACAGCGCAGTTCCAGGATGTGCTTTGGCTGCCTGTGTTAGTGGGTGGACAGGTTAACAAGAGAAGCCATTTGTACAAAGGGAGCTCAGGTTCCTATTTGTGCTCAACACCAGTCAGAGCTGTGTTAATACAACATCTGTCTTGCTGCAACTGACATATAATCATATTTACTTTGCAGGAGAGCATGTATTAATTATATATTAACAAAAATCAGTTTGCTCTAGGTATTCTTAGCTTCAGGTTCCAGTTTCTTAAATCTCAACATTTATTGAGACAATTTTTGGTAAGTGCAGATGTTAATTTAAAAAAAATAAAAGCAAGAGTGTGCTTCTGTGGCTGTGAACCAAATCAAGCTCTATTACCCTGGGCTGGTTGTCAGAGCTCAGGTTAATGTCATTTAAGTCTATATGGAGGAGGAGCTTGTGTGTGTGTGGCAGAAGCAACATAGAGGTGTTGGTGGGGAAAACAGGCATGTGCTGAGGATAGGTCTTGAGGTGATGAGGGCAGCAAGGACGCCCTTGCTGCTCAGTGTTTGTAGGGTTACTGAGGAAAAAGTTCCCAGGAGTAGTTCTCACACAAGGAAGTGAAACTGGATTAGGAGGGGTGGAACTAGAGGTGGTAAGCTCAGGGCCAGATCTGTTATGGAGGTATATGGCCAGTGATCTGCTGATATTTACTGGTTTTGAAGACAGACTCAGTGATTCTTCTGTGAGAAGAGGGACAAGCCCCAGCCCCTGACTGATGCAGAAAGGGGGCATGACAGTCACATCTTGTCTCCCCATAGGCTCTGCTGTGAGATGAGACGTTCCAGCCTGAAGCCATGTGCAAAGCAGAAAGCTGTGTGAGGTTCAGAAAAATGCAATTTGTTGGAAGTGTGCCTTAAGACATAAGAAATACTTTCTTCAGAAAACATGAGAAACTTTATACCCCATCTTCTTAGGGGTAACATAAAATTACTGAACAGTGTACAGAATCACTGGTTGCAGGGGTAGGAAAACGGAGCACTTCTGGGGCAAGTGTTTGCAGAATCATGAGCAGTAAGAAAGAAACTGCAGCCACTGAGGGTTCAAATCAGCTAAAATCTTCAGATGGACATGATCTTTTTCAGTTCTCTTTGAAGAATAAAATACTTCATCTTTGTTTTAAGTGCTATCTGTTGGTCTGAGTCTTTTGCTTACGGGTCACTGACAAATGGCAGAGGGCCTGATCCAAAGCCAGGTGGATGGCATGGAAAGACCCTGGCTGGGGCTTGCTGTGCCCTTTGGCTAGAGCTCAGGTTAATGTCATTTAAGTCTATATGGAGGAGGAGCTATGGAGTCTATATGGAGGAGGATACTTGCCTTGCTATTAATAAAGGTATTGTGTAGACTTTAAAAATACTTTGGTTCCAGCAATTAATATTATATCCTGAATTCCTTCTGCCAAATTCACAGGGTAAAGGATTGTAGTAAGAAATTGTTGGGAGGAGCAGGGTAGAAAAAGCACTGAGGTGGAGGCTGGGCATGATCCACTTCACATGTGGCTTTGGGCATTTATAGTTTGAAAGGGTTGATGAAAGGAAGAAAAATCACCTGAGACTTCTAAAATGGTAAGAATCAGTCCCAGGTGGGGAATATATAAAAAGAAGGCTTTTTATATATTGGGTGGGAAGGGGAAAAAAGTTGGTTATAGAATTATAGGTATTCATTTTACTGCAGCATTTGCTAGAAGAGGTACAAAATAATTTTGTTGTATTTTAAATGGGCACAGGCTTTGGATAACTGCATTGCTTACAATGAGATGATACTTGCTGTTTTTCTGCAGAGGAAGCCCAGTAGGCAGCTGTTAATTCTGTAATGTAACCTATGGGAGCAGTTTTACCATGGCTACAATGTGTTTTAAGGTAAATATTTTTATATATTAAAAAGTAGTAAGCGAGCTAAAACTGTGGGTAGGGCTGGGAAAGAATTCAAATCATGTTTTAAGCATTGTGCTTTCTGAGGCAGAGTTAGTTATGTTCATGTCTTGAGCCACAGTATTTCCATTTCCCAGTGTTTATTATACCAGAATTATTCATGAATTTAAATCAGGTCTGAACACTGATCTTCGACAGAAAGAGTCTAGCTTTCCTCTCCCAAGCAGGCGTATCACCATTTTCCAAAGCAAACTGTTGGGAATAAGGTATGTATAGTATAACATTTTGTAATTTAATTATTTCTAAAGATTTTTTTCTGAAAAGTAATAAGTCACATTCTCTGAGTCTTGTAACAGAGAAAGCTAATTTGCTGAATAAGCTACTGGTCAGAGATCAGGTGATAGGGAATCTTGCATAGGGAATGTAAGTGTCTGCATAACTGATGTTTTTCATTACACTTGTTTTCCCCTGCAAGCTCTGCATGTAAAGAGGACACACATCTAAAGTGTAGCAGGAAAGAAGATAGTGTCTATTTCCACCTAGACCACAATGATACTTCAAATACCTCCTTTATAGCTTTCTCTTGCATTTCTGCTTTGCTGCAACTAAGATATGGGCCTTATTGTAGCAGCTACTTCCTAAAAGCACAGTTCTAACCCCAGAAAACTTATGGAAAGATCCTTCAGGAGTTATAGAAACTTCTTGGGACCCCAAGATCCACAAAGCCCGCTACCTAAGATTTAGGTATTTCAGCCTGCTTAGACATGTTACACTTTTACTGAAGTACCTTGCATGTATATGAAGCACTGCTGTTGTGCTGGCTGGGGTGTCATAAATTTGCATTTCTCACAGCTGCCTAGTGCTAAGTGTTGTGAGACTAAGCACACAATGCTACATCCTTTTACAGACCTTGTAATACATATGCCTAGCTAAGTTGAGAAGAGAAAGGAGGCTAATTTACACTTTACAAATGAGGGACTGAAAACTTCTCCAGAACAATTTAATTTTCTAGGAATGACTGACTGTCATCATAGACAACATATTCCTGTGTGGGTGCAAGATCTGTTCCTTTAACCTTTCCCTTTTGCTAAGATATGTGCAGGTGTGGATGAGCTGGAGGGTACTTGGATGTTAGAGGGATGAGCGTGGCGTAAGAACCTGTATAGTGTAGAATATCACCAAGGTCACACAGAAAGCATATAGCAGAGCAGCAGCTTTAATCCATGTAGTCTGAGTTGCAGTCCAGTGCATTAGCTGTCTTCCAGAATTAGTCGTCCCTTGGCATAAATCTGAACAATTTCACAAATTTGCAATTTTGCGGTACAGATGTGTTAATTAGTTATTAAAGCAGGTATTTCCTGCACTGTGGTAGCATTCAATGCATATTTAGTCAGGAAGCCATTTTGCTATTATTTATGCTTAGTAAGAAATGATCTCATGTGGGCAAGGTGTGGCTGTGCATCCGTTTACCACTACAGTGCCTGGCAATAGACTTATGAGAGCACAGGTAACAGTGTGGCTGTTTTGATTTGTGTGAAGGTACTGGTATGCCCAGAGGAACTAGTAGAGAGGGAAAGCATAAAGATGACTTAGAGCCAGCTTTGTATAGCCATGGTTGTCTTTGGCTTGAAGGAGAACCATTCTCTTCCCCCATTCAAGTCCTATTCTTCTGGTTTTACCCTCTGTTACTATCTGTGGATGAGAGTTTGCTTTGAGTGGACGTGAATTCAATGTCAAGTCAGATGACTTGGAACTGACAGCCTTTGTTAGGCTGAATGCAGTAAGACAGGCCCACTTTATAAGTACTTTGAACCTGTTTATAGGTAGCTTCTGATGAGCTGTATTTAAAAGGAGTTACAAGTGACACAATTCATCTAAATGTAACTTCACCCTTCACAAAAGAACAATTCTAAAAAGGAAAATATGGTAAGAAATTGAATTAGATTTCCCACTGAAAGCTTATGAACAGCATCTTAATGCAGTAAGCCTGATAATAAGGATGGAGTGCAGTGTTAGTGAGGCCTTGACATTAAAGGGAAAAAGCAGATGATTCTATGGGACTGCGCTGTTGTGAACAAATGATCTGTATTCAAAAGAAAGTATAGAGCAAACATTAAACTTTAATGGAATAATCTCGGGGGTAGGTTATTTTCATGCAGCTGAACATTTTTCATATTAGTATAACACATGGTCACTTTTGCAACAAGCATAATAATGTTGTTCATCATCCACTTGTTCTGTGTAAAGGTTAAGTCTCCTTGGAAGTATAGTCAAATAAATTAGTTTACTATCCACTTTGGAATGCAGTTCTTCCTGTGGTGAGGGCATATTTGAGTTCTAGGCACTACTTTAATGCCAGTGGAAATGACACATTTTTTTGAATATTTGAAGGAAAGGGTAGTGCTAGCGCTTTGCATTCGCCACCTTTGGAGATCAGGCTTCCTTATGAAATGTCTGTATGTACTCATCTTAATGTGTCCCTTGTGGGATAAATGGGATTCTTACTTTACATGGGAAGCATGGAGAGTGATTTGGTCCCAGAATTTCAAAGCTGGGTACATGAAGTGAGGCACCTGATTTCTTAATAGGGAATTCTTATGTTCTGAAGAGATCAGTGGTGGCAGGCACTGGCTTATTAAAGATGCCTACAAGTTGAGGCTCTATTTTGAATATTTTTGAGCCCCAGTGACTGCCGAGGTTGGACAGGACTGGTTGGTTATAACTTCAGCAGTAATGTTGAGGTGCACAGCTCTGGTAGTAGACTATGGATTGCAGTGGGAGTCACTGTTGGGAGTTGGTCACTACTTGATTCTCCCATTAGTTCAGAAGGATGGTAACCTTTGGGAGCCTTTTCCCTTTCTGTGCTGTTTCAGTTGTGCTGCCTTCTTCATTTGTGAGAAAGAAGAGGAATGGCTTCACAGGCTTACTATGGTCTGTTGTATGGATAGCATCAATCACAGAATTAAAATTAAAATACTGTTGTTAAGTAGAAAGTTCAATAAGGAATCAGTGAGCACTGAAGCTGTAATTACTGGAGGCTGAAAATCACTTAAGATTGATAATACATGCTAGCTGATATCTGGGCCCCAGATGAAACCACCCTCTGAAAGTTAAATATTTGTTGCAGTGAAGTTTGTTCTAAAAATATTCTTTGCCCACTCTATGATCCAAGTCTATTACCTTCAGAATTTTTTAAGAATTATTTCCTCTAGTTGTTATATATATGAAAGTTGTTGCAGTCCATGCTTTGTACTTGGTCCAGTGTTTGCTTATCTATTCTCACACTTGCTGTTATGAGCAGCACACTTACTGCCTTCTTCATATCTGCCTAGCTCTACTCTTTCCTTACTCCCCCCTGCACTAGTAACCGCTATTTTTTATAACTTAAAAATAAACACAGTTCTACAATGATGCATTTATACACTGCATAAACCCAAACTGTGAGATTAAGCTTGATTTCCTGTCTGCTTTCTTTATGCAAACATTTAATTTCTTTAAGAAACCAGTACTTTAAAGCGATGTTCTCAGGTTTGCAGAGAGAACACTGTACTTTCTCACCTCGGTACCCGTCATTCAGATCTGCCATAGGTCTCTTCCAAAAAAGTTCTAAACTTATTACAGCAGGAAGCTGGGTAATCTAGTGATGAGAGCAGGAGACTAAACATGAATGAAATCAGATAAATGTCCTGAGCCTTTGATCAGTCACCTGTGAAATGGTTCTATCAACATCCTCATCATGGGAGGATTGAACTCCTGGGACTGATCCTGCTAGGTCTTAAGTTCCCCAGCTCCTGCTGGGTTTCCTCACTGAAACACCAAGTCACTCGTGGAGATGCCTAGGACCTTGGTGGCTCTGGTTGGTAATCAGCAGAAAGGACATGTACAGAGCGCTCCATTACTACTCATTATTTTGGGAACACTAACACATAAATATGTATTTGTTGCAAATGCAGGTTGTGACTAATTCATTTATGAACTCCCTGAATTACGCCTGGTCATGTTGTACCAGGAGTTCAATTTTTGCATGTAGAAAAGAACCCACTGTGATTTCAAATGTAAATCAGCAGGATTTGTGCTCCTAACTCGGAAGCTTTCATAAATCCTACGCAGGAAGTCTATTCCCCATTCTCCCCTCTTAATACTGTAAATCATGGTTAAACTGTTCCAGTGTACAGGTTTGTATTCTGAAGTGGTGAAAACTGTATGGTCAGGTTTTTTGCAATTTTATTATGAACCTTACAATACTGTGTTCTCCTTTAAAGCTCTAGTGTTTAGAATGTTTAGCTTTTTATAAAAAAATAATTTCTGACCTTTGCAGTAGAGATGAGACTCCAAAGATCTCAAATAACCTGAATGTATACTTAAAATGTACTTAAATATGTAAAAACTCGTTTATGTACCTTGCTATTTGCTGGACTAAAGTCTGGTACGTAACGCTGAGTCATTGTACTGTGGACTTCAGACTGAAAATCTGTCTTGATATGTATCATCCATGTTAAGCACGCAAGTACAGTGTGTTTAGTGTCTGGAACAAGAAAGTGCTTATTCTGTGTTTAAAAAAAAACAAACCAGAAGAAAACAAAAACCAGCCAAACAAAAAAACACACCTCAGGCTTTAAACACAGAAAATGTTCATGTAATGTCACTGTTCAGTGTTTTCATTAGTTATTATGGTATCTCTCTTATTGGTAGGTATTAACTGAAGCCACTAAAAGCTATGGAACATTTTATAACAACCATTTTAATGAAGACACTCAGAACAGGGGAAGCAAACTATCAACAAGTCGCTAAATATTTTTGAAATGTGAACCCTCTAGTTTGTCACTCATGGAGAAGTTATACAAATTTATACTCATTCCACCTTTAGTTGCACCTAAATCTATTGTGGTGAGCTGAATTTTTTTCTAGGTTAAAATTAAATGTTTCTAATAGTAAAGATTAGGCACTATATACTGTTAACGCTTAAACTGGTTCTAAAAACAGAGATGATTACTAGGCCTTGGTCCCTTGCTCAGCTTACTTATGCTCTGTTATTCCATTTGAGGACATGGAATATTCTTTAGCATGTCATTCAAAACTCAACTGGATGATGACAGGAGGCACAATTTAAAGTGAGTTTTAAAAAAAAGGAAAAATCTCTAAAGACTATAGGGGAGATGACTAACTGCTTAGGTTTTTGATTTATAACTGGAGACAATGCCAAGCTTCACTTGAACTGTGAAGCAAAGTCCATATTTTGTTACAAACAGCAGCCAGCATAAAAGAAGAACTTAAAACATTTACCAGCAGTAAGGATGTCATCAAAAATTGCCTAATCTATCAGTATGTAGTCAAAAAAAGTGAACGTGTCAGCTAGCCTTGACTTTTAAGGTCTATGTTTTTTTGTCAGTCTTTAAATGGCTGGAATATTTCCCTGATGGAAACAGTTGAAGCTTTGCAGTTTGTCTTTCCAAATTAAGGTGGGCAAAGCATTTATGCAGTCCTGTCCTGTTTGTTGTGTTCTGAGACTGAGAGGGACTGCATGATTTTACAGGACTTTTTTCTAGTTTTTGACTTATGCTGATCCTCCAGATCACTGATTTGTCTTATGACAGTAGAAGTAACTACAATGTCTGTTACCTGTGTAGCCTGTGGGAAGCATATTGAGTGGCTCACAGCTGTGTTTTCATTTCATATAAATATTGTCCTTGTAGCAAAGGAAATAACCTCTGTAGGGTTGTACTATGTATTGTACTAATGGATCAGCTCAAATAAAACTTAAAGGTTGCTGCCTAAGTACCTGTTTGATCATGCAGTTATCTGTCTGTAAATACATACAAATGCATCTGTGAAGGGGAAGGTGTTTGAAATTAGGTTCATGGTTCAAGATGCCAGATGTAAAAGAATCGGCCTTCCATGGAGGCTTTGCACATTGGTACACATATACTTACTGGGTACAATAATATTTTGTAATCACTGTAATATTTTTTCAGAAAAAACATAGCTAGCAAAAGCGTCTCATCAACAAGGGTTATTTATAATGACACTAGACTGGAAGCAGACCTGCAGAAGGGATTCTCTAAGGAGCACTACACTGGGACAAACATGCTGTTCTACTAATAGCAGGAAAAGGGACTTCTAATTTTTCTGCTTTTAAAAGCCAAATGTTTTTAGAAGGCTCGAGACTTCTGTATCTAATTTAAAGTGATTGATACACGAGTAAGCACACAGTGAGCTTAACATATTATGCAGGGGTAAGATACTGTGTCTGTTATAACAGTCTGTTGTCACTAAGACAAATAATGCACTGGAAATTTGCAAGTGAAATACTGAAATCAAATGAATTTGCCTAAGAAGTAATGAGCCTTTCCTTGTCAAATTCACTCACTCCTAATTATAGTCCCCGCAGGAGAGTAACAGGTTAGACTCAGCAGGTATGTTTTAGCTAATGGAAACTACTGGTCTACACTTCCAGGAAAGGAACGGGAAGAATTTACTTTGGATTCTTTAATGGAAGTAGAAGAATATAAAGCTAGTAATACTTCAGAGTTGCTTGGTGGTCTCATATATATACTAAAGTCAGTTAGTATATAGTCTGTTTGCTTTTTTCCCCATGTGGTGACTGTCTCTGTATCTATCCCAGATTTAAGGCTCTACATTATAACAAGTTGTAACAAATTTAAATGAGTTTTCCTGGGTCAGAATACTGAATTCCCTTAAGAGGATGCAAATAAGCTCCATATCACCACTATGGTATTGGGAATCTTACTTGGCCCTTCTATCCTCCTACTAAACAACTTTGGCACAGACCTTGTTATTAGCAGGTTCTGGAAGCTATAAATCGAGGGTGATTTATCTTGTAATGAATCCAGTAAAAAGGCTGCCAGTATTCTGAATGGCAATTAAAGCAATCATATGATGTTCATTCTTTCTTTTATTTCTTTACCATTAGTGTCTTACACTGAATATCTAACGAGTGCATCATGACTACTATTAGTGACACTTCTAACTTATTTGTTCCAAGCGGTTCTTATCACTATATGTTCAATTTAGTTTCAGCTATTTTGAAACTGAAAATGTTGATTACAAAGTCAATCCCTGTCAGTGTATGACTTTGGATACTGGGTAATGCTACCTTTTGTGTTGGTTCTTACAAAAATCAATAGAAAGGCCTGAGAACACTTAATTCAGAATTGGGCTGAGCCTGTATACATTTGTCCTTTAATAATCTAAATTGTTTCTATTTAAAACAAGATGAAATTATATAATCCTTTTACTCATTCCAGTATTACTAACAAAATTTAGTACATTTTGGCACTTGGAAATGGTGGGCAAGTCTGTTCAAATTATGCTTTTATTGGAATAGGGAAAGGTAAAGAAAATAAGCCATTATTTTTATTTAATAAAAGTATAGATTAAATGTCACATAGTTCTTTTTCAAGGAATTACCTAGCATTACCTAAACATATGCTCTCCAGTAAAACATGCCTTTTACTTTGCATGAAATCCCTGTTATCACAGGTGAATATTTTAATTGCTTCTAATTGAAGGTGTGATCCAGTTTTGAAGTCAACTATAAAACTCCAATTAATTTCAAAGGGTTTCTGAAACAAATATCTTTAAGTCAGCCTATCTGGCTGATGTATAGCTGTGTCTGGCCTGTATTACCATGGAAACAAAGACTGTTATGTACCGCTTTTATCACTAAGTAGTATGTAAAATTCCTTTTCCCTTGACATTACGAATGCAGACCCATGACACTTTGGGGTGCGTAGTGGTAATGTTTGCCCGTATTCTATAGCAGTATATGGTTTCTCCTTAGCTGAGGTACAGGTAAAATGTTCTTAGTTCAGGACTGCTGAGCAAAGAAGGAAAGAGCATAAGAGGCAGTAGGCATATGAACATTTCAGGTCACAGTGCAAACCCCATTTGTTTGTTAAACAGTTCCTACTGCTACGATTAAGACAGAATTCCAGTATGGAGGGACAGCTGAAAGGAGCAGAGAGAAATAGTGTTGTACTCAAGTACGGAAGGCACTATTTCAAAGAATAAGGCATAAAATTTATGAAGGAAAAGGGAAAGCCGAGGGAATGACTTGCTGAGGCAAAAATGGATGAAAGGGTGATGAGATCTTCAGAGCAAATCTTTCGAAGTAGACTCAGTTTAGAAGGGAGCCTGTGGGTTAAAAGTCTGGAGGCAGTAGTCGTCAATGGATGCCCATCCTCTCTTCAGGAAAGAAACAGACAGAAAGCAATTGAAGTCTGCACTTGTTTCCCTAGTCAGTGAGAGCTCTACCAAACAGGGACTGCTCTTTTGTAAGATGACTTGTGAATAGCGTTGTTGTTCAGCTGTGCAGGTAGGCATATACTTAAAATTAATTTTAAAGAGGAACACATCAATGAATCTTTTGCATTAATGCGCTCTACCTGTAGCGGCCTGGGGTATGTACAATCACAGTAAACTATAAGGATTCCACTGGGTGATTTAAGGTTGGAATAATCATATTCAATAATGAATCAAGATGGACTGGCTGTAGCTCACCTATCTTTAGTCATCTGTCTTACCTAACCTTCAAGGTGGCATTTAGCGAATGGAGAGAGAGAGGCGTCTCATATTTGTTTTTCTTTACTCAATAGTCCTTGTCTAAAATGCACTCATCTGAAGATAGCTGGGTTCATTTGCCTTCTAGAAACGTGCAGTTCTCTTCATGGACTTTCAAGGGTGTTGAGGTGACCATCTTAGCCTGGAAGAATAAGGGCAAATGATGCAAATAGGCACTGAGATCTTATTGCTCATCTTACAAAGAAGAAGCTTTAGCATTTTTAATTTTTTTTTTTTGTTGCCATTTCACTGATTTCTGCTTCAAAACTCTCTTGTGAGAGATGGGGTGGTATGGCTTTTTTGTTGCCAGTGCTTAAAGTATTAATTTGAACTTATTTATATTCAGTCAACTCGTTTGTTTTTGAGTCGGTTGTTTTTCCTGCACAAGCTCAGGGGCAGTCATACTAACCCAACTAATCCAGAAAAGAGTGAATGTATTGATCAGTCCAGAATGAGGTGGAAATTTTTTTGAAATCTGTAAGGTCTATACTTAATTCCACTTAACTTCTTGAAAAGAGATCAACAGTGTGAATGTATATTACTGTGCTAGACTGGCTCAAAGGATATTTCTTTTACTCGTAAATTTGCTGTGTGCTGAAAGATGTATTAACAATCCTATGATCTAACAAACAGCTTCCTCTGCAGTGATGTCTCTTACAGTAATACATGTGAATGTCTGTCTTCTCAGGGGTGTTTGTGGGTAATAGGTTCTTCAATAGTTGTATATTTCTGACTAATGAATAAATCTAGAGTGGATAAATAAAACTGAGTGTTTTGTTTGAGCTGTGGGGTCAGTCCCTGCACCCTGTTCTATTTATGGCACAAATTATCTAATAAGTACTCAGGAAGACTATTGTTAGTCTTGCATTCCTACAAAGTTAGGGAATGAGCTTCCCTGCAGCTCCCAATTACAATGCTGATCCAAGATATTGGCAAAAACCATTCTCCTAGTTAGGAAGAAGGGTTGGCTGCAAAGCCAGCAAACCCTGATGCAGTTTTATTTATTTTTATGGGACGTTTAATTCCCTGTACACTGCAGGTCTCAAACAGTAGCAGATAATGTCCTTGTGCCTGTTCCCACGCTCTCTCTGTGGCTGGTACGTTGCTTTGAGATGTTCCCCGTCACTCCTAAGGGTGAGTGACACTATGTGCAATATGTTATCTTCTTGAGGGTCTCATGCAACTTCTCAGAAGTTGCGCTCAAACTTCCAAATACATCAGGCACCTTGTGTGCCTTTGCCTAAGGTAGGTGTGTTTTCTCACATTTAGGCTTCTTCCTGCTGTTTCTGCTACACCATTATGTGAAGATGCATAATTCCTTCCCACAGGTAACTCTGCCAAAATACAAGACAGCAGTTACATCCCTACTTCCAAACACCTTCCTTGCTTTTAATCACCCCACTGGTAGTTGCAAATGAAATTGCATAAAGAATATAAATATTAACATCTGGTTACAGTGTCTTTGGTTTTTTTTTAGATTACAAAATCTGCTGTTCCTTTTTGAAAACTAAATGTTAAATTCTGGAAAAAAGCAAAACCAATTTTGCCTTTCATGCTTGTCTATCTAGACTAGATTTTGATGAAATTGATACAACTTTCAAAAAATTGTCAGAAGAACGTATTTATAGGGCTATCATGTTCCTAGTGTAAAATAGTTCAGGCTCAGTGGTCCTGGCTGTATCTAGTCCTATGGCCTTTGTACATGCTTCTGAAACCTTCAGAGGGTCATAAGCTTTTCCCTTTTCTAGTAACTACAATTTTTAATATCTATTGTTCTAACAATCCCACTTTTGATTTCTGTTTGATATTGTACTCAGTTCTGGGAAAATTTTCTTTAATATAAACATGTCTTCCCAACTGAATAAGTATTAGAAAATTGGATAATAGGAGCTAAACGTGGGAATTCCTTAGTACTTGTCATCTTTAGTGTGATTTGGCAGTGTGCAGCAGAGTATGCAAAGACCAACTGTTATCACAACTGCTAGATTTAACTTCACCTTTTTTTGGTGACAATACAGATCAAGGTGAGACACTTATAATGAAATGACATGGCATTCCAAAACTGTTTCTTTGTCTGCAGATCAATTCCTTCTAGACTGCCCCC
>NW_008824994.1:71279-71650 GCF_000699105.1 Pygoscelis adeliae | reverse complement strand
TTCTTCTCCTTCTCCTTCTTCTTCTTCACCTCCTTCTCCGGTCCTCGCTCAGTGTCCCGCTGCCGCTCCGTTTGGTTCTCTGTTATCTGTTCAACGTCCTTGCTCCAAGGCCACCGTTGTGATTAGGGGCAAGGTAGGCGTCCGTACGGTGGACGGGCGAGGAGAAGGGGGAGGAGGAGGAGTTGTAGGAGGAGGAAGGCGTCCGGACGTTCTGGCCCCCAGTCTGAGGTTGCTGCAGGTTGAGGATGCTGTCGATGGCGCTCTGTAGGTGCTCGTTGAGGGAGTCGTCCTGGGGGCTGTCGCTGGAGAAGCTGGCGTTGTCCACCTCGAAGGACTCCGCCTTCCTACGCTTGGCCGGGGGCAGCGGGCGC
>NW_008824994.1:69611-70561 GCF_000699105.1 Pygoscelis adeliae | reverse complement strand
GGCACCGACGGGGACCCCCCGCTGTTCTTGATCACCAGCTTGGTGGGGTGGATGGGGGGGGCCGGCTGCACGGGGGGCACCTTCAGGCTCTCGGGGGCCGGCGCCACGCTGGAGACGGAGGCCAGGGCCACTGAGGAGGAGAGGCTCTGCGAGCGGGAGGACGATGAGGAGACGTACTCGTCTGGAACGGAAACACCACCTCAGGCGCTAGTGCCAGCACGAAACGCTATCCCTGTACTCTTTTTTTTTTTTTAACTAATAATAAAAAATTATTCTAATACTATTATTGCAAAACACGTTATTTTGCAAATTTGCCTGCTTGCGCTGGGATCTATTTTTTTCCCCTCTCACCAGCTTACGCCTCTCAGGCCCTCTTCCCTCCGAGAGCTGCCACTTCTGACGGAGCTCATCCCTCGGTATCTCGCCCGGGGAAAGAGGCAGTAACTTAAACAACGAACCTTTAGTAAAGAACCTCCAGAGCAGGCAGGAACAAAGAGCAATTTGTCGGGAGCCCGAACACTGCGCTCTCGCTTTGCGTTAAGTAAGGCTCGGGCCACCGAGATCTTTAACACAGAGGAGTGGGCGGGGGGGAGTACAGACGGCAGCAGGCAACGCTCAATCTTATTTTCAACAGCTTTTCCCCCAAAATCCCTGCCGGCCCCGGTGGAACAGGGCGACGCTGTCCCGCCCTGAGCATCGCAGGGTACGGAGAGGTCATGCCTGGCCTCTGAAGAGGAGGAAAACATCAAAAAACCAAGCATACGGTTATAAAAGGGGGACAAACAGAAGCCGTAATCCGTCTCCCACCTGGTTTCTCCTTTGCCAATTGCTTGTCGAGCGCTAACATGGTCTTTTCCTCCTGTATAAACATGCGGTCGATCATCACCATCTCCGCAGAAGGACTGACTCTCTGCAGACGAGGAACAGAAAGGAGGAGGGAGAGGAGAGGG
>NW_008824994.1:69280-69522 GCF_000699105.1 Pygoscelis adeliae | reverse complement strand
CCTTAACACAGTCTATTGTTCGTCCAGATTTCTCCCCGTCCCCGTTCATAAAGAGCAACGAAGGCTCAACGCAGAGCTGCCTTCTGCCGAATTCACGGCGAGATTAATACCAATCGCTTGCAAAGGCCGGACCGAGCCGAGGGCAGGGAGAGGAAAGCTTTCCTAGCTCCGCAGAAATCCAGGGGCTGAGCCCCCACCGACTCCACCGCGGCAGGACAGAGCCCGTGCGCCCACCACGGGGG
>NW_008824994.1:68306-69257 GCF_000699105.1 Pygoscelis adeliae | reverse complement strand
CCGACTCCACCGCGGCAGGACAGAGCCCGTAGCCCACCACGGGGGCCACGCCGCACAGACGACGCGGCGCCGAACCCGAAAAGCCGCGGATCGACCGGAGCAGCCCGCGTCGGAGAAACAGTCGTGTTTGTAGCCCCACCGGGTCAGACTGGAGAAGGCAGGACGCCGGACTCACCCGAGACTCCTCTAAGAGCAGCAGGCGGTACTTGTTCAACATCGCTTGCGTGCGCTTCAGCAGCTGGGTAGACACCACTTCAAACTCCTCGTCCACTGCGAGGAAGAGGAGGATGGGGAGAAAAGGAAGTTTGTGTCACAAGGCAAACGCAGATACGGGGTCGGTGGCTCTTTATTATTAACTTTTTCAGCGGACTCACCTGGGGGAGACCCTGAAAAAAGGGGTTCAGTGTAATGTTTAATTGCTGTGATTGTTAAGAATCTGCTAAGGTCCGCTCTAATGCTTTTTCAAAACACGCAGAGACTGCGACCGACCTTTAACGCAGCTTTGAGCTACTCCAGGTCGGAAACCCTGGAAAACTTCACACATATTGTCTCGGGAATTTACGTTTTTCTAGAGTGAAGGCATAGATCTGTTTCTCCGTTTTTTTGGTTTTTTTTTTCAGTATTAAAACCCCCGCTTCTTTTTTCAAAGCTCAATCCACCGTCCTCACGTTTTGGCAGCCCCGGAGGGCTGTGGGCCACCCCCCGGGAGGACTCACCCTTCCTGTAGTCTTGAGCAGAGGGCAGCATCCCCTGGTAGACGTGGTAGGGCAGGAGCCGCTGCAAGGCATCGTCGAAGGAGCGGAACGACGTCTTGTAGTCGGGATGCAGCACCGCGCCCTGGTGTTTGTGCAGCTGCTCCAGGAAACTGGAAGGAAGGAAAAGAGGGAAAACTGCTGGGGGCGGGGGGGGGGCGCGGGGTTCGACAGGCAGAATTCCCCGTTTCCAGTGTTA
>NW_008824994.1:67650-68074 GCF_000699105.1 Pygoscelis adeliae | reverse complement strand
CCTGGGGGGAGAAGAAAGGACGCGGTGAAGAGGGCCCGCCGCCGCCGCGCCGGGTTTAACCCGCGCCGGCAGCTGGACTGAGCCCGCGCTAGGGGGAATTCATCCTCTTCTGAGGGAACTGAGATACAGGAGCGGAACTGCGGAGACCGGCAACTGCTCTGGGAAGAAAGAGAACGGACCGAATGGGTTTAGAATTAGGGGAAAGAGCAAAAGGAGAAAGGGCGGAGTACCACGGATTTTAAGCGTGGAGGAAGGCTTCCGCTCACTTTGACAAAACAGCTTTCCGTGTATTTAGCGTATACTGATATCTGTATGTCATATATCAATCGGTATATTTAGAGTTCCCCACGCGAACGGGATGCGCCAACGACCTGCGAATGAACCTCATTTCTTTCACCGACAACGCCTGACGGTCGCCAGTCCT
>NW_008824994.1:66455-67520 GCF_000699105.1 Pygoscelis adeliae | reverse complement strand
GGCACGGCCTGCTACAATCCTTTCCCAACGACCTGGATCTGCAAGGGACCTTTCCCCAGGTTCAGGCCTGAGACGGAACTGATGACGCCAGGCTTAGTCTGCGGAAGAAACGGAACGAAATGGCTTTGTTTAGAATCCCGGAGCGATTTCACCAAATAACAACCGCCAAAACACGCGGCGAGAAACCGCCTGCCAAGACAACGTTGGTCGTTGGCGAAAAGAGCTCGCAGGCGGCTTCCCCACTGCTCAGGTGTAAACGCCCAAGTCTAAGATGTATTTCTGCACAAAAGTAGAACTGTTCTAATTTGTACTTCCAGAAATCTACGCCAGCGGTCCTGAAATCCCATTAAATCATCGGTAAGTAACCGGTTCTCTTAAAGAGGAGGAACAAAGCAGCCCCCCCCTCCCCAAAAGTTTGATTAATATTGGTGGGAACGGTTAATTCTGTATCACCTTTAGAGGTTCAGAGCACTTCAAAAGTGGGGAAAAAAAAGTTTCTGGAATTAATTCTTCCTTTTTGAATAAAATGGAGGGGAACGCCGACAGATTTGTTTACTCTCAAGGTGGAAAACTTTGGAATACCACGGAAAACCATGAAAAATGCTTCCTCACCTGAACTGGCTGCTGTATGGCAAGAGGTGTTCCTGACTTCCCCTGTGCTGCAGCCCCCTTCCCAGCAGAAATCGGCGTGGAAACGCTGGAGAAGGTTTTACTCTCCGCAGGAACCGGGGCGGTAATACCTAGCAAACGTAAAACAGACGGGGGTTTCGTGTTTAAGTCGGAGCCTAGATAATAAATGACGTCGTCCTAGATTCCCCCAGCACGTTTCATCCCGAAGGACCGAGCTTTATCAAAAAAACCGAGCGCGAATGAGCAGCAGAGTTCGATCGCCCCGACCCTGGCTCCCCGCGCTGACAGGTTTCACCCCGTTGCCCTTTCCTCGCACACGAAGCATCGCTTCCGCAGCTTGGCTCTCCCGAAACAAGGGCGGCGCAGCGCTCGCCTACCACGACACTTGTGGTTTTGGGACGCCTTCCCGTGTTTTCCCCTGCCCGAGAGCTGGAG
>NW_008824994.1:63369-64370 GCF_000699105.1 Pygoscelis adeliae | reverse complement strand
CACAGAGCGCAAGCCGCTCTGAAAGCGGCTTCGCAAATCGCTCGTAGAGCATCTCTGCCTCCTGCGGTAACGAAGCCCCGGGAAAACGAGCTCCTGCTCTCGGCCGGTCTGCCCTAGCACCCGCCCTAAGCCCCCTGGGTAACGCTGCTGGGGGAGTCCCCGTCCCCCCACCCCGGGATGTTGGGGGCCACGGCGCCGCCGGAGCTGCCCAGCCCTGAGTGTGGCCCAGTGTCGCTTTTAAGAGCATTTTTAGGGTGGGGATAAGGTAAAGCTGCGGGAGGGCGTCTACCCCGGCTTCGCTTGGGCTTCCAAAAGCAGCTCCGCGCCACCGCCACGTCGGCCGAGGCAGGGACCCCCGGGGCCGGGATGGCCAGCCCGTCCAGCCTCCCTGTGAGACCAAGGAAGAAGCGTTTTCTAGTTTTCTCCCCCCAAAAACACCCTTACCACTGTGCCCCCAGGACTGGCTGGAGCGATGCTTGGACATACTCCCGCCGCAGCCGATGCAAATCTGAGGCTGCCGCTCCCCTGGGGAAGGGGGTCCACGGCCATCGGCTCCCCAGAGCGCTGCCGGAGCAGCTAACGCTGGCCGGAGTTTAACGAGGACGGCCCTAACGGCCCTCGCTACTGTGAGCGCCCGCTCAGCATCCCGCTTTTTAAATTTCTGGGGAGAGATTCACCCCGGGAGCCGCGCTCTCATTGTGCCTCAAAATATCCCTCTGATTAATAGCAATTATAGTACTTCGTAACTACCAACTGCTGCGGAAATATAAAGAACCGGGGAGGGGGGGAAAAGTAACGAAGCCCCTGGCAGGGACAAAAATGTACCAGACAGCGGCTTGCGAGCGTGAAGGGAGAGGAGGAGAAAAAGCAACGCAGGGCGGCAGCAGCTTTCAGGGTTAGTGAGGACCTGCAGGCAAGCGAGCGGGAGCAGCCGGAGCTCGGAGGGGAGACGGACGGACAGAGGGCGGGACGGCAGGGTGGCTGGCAGGGGGAGGAGAGCT
>NW_008824994.1:60400-62101 GCF_000699105.1 Pygoscelis adeliae | reverse complement strand
GTCCTCCTCCTTCGCCTGCCTCTCGCCGCATCCGTCCCCGCGCCCCTCCCGGCACCGCTACACCTACTTCATCGGCAATGCCACAAGGCGGCTGCCGAAGAGAAAACCGTGGCTGCTCTCGCCCCGGATGCGGGCACCGCGTCTTCCAGGGCTCATGGTTGGCAGGAGAAGCGGGATGGTGCCGGTACAGCCGGCAAGGGAAACAGCTCTCTCTGGAGGTGGGAGAGGGACTTTGCAGGGGAAGGCAGTGGGACCCGTCACGTCCGACCACAGTCCGGTAACGCAACCGCAGCAATATTTAGCACCATCGCAGATTTAGGTACGTCCCGGCAAAAAGCCTACCGTCAAACGCAGAACCCCCGCACCGTTACGACTAAGCATTAACGCTCTACCTGGCACCTCGACCTGCATTAAACGGCAAATAGAGACAAAAGCTGGTGGAGCCGGGGCGCGCCGCGCGCGCCAAGCCCTGCGCATCGGCTTCTCCCGATGGCGGGAAGGGTTTTCTCCACTGCCGAATCTCGGGGCGGGGGCCGTGAGTTTCTTAAACCCCCAGTGACGGCTCGAACTGTAACCCTTTAGTCACAGGTGGACGCCTGGTTTTAATTACGCTGACATACCGGGAGGTGACCGTCAACATCAAGCCCAAATACCCAAAGACGTATCCGTGCTACTAGTTACGCCAAGAAAAGTTCAAATGAGAATTTTAAAGCTTCCCACTGTTGAAATAATAATAATAAAATAATAGAGAGCGCTCGCTCGCTCTCTTCCCATTTCTTTCTCTGATAATTCAGGGACTTTGGTAGGTTATGGACGAGCACCCACCTTTATGAATTTGAGTTTAAGAACAGAGAAAACCCACAACGGTTCAAATCTGGTGTCTAAAACGTCACCAAACCCTTTACCAACGTAGGTAAGACCAGATGGGATGTCCGCAGCCCTCACTGGACCGACCTCGACCTCCTCGCGCTGGTAGACGGGTGGGTCGCACCCAACGCGTCCGCAGCGGGGACTCTCGCAACGAGACGCTGCGCGTTGCTGCCCACCCGGCTGCTGTCGTTCCTTCTAGAGCTGCCCAATTATTTTTAAAGGTCTGACTCGAGCTAACGAAGGTAGGAAACCCTGAGTGGGAAAGCAGGACCGACGCCGCAGGCTGAGCTCAACCCTGAGCCGCAGACGGAGCACGGGGACGAGGCGGACGCCGGGTCCACGCCGACCCCTCCGTGCTGCAGCGGTGGCTTTGGTGACCTGGACGGGCCCGTCACCAGCTCCTCCTTCCAAAAGCAAGGTGACGGCACTCGCCTACATGCAGAGCGGCCCTGAGCCCCGCTCACTGCTTCCGGCAACTTTTTAAACACCTACTGAGGAAGGGACTTGCCCTGGGGTGGGAAGACAACACGCAGAGAATTAAGACTACGCAGGAGCACTTCTAGCACGTACGGCATGTAAAGCAAGCCCGAAAGTGGGGCTCTCCAGAGCCCTCCGCGCCTGGTGTCGGTCTCCGAACACCCAGCGGGCTGCGAACACCGCGGCCGGCGCCCAGAGGGGCTCTACTTGCCTGCTGTAGGAACATCTGCATGGAGTCCTGGTTGATGACGGCTCCGGCGGCTGCCTGCCCCAGGATGATCTTCTCCGGGCTGGAGGCCAAGCTGGGGCTGGGCTGGGAAGTCACGGGCTGCTGGGCGGGCGGCGGAGGGGGCG
>NW_008824994.1:57613-60278 GCF_000699105.1 Pygoscelis adeliae | reverse complement strand
GAGGACTGGTCGGCGCTGGGCAGCAGGCTGGCACCCGAGGCGGGCTGCGGCTGGACGAGGCCGGGGCTTTGGCTGCTGGTGGTGGCGGAGGCTTGGATGCTCACCGCCTGGCCGAGGTTCTCGGTGGCGTTGAGCATGGCCACCTGGTTGGGCAGCGTCACCCCCTGGATCACCGTCTGCCCCGTCTGGCCCAGCGAGGCGGCCACGGAGGGTTGGCTCTGCGTGGTCAAACTGCCCGCCAGCGAAACGGGCATCTGGAAGAGAGCTGGCTGACCCACCTGGCCGGGCTGGAGCTGGATGGGAGCCGAGAGTATGTGAGCGGTGCCGTGGGCGTTCTGCGAGGTGAGCACCTGGCCCAGGTTCAGCTGGCTGGCGATGTTCTGGTTGGTGAGGATCTGGGCCGGCAAGGCCTGGTTGGTTATCAGCTGTCCGCCCGGCCCTTGGCTAGTTATGATATGGGCTTGCCCGCCGGGGTGGGAGGTGGTCAGGATCTGCCCTCCCATGTTGGCCTGCAGGGCCGAGAGCTGCTGGGGTATCTGCACGGCGGAGGCGCCCGCCAGCTGCCCGGGGAGGAGGAACTGGTTCTGGCCCTGCAGCATGGCCTGCGGGACGTGCTGGGCGGGGATGACGATGCTGCTGCCCTGGTTCAGCAAGTGGACGCTCATGGGCTTGCTGAGGGCTTGCTGCTGCGGCGGCGGCTGCTTGAAGACGTTGGCTGGAAGCCCCTGGGGGAAGCCCGACAGCACCACGTTCTGCCCGGGTTTGCTGGCCATGAAGGTCAGGTTCTGCTGGGCCTTCTGCTGCTGCAGGGTGGCTTCGTTCTGGATGGTCAGGGTGGTGTTGTTGGAACCGAAGGGCTTGGGCGTGATCTGGTACAGCTTCTGCTGGAGGACCCCGGCGGGTTTGGGCTGAATCGGGGTGGGCGTCCTGTGAATGATGACGTTTTGGGCCTGCACCAAGGGGCTGCTCAAGTTCGAGGTGACGGTGAGCGGCTGGGAGCCTTGGGTCCCGGACACGCTCCCGAACATGGAGTTCCCGTTCAGCGTCGTGGTGGCCACCGTCGGCAGGTTCTTCTGGATGACGAGACCGGCGCTTTGCGGAGAGACCCCCGTCGAGGCGAGGGTGACCTGCTGCTGCTCGGGTGCCGTCTGGGTGATGTAGCTGCCGACGGGCATGGTGGCCACTTGGGAGGGCTGAACCTGCTTGGCGATGATCTGCTGCGCCGACTGGTTGATGGCCATCACTTGCTGCCCGACCACCTGAATCGGCCCGATTCCCAGCGTCCCGCTGGGGCTGCCGTTGGGCAAGCCCTGGAGGTTGGAGATGGGCTGGATGGTGACGTTCCCCAAGCCAACTTGCTGGAGGAAAGGCTGAACGCTGATGGCCTTGTTGACGACATCCGCTCCCACCGACTGCTGCACCAGGGCTTGGTGCGTCAGGACGGCGGGTTGCTGCAGCCCGATCAGGTCGGCCCCGCTGGAGAAGATCTGCGGGGTGCCGTCGGAGGCCGTCTGCACCACCGGCTGAAGGGTGGGAAGCTGGAAGGAGCCCAGGTCCAGCTCGGCCTCTGCCTCCAGCGTCTGCTCAGTGATGTTCGCCTCTTGCAGGCTCTGCTGGAGGATGTCGCAGGGCTGGTCCGAGTTCTGCAGGTTCGCCCCGCTGCTGGACGGCGACCCCAGGATGTCATCTTCTAAAAAGTCAAGGTCCACGCTGGTCGTGGGCTGACTCTGCTCGGTGCTCAGATGGTTGCCGGAGGACTCTTGTACGTGCAGCTGGGAGAGAGCGGGTCAGAGGGGAGAAGAAAGAAGAAGGCATTGAGCTCAAGCATGGGGAAGAGGGCTTCAAGTCAACTGCTCAACAGCTTTCGTGAGCCGCCTCAGAGAGGAGCGGGTGAACAGTGCCCTCACGCAGTCTGCACCTCGATTTGCTAAGCGTGGAAAGCATTTCGGCATCCCTGGGAGAGCCTAAATTGACGCACGGCATCGTCTGAGAGCAGGCGAGGCGGACATCAAACGACTTGCTTTAAGTGAGGGAGGGGGCTGATGGCAGAGCCGGTTAACGGCATCCCAAGGACCGTTTAAGCTTCACGTTTCCACGCGTTAAGCCATTTCAATGCCACCAAATATGAGAGTTCTGAATACATTCCTTGCCTTTCTCACTCTTAAAGATTAAGCTGTGGTTGGGATCGGAAGCGGAAATTTCGTATTCTAGAAACAAGCCTAAAAAACTCACCGAAAACCCAGCCCTTAAAAACTCACCGAAAACCCAGCCCTTTTCTTGCAAGAGATGTTCAAGCAGCAGCCGAGTTAACCCAGACACGCGCTGCAGCGCGTCGCTATAGGCGGCCCTCCCACAGCGAGGGCGTAGGCAGGGTGTCCCTGGGCTAGCACCCCGCACGCAGCAAAGGCCGCGCTGGGAAGAACCACGAAAATAACGGAAAAGCAACAGGCAGCCTAACCTCGGACCCCACCAGCTCTGTGCCGTCGAGTTTCGTGAAACACAGATCTAACCAGGAAGTTAAAAAATAAAGCAAAACAAAACAAAACAAAAAAATCAAAGTAGAAGTAAACCACAACTGCTAGGTACGTTTGTTGGTTATAAAACATCGGCAGCTTTACCCAAAGTCTTCATAAAAAATAAAACGGAATGGAGAAAAAAAAAATAA
>NW_008824994.1:52749-57517 GCF_000699105.1 Pygoscelis adeliae | reverse complement strand
GTTCTGGGGGAAAAAGAAAAAAAAAAAAAAAGAGAAAAAAGGAAAAAAAAAAGGACTTTTAGAATCTACTTCCACCCATTTCACCTTTGCTGTGGCAGCGGTCTGCGAGGAAAGGGAGCGCTCCAGTCCAAGGGGGAACTGCGAGGGATTTTTCTTCTCACAAACTTTTTAAAGCGTTCTTTACTCACGTTATCCCTACTGCCTGTGAGGTGTGAGAGCACGGTTACACCTTTCTCCTTCTTCACCTGATTTTCTATCCTCAAAGCTTTTCCCTGGGTGAAAGCAGACTTTGTATCTGCACGTGAAATCAGCTTTTCTCCCCCGCTGTATGGGGAACCTGTTGGAGCTGTTTCTCTATAAATCTTGGGGAATAATCCCTGCGTCCTGCCTCTTTTGCTAGACCTGGGAGACGGATGAAAAACAAGCCTGCGAAACAAAAAAAAAAAAAAAAGAAGAAAAAAAAAAAGGGGGGGGGGGGGGAAAAAAGGGAAAGGTTTCTAAGCTGACATTCCCCAAGTATAAATTAAAAAAAATACATACCCCAGCACCTTCAAAAAAGGCACTGGCTGCATCTCCTGTGTTGTCCAGGAGATCATCACTGTCAATCTGTAATTAAAAAGATTTTATTTACTTTCTTTAGATATAGTACGGAAAAAAAAAAAAGATGGAAAAAAAATGAGTGCAGTTGCTGACGGGCAGCCCCTGGGAAGCGCTGAGCTCTCACCCGGGGGCAGCGGTGGGGCAGCGTCCCTCCCCGCCCCCGGCTCCTGCCGGCAGGCACCCCATTTCGGCTCAAAGTGCCCCAAAACCCCGGCTGGCCGCCCCCCACGGGCCTTTCGGGAGCTGCCGGTCCGAGAGCTGCCCGGTGCGCTTGGCTGGGGTCCTCAAAAGTCCTGAAAACTAAAAGGGTCCTGACCTCGGGGGTTTCTTTCTTTAGAAAAACTCATTGTTTATTTAAAATAAAGGAAGTTTGCGTTAAAGTTTTTGGCGAATAGAAACAAGTGGTCGCTCACCTTTTCGGATCCATGTAAAAAATCGTTCAAGGCCTGAGGATCGCTGCAAAACAACACACGAAACCGTTTAGGGATGCAACACGTGACCCGCCTCGAGTCAGGCGTGAAACGCGTGTTTCTAATTAATGCATTAACACAACTTTGAATGCTCTTAAGTGCAATAGCCAACGACGTACACGGGTTTATACTTCAGTGGCTACGCTTCGCTACAGATATAAATTAACGTGTAGGTGCTCAGAGAAGGTCAGTCTTCTCCTGGGTCGCTAACACTGCCTCACTCCCCTTCCCCTGCTAATTCTGCAAAGCCCCAGTTACCGACGGTTTCATAACCACAACAAACCCCTTTGGAAAATTCGCCTGCCTTGGCTGCCGACAGGCAGCTTGTCAAAAAAATCGTTTGGGCGACCTGCTAACGAGCATCCCCAGCCCGGTGCTGCCGGTGGCAAGCAAGGGTTGGAGTGCAGCGCGTGGATCCCTAAAAGTCGTAGTCGTTGGCAAAATACCAGGGAGATGGGATTTAGTCACACTGCAAGTGGGCCAAGTGAAACGTGGGATGCGGAGAGTCTGTTCTTTCCTCGCGTGAAGTCGTGTAAAACCTCCTCCGGCGCAGCCCTGGAGAAGCCCAGAGCCCTCCGAGCTTCACAGGAGGAAACAAAACCATACATTGGGCGGGGTTTCTGAGTTTGGGAAGTTTGCAGACCCTTTGGAGCACACCTCGGATGATTTTTGGCTCCGGGAGACCCAGCCCGGCACTGGAGAAGCTGCGGTGACCGATGGGGACACGCCTACAGACCGAGGGTGGCAGAAACCCCTTCCCACCCCTACGCCTTCCCCAAAACAGCACGAGAGACGACGAACCGCCGCGGCGCCCAGCTCACGGCGCGGTGCTACTTACCAAATTACATCTAGCAGGCACCGGCCGTCTTCATCATCCATGTCAACTGCAAAGAGCGGAGAGAGACCACGTTACCGTCAGGAGAGCAGAGGGGTTGGGAGCGGCTCCTTGCTCCCTCCAGCCCAAACACCGCGCTTTGCTTTTCCTCCCCATCCCCAGTGACGACGATGATGATGATGCCCTGCTGCTATCTGATGGTGGAGGGGCAGGGGACTGGACCAGAGGTCCCCCTGCAGACACGGGGACCGACCGAGTCCAGAGGAGGATCAACCATGGACGGGAGCACCGAGTGGTGCGAGGTCACGGCCATCGGCCCAAAAACCACCGCCCCCTCCAATATCATTCTCTGCTGGAGAAGCTGATGGTGGCAAAGCCACCCGTCTCCACCACCGTTCCTCGAGCAGCGGCTATGGGTGAGACAACCGGGAAGCCAAAAGCGTGGTCAGCCGAGCCCTGTAACTGGCAGCCGAGGGATCCGCTCGTCCCTCCACCGCTCCCCGTCCCTCCACCGGATGGATTTCACCGGCAGTTCTCCCAACCGGGGGTTAGGTTTCACTCTGAAACCCAAACCCGCCGGTTTTCGCCTTGTTTTCAGCCCGCCGAGGGGGACCGGTGACCCCGGCCGGCTGTGCCCGGTGTAGGACACGTCCCAGACCCTCAACACCGGGAGGTGGTGAGAGCCAGATCCCGGCACCCGCAGGCACGGCTTGGCGAAACTCGTATTTAAAAATCACACATTTACACATTTTTATCCCTAAACGTTCGCCATAGCCAAATGTATCGGGAGGCGTTTTGCTTCAGAAGGTGGAATTGAGGATTTTCCGCCAATAACCTGAGATCTGGCACCAGGCCACCTCCTCGCAAACCCGTTTTTAATGACCTGGAAAAGGGTGGGGGTTTGGTTTGGGTTTTTTTTTGTGTTTCCCCTCTTTTCCTCAGATCTGCTCCACAGCTGTGGTCTGGGCAGGGTTCGGAGGCGCAGCGGTATGAAACTCAGCTAGTAAAAATCAAGAAGGAGGAGAGGGGGACGGAAAAGTCGGAAAAAGAAAAAAAAAATGGGGAAACTCACTGCAGGAGAAAGATGCCTTTAATGGGCTGAAGTTCACGGTTTTGAACAATCTGCCTTCAGTCGTTGTCTGTCGGCTGTAATTATTTTCAGGACCAGCAAACGAATAATCTAAATACGCCAGCGAAAGCTCCGGGACCGCTCGACTCACTACTCCGGAGAAGACCGTAACCCGAAGAGCACGCGCCGCTTGACATGGAGAATAGAATCAGACCGTGTATTTTAATTCTTCCACTGTTCCAGGCGTTCTGCTGAGTATTTAGGACTAACGAAGCATCTACAGAAACGCGGAACGGAGATTTTCTCCGAGTTCCAGCTGAAATCTTCCCCTACCCGGCGGGCGCACGCAACGTCGCGTCTCCCCGAGGGAGCAGAGCATCGCTCGCCGGGCTCGGGACACACGCCGGCACTTCTAACCACGCACCGGGCAAACCGCCGGTAGTTCTTAAGGCTGAGAAAGCCCGGCTCAGCGCCGCAGAAATCACCCCCAAAAATGATGGTATTTACAAAGTTCTGCCCCCGTCTTTGGCTTCCTGCTACAGCCCTCGGGTAAGGGAGCCTCGGGAGGCTTTATGAATTGAGATGCTTTGCCGCTACCTGGACTTCTGCCTTGTCACTCGGCGATATTGGTTACAGACGGCTCACCGGGTTGGGAGGAGGAAATTAAAACCGCTTTTTAAAGCAATGATGTACGGCAGCCGCGCCGGGCGCACCTGCACGAAGAGCGGGGTCCCGACCCCGAACACACTCGACGGGCGCGCAGGAATTACACTCAGGCGGAGCAAGGGCACGATGCTATTAAATTAGACCGGGAATATTCTATGTTATTTTTCACAGTTACGAAGCAGCGTGGTGCTGAGGCGGGTCAGGTCCGTTATTGCTAACTAATGGACAGGAGGGAGAGCCGGGGCCTGAATCTTAAAAACAATAATTAAAAAAAGCTGTATTCAAAACCGGACGAAACCCCCAGCGGTCTGAATTCTCACCGCAAATATAAATATACGATATTGCTTAAATACATGCAGTAAACCCGCTTACTTTTACCCCCACGCGTCAGGCAAAGGGCGCTGCAGGGGAGCTGACGGCGAGCATCACCCCGGCCGTATTTGAGGGCGACGCTCGTTGCTAGAGGGAAGGAACAAGCGCGGTGTCACGAACCGCGAGCGGCATCATCACCGCAGGGCAGGGGAAGGCGCTGCAGGGAAGTTATGATGTCAGCTGATAAAGTGCGCTTGAAGTAAACAAAACAAGAAAAGAGAAATAACGGATTTGCCAAAGGATTTGTTTCACTGCTGGATTTGACGCGGCTTCCCCGTTGTTGGGGTAGAACAAAACCAAAACAGGCCGGAAACACCGAACGGGTGATTGAGCGGTGACCCGAGAGGGTCCATTTTTACCCCTTTTTAAACCACAAAATAACATCCCTGGGTCGGTCTCCCTTGAAATACCAACTCCCTCAGCCTCCAGCAGCTTTACTGCTCCCTACCCGGGCGAGAGCGGGGAGGACGTCGGCCTCCGTCAGCCTCCAGCAAGGGCTCGCGCGCTTGGCGTGCACGAGCTTTCACTTATTTCTACCTCCAAAAATACACTCGCCTATATCGCAAGGATTTAAGACTCTTTTGAGATGGGAAGCAGAGGGAAAGCGTTCTTAACGTCGCGGGTGCGACACGAGATGACGTGGTCTTCCCCCTTTTAAAACGGGAAGCAGAGGTACGAGGTCACCGGGGAACGGGAGCGTTTCACGCGCGTTAATGTAACTCCACGCCCGGGAAATCATATTTGAGGCTTTTTAAT
>NW_008824994.1:46266-52726 GCF_000699105.1 Pygoscelis adeliae | reverse complement strand
GGGGGAATGGGTGTCCCCGACACCCTGACCACTAGTTTGAATTATTCTTTAAGCGGGAAGTTAGGTACGACACCGACACGTCCCGCCGGTGGAAGGGCGGGCTCTTGACCCGCCCCGCGCCGCGGTCGGGCAATACTCGAGCTGCGAACCGAAGCTGAAGCAACCATCCTTTAGCGAGAGCTCTGCCCCTCAGACGGAGCACGGCAAGTCGAAGCGCAAAACGCAAGGGGCCGGCAAGCGTTCCAGTCAATCCCGTTTGCTACGCGCGCACGGCAAGCGTTTCGTCATTGTATTTGTGAAGAGCCAGGTTTTACACCTTTAAGATGTAAAAAACCCCCTGCCGTTACTTTGCTTCAGAAGAGCTGGACGAAACCGCTTTTATTATAAAAACGCACATTTTCATGGTTCCCCGCCCCCCCCCCCCCCCCCACATACCCCCCCCCCCCCCAACTTCTAAAATTTATTTTTCTGTCATTTTTGCTGTATTCCACTTCAGAAACGAATGGTTTCGCCAACACACACAACACCACTTTCCCTGGCAGCAACCAGCCCACACGCTCCGCGGCTGCAGAGGACTTTCAAGTCTTCGAAACACTTTCAAGCTTTGATCCTTGCACCGTCCTGTGCGGAGCGTGGCACGGCTGAAAACCCGCAAGCTGAGAGAAGTCGGGGAACCTAAGATACTCCCAAAAACTGTCAGCGAAAGCACTTACGAACATCATTTCACGTCCAAGTCACGCTCGTAACACTACCGTCAAGGCGGAAAGTCGATTTCTACAACAGAGAGCACTGTCCGCCATGGATGTATTTAGAGTATTTGGTAGTAGGACGAAGAGACGATGTGATTCAGCGAGGGGGTCACGAGGTGAGAGCTCCGAGGCCCTGGATCCACTCCCACTACTGACCTTGCCCGCCACTTCACGTTCGTGCGCTTTCGGTCCTTTCCTCCTCCGTAAAACCAAAATCACGACCGCAGCACTTCGGAAACGCGTGGGGATCTGCGGGTGAACGTCCTTAAGCAAACTATCTTAAGTCAGCTCGTTTCTTTAACGCCACCGAATGCGCACCCGTACATCTGAAATACCAGGGTGCTGTTTAATTAACCTGGAAAGCGCAATAGTGTTTTCAGAGACGCGCTCCTCTTTCAAACCCGGGGAGCCGCCAGCCTGACAGGGCGTTTCAAGCAAGCCCCGCTGCGATCCTCTTCCCCCGAAGGTATTTTAAGCATTTGATCCCATCCTGACACCACAATCAAACGTTCCTGGTGTCACCCCCGGAAGATTTAGGGTATGACACGCGCGTACGTGGTTACAACTGTGCTTACTCACACTGTGTAAATGATTTAAAAAAAGGGAGCTGGTGAAACACGTGGCGCTTTCACTAAAGCCGACAAGTCACCTCCGGTGAAGCATTTTTCTTTCCATTTGCAAGAGCCTAGTAAAGCACGGTGAGACGACGGGGAAAAAACTGCCTTCGGTGTTACCATCCCACGTTCATTTTAATCTTCGACATTAAAAATTACATCATCCCAGAAATGAACCAAACACACACGGGGGTGGGGGTGGGGGGGGAGGCAGCCAGAAATCGCCGCTCTTCGCAGTACGGTGCCGGCCAAGAAGTGAAATAACCCTTTGAAAAACACGGCAAAAAGCAACAAGGAAACTTTCTAACGCAGGAAGATGTTTTACAGCCCCATTTTGCTTTCACGCTGGATGGCGTTTTTCCCCATTTTGTTGACGAGAACGCAGAGGAACATATTTTTGGCAAAAGCTGTGTTTAAGTGTTTCAGTAACAGCTGTGCTCTGCGTGCCGAACCGACGGCAACAACATCAGACGCTGCAACGTCTTCTGCGGATCCTCGCTCCGCTCTGCTCAGGGGATGCTTCGTGCCAACAGTAGCTCTGACTTGATTTTATTATACGATAACACTCGATGTCAGCCTATTTTTAGATCTCGCACGCACGCCACACACTCGCGAAAGCTGGGAATGGTAGCGCGATGCCGGCATAAATGGAATGGGAAGGAAAACACCGAACTTTGCATCCTGGTAAGCTCTTGAAAAGGAGACAGAAAAGACACTTTGAAGGGATTACAAGCAGTTTGCCTTCTCCCACAGCAGAGGCAAGCCGCATCCCTAATTCCCAGATTATCCCGGTGAGGTCCCGTCGGCCCCCCCCCCCCCCCCCGTCAAATCCAGGAAGGATGACGGCACAGAGGAGCAGGACCTGCGGAGCAAGGTCACCAGGAAAAGGGAACAGGGCTCAGTGTTTCCAGCCCGCTGTCTGCAAACAGGAAAGAAAAGAACCTTTGCTGTCTCTAAAGCGCAGTTTCCTCCTCGCTCGTGCCCAGACTTTCGGCGTTCGGTGGCAAGAACTGCCGGGCCTCGCCTTGCAGCCCTGGGGTCACTTCCCTCTCCCCGGAGGAGACGGCAGAGCCAGGTTTCGCTTTCGGTCTGACGAGCCCCGTCCTGACCGTGCCCGCCAGTCTCCCGTCTGCCAAAAGGACGAGCCGGGACAGCTCGTTCCTGGGCGGCGAGAGGGATTCTGCGGAGCTCCGGAGCAGAAGGATCGCCGGCACGGTTTCACCGATGCTGCCCTGCGCCCGAGGGAGGCAACAGCCGGCGGCGACGGGGCAAAACTTGAACGTGATAATGGAAATACAGGCCCTTTGGAGTCCTATCTGCAGCCTGCTCCGTAATTGTTAATTATTCTTTGTTTTATCATATTTAAGACACTACAATCGTTATTCCTCTGTGATTCAGCTTTCCTTTGTAATTAGAGATAATGATTAGAATATATTTTGTATTACACCAGGAACATTTGAGATAGCTCTCTGGAAAGCTGAGGACGCCTCGGACCGCCCCAAGACAAGGAGCCGAGCGAGGCTGCCGGCTGCCAGCCTCAGACGTTCCCCGGCACGGGTAAATCACCGGGGCTGGCACCGAAACGGAGCTGCCATCGGCTTCAAGCCACCAACTCCCTTTGCAAGGCTTGGGGGAAACGGGCTTCCGAGCCCGGGAGCGATCCAGTTCATGGTATCAGGGTGAAAAGAGGTCTCACCCTACTAACGACAAGCAGCAGTTGTCAGAAGTAGATATAAATGGCGCTGCAAAGGTAAACACAAGTAACAGCTAGCCCTGTCGATCTCCAAATCATGAAAGAACCAACGAGGACGCGCAAGCGATCGACTCGCAGCTTGGCCGCGTCGTTAGGAAGCCATCCTACAAAAGACCGTCACATTAAACCCGCCGGCCGGCCGCCGCTCCGCTCCAGCGGCGCCCAGACAAGATCGTTTCAACTCAGAGCCCTGCATCATTTCCCTCAAGCAGTTTCAGAGCCGAGGTTGAAAACGGTTGAGAAAATAATTGGAAACCCGTTTTCCTCCTTGCTTTCCGAGCCAAAAATTAACAGACTATCTAACAGAAAGATCGCTTCCCCGCTTCTTCCTTTACGGTCTCACCAGTAGCTGAAAGAAGCTTCAAAAAAAGCTTGATAGAAAGCAATCCTAGCTGGCCTGGGCTGACCCGTGGGCTTGACCGAGATGGCAGAACATCCTCCGGAGGGGCTGGATCCGGCGTCTCCGGTCCAGCCACGTCCACAATTCCTCCCCTTTGTTTCAAAAACATCAGGTATTTAAAAGGGCACGGCGCCTGACGCGCCGTTCTCCATGTGAAAGCAAAAACGCTTTCGCGTCTGGAGAATTTAGCTTCACCGTGTTTCGCCTCTGCTTCGAGACAATAAACGCTCCACGTTTACCGACACCAGCAATATCACGGTGACAGATATTGAAAAATCTCGAGCGCAAAGCAGCTCCGTGCCACTTACCCGCGGTTCCCTCTGACACTAACTACGACCTTTAAAACACGAGTGGTATCGACGAAAGTATTTTTTTTGCGGTTTTAACGAAGATATAGCAAGCCTCTGTGCAGAACGCATCAAGTTTTGTCGTAGCCAGGATGCCCGAGCAAACCGGCCGCTGTCGGCTAAATTAATATTTATTACGACGAGCCCAGCTGTTGGAGGAGGAGGCTGGGAAGGGCGATTTCCCCGGCCAAGTGCAATGCTGCTCACGTCCTGCCGGCACCCAGGGCGACGCTGAGGCACCGAGAGGTACGGACACACACGTGAACCTCCGTTCTGCAAATGTTTTTGGTCGTGTTTTGTAGTCCGTTTTGGTCTGGAAAAAGACGGTCTTGAGAAACGTTCACAAGGTAACAGAAATAAGTCGCAATTTAAAGACAGACGAGGTAAGATACGGAAACGTTTTTGCGAAATTTGGTTTCCGCAAGCTTCGCTGAAGCTCCACGTCCAACAAGCCGGAGCATTTCTCCTCCGGCTTTCTGAAACGAGCCAACGATTAAGTTCTCTTGCAAAGCTCCTTCCCTTTCCCACAAGGCCAATGTCACCTGGCTCACGGGGAAGGAGGGCCAGGGAGCACGAGGGATAGGTGGAACCAGAAAGCCTTGTAGGAATCACACACACACACACACACACACACTCACAACAGGCTCGATCCTCCATTCTCTCGAACTCCGTGCAGCCTTTTACACCGCGGGGAGGCGTAAACGTTATTAAACCAAATGTATGAAGTGGTAGTATTTGCGTCTCGTTTACGCAGCCGCTCACGACCTCGCAAACGAACTGCAGTGCGACTCGGTGAAGCACCCCAGGACGATGGGAAAGGGAGGCATCTCGGTAGCGTTACCCGGGGACATCCTCGGCTAACCGGGGCGGCCAGCGCTTGCAGCTCACGACAAGGCGGTGCTGGAGAGAGCGCTGACGGCAAAGAGAGGCGAGACATCAAAGTGCTACTTGACAAGTCGTCATTTTCTACCGCTTCTGCTAAGGGATCTCTGTGCGACCGCGGAAAGAGAGTCCAGCTGAAAAAGCAGCCCCAGATGTCCCTTGGCTGCGAACAAGAAACACCCCCTCCCTGCCGGACACCGGCTCTCGGCCCTTCAACAACCTGCGCCCCAGCTTTTGTTCAGTACTCCGTCGCAGCCTCGTCTGTTAACGGTCTGTAGTCACCTTGCTGGCTGTTTTTCCCCACCCATACTCTTAGGACAAGAAAAAACGACTTTCAAGGGGATCCGGCTGTTCCGAGAAATATAATTTTCAGAAGCTACTGAAGTCGCACAGTCACTTCAGAAAGTTTTACTCGTATTGAGCAAACACTTTTTCCTTCCAGACAGAATCCCTTTTATTCTCTCCACGTTTTGTGCTCTTACCGCAGAGCAAGATCAAATTACACCTAGCGCACAAAGTTTATATCCTCAACACCAATTATATGTTTTCTTTTCGGTTTTTAGGTTTTATTAACGTTTACTTTTATTCCTTCAATTTTCTCAGGCTTCCTCTTGCCGAGGTCATTGACAGAAACACGCGAGAAGCCGCCGAAGACCAGGGTCTGCTAAGAACATCGGCAACGCTTTAAAACATGAGGATTTTTTTGAGTGAGGAAAACCAGATTGAAGAAGGATCAGGGAGGAGCGAGCAAAGGATAGCCAAAACTACTCGCGAGTGAATTTACATAAAACAAAGGCGGCGAGGGAAGTACCAAATATTTCCTCAGCGCTCCCCTTTCACGGCATCAATAGTTAATTTATCACCAGCCTCCCCAGAGAACAGCAAATGAAAGCAACTGGGAAAATAACTCGCTAAAACGAAGAGAGCCCGCTGAAGTTTCCCATTCCCAGAATCGGGCGTTTCGTAAGGTTTTGTTTGTCTCCGGCTTCAACGGCCAAATTATCCCTGCGACCCTTGGGAAACCTCTGCAATAATCACCGTAGATTTTCACAGTTCCTCTCGCTGAGGGACGATCTACTCAGGGCTTTACCGAAACGGAGATATTTTCACTTATACCAGGACAAACTCCAGAGCCGGAGGTAAACCATGAAACCAAAATTAAATCGGTAACACGCAGCTGCTGCACTTTCAGACACCGTAACAGGTTCTAAGACGGGCTCGGTTACTGCCGTCGGGGCCTCTCCTGATGGAAACCCCGATTTATCTTGACATCACCGTTAATTGAACTTTTGGACTTTTTCCAGGCTTGAGGACACGCAGCTTATACTCCGGAAAGGTGGGGGGCGGGGGGGACGACACACCAACCCTAAAATACCCATGTTTTGGACAGCTCAAGGCGCGTTCGTAAGTCGTATTAGCCACAACAGGGATCACAAGCGCGCGGATGAAAAAGGCAGCAGCCCCTATTTCTCCGGTATTGTCCCCTTTTTCCAGCATCCCGGCAGATTTCTCTATGATGCAAAAAGGAAGGTGCGCTGGGCGGGGGAGAAGGGCAAACCTCGCAACAACAAAAGCATCTTCCGGGGAAGAAAGCTGGAAATTATCATTTCCCCGTAGGGCCTGCACTGAGGGATTTGCAGAGTCTGCAAGAATCCTGCCGGGAATCGAGGAAATCTCCATTTCAATGCAGGCTCTGCCAGAGGACCTGCAGGAAT
>NW_008824994.1:42065-46240 GCF_000699105.1 Pygoscelis adeliae | reverse complement strand
GGCGGGGCGGAAGGATTCAAGGAAAGGATTCCTCCAGAAATCCGTCCGGTGCTCATGTTTCTAAGCAAACAACCCCCCAAAACAGAAACTAAACCACGTATGTTTTATTTTCGCGGTACTAATAAATATTTGAAATATAAACAGTTACGTGTATTTTTTTTTTTTTCCTTCCCCCAGCAGAAACTTAAAAAAGGAAACAGCCCGGATTCTGAACATACCGATGACAAACGTCTATTTTTAACAGATAAACTTCGAATTAGCGTTCCCACACTTTGCCACTCTCCCAGCGATTTCTCAACCCCGTGCGTTTTATTTCCACCATTTGGTACACGTCTTCCGCTGGCTCGATCCAGCCAATTCCATAAATCCTTCTCCGACCGTAACTGAAAGGCGACCGTCGCCGTGCTGGAGGATAAGGTTATAGGCAGAAGTCCCCTCAAGTGGTGAAAACTCAGTTTGGAATAGTTTCGGAGACGATGCCTAAGGGGCAGCTTGAAGTAATAAGGGAAATAGCGAACGAGGTCCAATTTACACCCCAGCACAGTCATCGTAATTAGGGCTCCGTACAGTATCCACAGCCACTCAAGACGTAATTAAAACACCATTTGGACCCACAACATAAACAAAATCTGCCGCTTGGAGCACGTCTCTCCAGGTCGAGGTTTTTGTTACCGCTATTCCTTAGCGAAAGTATTAAAAGGCTTCGGACCTAGCCGGGGAGCAGCCCCGGTCTTCCCTCCGTTCTTCCGTCCCATCCCACCACCACTCTGGCGGATAAACCCTCGTTCGCCTCACCACCGCGTGGCTGCGACCTCGTAGGGACCCCGCTACGGCAGGGGACAGGAGGAGAGCGCTTGTGTTTGACCGACCTCTTGTTTTTAGCAACTCTCTGCCAATTACGGACGGGAGACGAGACACGGAACGTATTTGCTTTACGCAGTCATAAAGTGAAGGAAAAAATAGAGAAGGACTGTTACACCAACTGCCCCGATAGCCTAAAAGCCCCCCCGAAAAGCCTGAGCGTGGGGCTTTTAACGGCAACGGGTCGATTTTAAGTGTTAAGGAGCAAGTTCGAAAAGCCAAGACGGGAATTCGACCAGGAACCAGAAATCCAGGCACTCCAGTGCCACCGTCGATCAGCCGTGCTCAAAAGCAACACCCGAAATCGAGCGTTCCCGGACTCTGGAATTCCTTAAAACCCTCAAAGCAGAGACTGAGCGAGAGGACGTTATTCCCCCTCGATGTTAATCTCTGTTCGTAAGAGGCACGAATAAATTATTTAGGCTGCGAGTGCCGATGCCGAGGATGCGGCAATGCTGTCATGGATACAAGGCTGGTGGGATGCAGAGCTGACCCCCTTAAAGAAGCCAAATCTCCCCCCTCCGAACACCCACGCTGCGGCTCCCCGCTGCACCGCCACGCCACCAAACCAGGCAAGACGCGTTTGAACATTTTCCTGCGGGTAACAACGGGAAATAAGCAGGTAAGAGCGGAGCAGCGTGAGCCTCGTCTCGCTCCGGAGTGTCGAAACACGCAGCGAGAGGAGGCCAGGAATAGACCGGCTGCCGTTCTTCAGCACCAAAAGGGATCCCACGCCAGGCACCCGCCGCCAACTCGGTTTACTGGAAGTTTAAGGCAATAAACGAGCTTTGCGCGCACCCGAATGCGAACATCGCCTTTCTGAAAGGTTACGGGATGCACCTTTGCAACGACACGTTGGTAAACGAGAAAAGAACCGGTGAGCCAACGCAATCCCTCCTCCCCGTCTATCAGCGTCCTTAATATATGTAGCATTAGCGACCCATCGCCCTTTGCATATGGGAAAGCAGCCCTCGCAGCTCAAAGCCGAGGGAGCTTACGTTTTCCAGTCGTTTACCAGATCGCCGTCCTTGCCGATTTCCTACCGCAACCTTCCTTTTCAAACCCCGCCCGACACCCTCCCTTGCACGCGTCGCTGTTTCGCATGACATCAAAAGCGACCTGCGCTGCTTTGACGCGGTTGCAGGCCTGCCTCTTTCGAGGAGAACTTGAGTTTTCCCTTGTCAGGGAAAATCGGAAATACGAGGATTGGAAATAACGCTCATTTTCAGTTAAAGGGTTAAGATAGGAACTCCCTGCAATAAAACTCGCTACACGTAAGGAAAAGCAGCGGCTCTTGCAGCGCGGCGGGAGAGTTTAAACACACCGAGCATCTAATTGTACGAGACCTAGAGGACAGAGAAGGATATTTAGGATTTCCCAGAAACGGCCCAAGTCCGCGCGTGTCTTCTAAAATTAATTGGCCTCATCTCTCCTCGGTAACGCGTGCTGCCCTCAGTACGAACGAGCAGTTCTCAGAAGAGGGGTGCGTGGATTAGCTCCCCGTATAGCTTCATTCCCACGCGCGCTCTGGCCGTAGGTCCCGGTAACGTTTTCTGCTGCTCCTGCAACTCCCCCCTCGCCCCCCCAGGCCTGCATAGTCCAGAAAATCGGTGCTTACTCTGAATAAGAGTAATTGGGCTGATGATTTTAGCAGTTCTGCTATCAGCTGCGGCAGCTGATAGTTAAAGCGTAGGTTTTCTGATGCACCGATTTATAAACATTACGTTCCAGCTGAGGATCGAGAAATACAAGCTCAGGAGCATAATCAACAAGTTATAATTGTCTTTGCCCGACATCATTTTCCTATCATCCAGAAGTTAGCAGAAAGTTTAAAAAGCGATTGCTCTCAGTGACAAGTACCACGGAAATATAAAGCATTAAAGAGCCCGCAGCATTTCGCAGTGAATTAAACTCAAATCCCTCCCGTGCCGTGAAGCACAGCGGTAATATTATACCCATTTTAGAGACTGCAGCACTTTTAAACGTCCAGCCACAAGGAATTTAGGTTTCCAACTTCCCCTGAAACTGGAGTGCCCAATTTCCCGAGGCTTCACTGAAAATGGACAGGGAAACCCCCCATCTTTTATTACATAAGGGGCGACTATCACATTTTTGAACAGACTCCAGGAGTTCCAATCCCACGGATCTCGAGTAAACAAGTCAAATTTGAGGTGACTAAGGTTACGTTTTTCACATTAAGTATTCTTGTAAGACACTCCGGAGACACTTGTCTCTCGCTGCACCGCAGAATTCCTTCTCGCACGCTGCTCAGGGCGTCTCCATTGCGATTAGCTTCCAAGCACCCAGATAAATACCACGCTCCGTCTTTATTTCAGCGTTCGGTGCCGTACCGACGCACGCGTTCGGAAACGCGCATCAGCCCGACCTTTAAACGCTCCGGGCGGTTTCGGGGCGCTTTCCTTTTCTTATTTCTCACGGGTAAGACAAACAGATCGCAGCAGCGAGCTGCCGGGGTTCAAGAGGCTTCCGCTTCGTTTCCAGCCCTTCGGGGTGGGTATGGCAGGAGCGCCGTGCCTGCTACCCTCCCGGGGGGGGGGGGAAGGGGGCGGCAGGACGACCCCTGCCCCGACTCCTGGAGGAACCAAAGTCCACGCACCTTCCTTCAGGGTTTTCTTCCTTTTTTTTAGGCTACAAAGATTACGTGTGGAAGGAAAACGAGTCTCTAACTCTTTTAGTAGACGCTCTCGAGCGGCGAAAGCAAGAGGCTCGTAAACGAGCGATTTTGCACTTACATCCTCCTTCCCTGGGAACTCGTTTTCAACAACAGAAAGCTGATTCCTAATTGCCCACCCGAAGCTTAAAGCGTTTTATCGCTGTTTCCGTTTTCACGGGTGGGGAATCCGAGAGCGCGAGACGCCCCCCCTTCCCCACCGAGCCTGCCCGGGGAGCGGCAGAAAGAGGAGGAAAACCCCGATTTTGGCTGTCGGCCTCCCTCGAGTCCCAGACAGACGGCAGCTGCAGGTGAGGGCGGCTCGAGAACAGTGTTGGACGTTTCTTCCTATGGGAGCACCGTTAAAAACAAAGTAAAAATATTTGCGTACGGCTTCTAGGTTAACTATTACTTAAAAAATTATTAAATCCACCCAAGTAAGTTCTCCTCCTATCTCGCGTCACCGTAACTCATGCAGCATCGATCTGTTTTCACGCACGGGACAGCTCTCCCCTTCGCACGGGCAGGAGGGACGAGGCAACGCCGCGCCGAGGACGCTCCCCGTGCTGCCCCGTCCCGAGGTGGCGACGGGAAATGTCCCACTTTGGGGTCAGGGAACCGTTTTCCTCGCGGCGGCGGCGGG
>NW_008824994.1:40194-41475 GCF_000699105.1 Pygoscelis adeliae | reverse complement strand
GCTGGGGGTTTGGGGGTTGGGGGGGGGTTGTTTTTTTTTAAGGGAAGCAAATTTCAGAAAGAAGTGAGAGAAAAAGAAGAAATACACTCAACTACACGCAGTCCTATCAGGAGGCAGGTCTGGACCCGTAGTATCTCCCCAGAGGCTGGCTGAAAAGCCTTCGGTGCCACCACTTTTAATGACAACTGGTAAGGAAAAAAAAAAACCAACCCCAAAAGTTGACAGGTTTCTCAAGCTCTCCCACAATTTCAGAGCACCCCCTTCAGAAAACGCCCGAGAAATCGTTGCCCGAAACTGACCAAAAAAAGCCTTTTGCAGGTGAATGCATCACCACGCGCAGATCTCTGGCCTTTTTGTCAAAGCCACAATGAATGTTTCAACTACTTATGGGAGCAGAAACAACTTGCAAACACGCACTGAATGTAAACTAAAGTATTTTTGCCCTCCGCCTGCAGCCAGCCCGTCCTACGGCCTCCGCGGCTGCTCCCATTAGCCACAGGAAAGTCTTGTTTTCGTGGCTGATTTTCGGTTCTCTCCGGACGGCAATGAAAACGACCAAAAAAAAAAATCAGGTCAATTTGCTGCCGGAGAAGGCGAGGAGCAAGGGCCGAGGCTGGGGGAGCCCCTGGAGCCGGGGCTCGAAGGACAAACGTTACGAAGCTCAGAGGGGGCCAAAGCTACCCTGAACAGGGACAGCCCTCGCCATTACGCCTTCAGCTGGAGCCGGTAACCGCGCTGTTATTAAGCTCTGGTTTTTATACCGCACGGGGAACGTGGCCGTGGGGAGCACGGGGAACGGCAAAGGTATCTTTCACCCTAATGAGCTCGGGCCTACGGGAAACAGGTAACCGAATTTTTCGAGCTTTGTCAAGTCCTCGCCCAGCCGCCGCGGGTCAGGAGGGAAGAGGGCCCTGACGGAGGAAGACGAGGCTCCTGCTGGCACGAAGGCACCACCACCCGCTCCAGGAGCGCGCGATTGCTCCGGCACAACCACGGCGTTAGCTCCCCGTTGGAGGATTTTGAAATATTTCGGCCATCAAACAAGCAATATCCAAGACAAATCCATACGGTAACGGAGGCCCAAACTGCATCCCGACGACTCCACGCTACGTATAAAACCCAAGCACGATTAAGAAATTTCGGGTCACGGTTTCTGCTCCTTCGCTAACGGGATAAAACTGGAGGGGTATTTCGGGGTTCGCTGGGGTGCCGGTACGATCTAGACAGCAACGGTTTCTGCACGCCGGCCAGGCGCCTGGGCCCGAAGGCAAGGCAGACGGC
>NW_008824994.1:39573-39997 GCF_000699105.1 Pygoscelis adeliae | reverse complement strand
GCGAGAGGCTGCGGAGACGGGACGTAACTCGGTGCAGAGCCCGGAGGGATCTCCGAAGTGCAGGTACTGCCCCTCCACGCGCTCCTGGCCGAGGTTACGGGGACGGCCAGCGGTACTTAAAGGACACGTGAGCCTGGCTCGGCGTCAGGAGCGGAGCTACCCGTACCTCCGCCTGGTTCGTTACTACCTTGCCGAGACAGGCCTCGCCTGCTCCACCGTTCCGTCTCCCCATAAAAAGCTCCGACAGGGAACACCGAACGAGCTCCGCAGCCGTGAGTTAGAGACAACCACGGTTCAGAGGCTGAACAGGCATCGCAGGGAACCCGCGGCTGACAGACGACGTCGAGTGTTACTCGAGAGAAGGCAGAGAAATAAACACTTCTGCACAGGCGGCCTGCGGCCGCTAACAAGGCCGCGGAAGGGC
>NW_008824994.1:36290-39402 GCF_000699105.1 Pygoscelis adeliae | reverse complement strand
GCAGTCTCGCCCGCAGCTGATTTATGAAAACGCTCCTCAGGCTCCGTATCAGAACGGAGACGTAATTCCCCGATTACTCGAAGAAACGAACTCCCTGCAAAAGGAAGACGACGCTGGGGGAAAGGGGGAGACACGGAGAGGTCGTGTTTGGAGTCTGCTTACGCCGGGATGGGCGAGAGGCGCCCGTCTGACAGCTCTGGATGCCACAGCCCTCCGTTTATCTACAGAGCAGGTACGAAACGGGCAAGAGGAACAAAAGCTTTCCCCCGCTCGGCTTCGCCAACAGGCCTGGGCTGGAAGGACCACCTCAAGAGATGAAACGATAGCTCAGTCTCCATAGCAATCGCTTGCTCTGCCGATACCACCAATAAGATTACCAACGCGCGGCCGCCGTCCTCGCGACGGGGACAGCTCAAGCCCTGCTCGCACTGGCGGTTTTTGGCACGTGTCGCTATTTTGCCGGCGAATCCTGGCAGAAAACGTCAGAAACCCCCCCTTCTCCCCCGCGCCGCAAACTCCGTCAGTGGGTTTGAAACCCTTTCTAACCCTGCTGAGGATCGGCGGGGCATTTATTCGTAGCCTACGTTAACTTTTAGCATTACGGGGCTGTTAATCAAGAAGTCCTGGTAAACTCAACGAAGGCAACGCAATTAGCCGGCCGTGGTCCCCTGCGGCCCCCGGGCCGCCCTCTGCAAGCCCCCTGGAATTAAGGGACAGGCGTCCAGCTGCTGGAATTAGTACCCAAATTACGGTCAGAGGCAAGCGAAACAGGGCCGAGACCGAATACGAAGCCGCTCACAGGCTAACAGCTGTACTTTAAAACGGCGTGTTTTGACACTAATACATCCATCCTGAAGAGACAGCAGGAAAAGGTGGTGAAAAACGTAAAAATAAAAAGACGGCGGAAGAGCACGTGCTCAAAGCTTACCGGTTCATACGGAAACATCAAGCTCCGCACCAAAATACCTGTAAAAAGTCAGAGTGGGGTAAGAGAGCGGCTCACGCCCGCGATGGCAATCTGCCCATTTCTTAAAGCAAAAACTCCACTCTACTACAGGGTGAAATTTAGCCGCTGCCGAGACAAACCCTACTCTGCTAACGTGACGACTTTGAGGCTGTATTTTGAATGTTTCTCTTTCCTATAGAGACTTAAACTGAGCGTTAAGTCCCTCGCGTCGTGAAAAAGCAAGTGGCAAGAAACGCCGAGTCGCAAACCGTTCCCCTCAAGTTTGTTGGTTTTTTTTTTTTCCCTTGGGGAAAAAAGAGGAAAGTGCTCTGGACGTCCAGCCTCATCCACGCAACGGGAAACACGTTACACAAGATAACCGGCACGGAGCCCCCACAAAAGCTCCACGTAAAACATGGCCACCCTCTAGCTGCGCCCCCAGACTTACAGAAACAGTCCTTTTCTACTCAAAAAAAGGCTTCATGAGCTATTTAAGGACCAAATCCCTGCAGGATGCGGTCTTGTTGAGGGTTTCCCCGCAAGGCGGTACGCAGAAGCGAATCCTTTTCGTCCGCGGAGATTCCCCGTAAAGCCGAGGAGTCTCGGGGAGAGCGTGACATCGCAGGAGCGAGGCGGCAGCTCGCGGGCAGGGAGGATGTTTACTTTATTTGTCGCCAAAACGTTTTCTGGTGCAAAGTATTTCTTTCGCACACGACAGACCCTCGCAGATGATTGCCCCTCTGGTTTTTATTAGCGACGGGAAGAAAGGACTTGGTCAAATACATCACTGGGGAGAAAGAGAGGGGTTATCGTGCGCTTCTAGGTCACTGGATTTCTCCCCCAATATCTAAATGGCTGAATATTTTGGGAGAGAGAAACATGAATCTGTACAAACAGCGTTTTCTGGGGAAAAGCTCCAGCTCTGCAAGGAAGTGTATACCCCTAGAGCAGACTTGACTTCTGGCCTCCACGCTCTGACCCAGGGGATCCCAGCCAGGCTGCGTACGCGTGTGCAGGGGACGGGGAGAGCCCAGACAGGCGCATCGCTTAAAATTTCACATACTAACGCTCTGAAATGAAGACTTCAAGAGAGGGGATGCGACCATAATTCCGAACCAAATAAAATAACGAGGCTACCATGTTTTAGTCTCGGTTCGTCCGAGCTGCCTGCCACGAGAAATCCGTCCACGACAAAAAAAAAAAAGAAAGAAAAAACCCAACCAAGCGGTGAACTTCCAGCTCCCAGCTGGCGCGAGGCGGTGGATCGGCACCAAAGCGGCAAAATGGTCTTTGGCAAAAGGCGGCCGCCGAGGAGCGTTCACGGCAGTGCCACATGGGCCTGAGCCGCAGCCCCGACGGCACAGCCAAGACAGGACAAGCCCTGCCCTCTTTCCGGAACCAGAACGCTGCTTTCCCTCCTCACCCCCCGCTCCCCCCTCTAAAAAAGGAGGGAAGAAACCGAGGATCGAGAGAGACAGCAACTCAACGCCGACCAGTTCCAGAAGTCGCATCGCTCTGGGTTGTAACGGGAGGACCTGCGGCAGCGGGAGCTCAGAGCCAGAGCGCGGCGGGTGCTGGGGGGGGGCGGGGGGGTTGGTAGTAACGGAGACGATTTGTAAAGATGAACAGATTCCTTACTGCGAAACACCGACACCGGCTGCCCGCGCGCGGTGAGAGGGATCCTTCCCCTGTCTGCAGTTCTCCAGTGGAGCAGCAAACGGCGTTGGGTAACAATCAGGGTAACGGTGCCCCTATTACCTTGTCCTCTCACTCCAGAAATAGTAATAATACTGCTACTACAGCACCAAAGATCAGCACAATTAGTTTACGTCTCAAAGAACTGACAGCAAAAAAGTTAAATATTTCAGTGTTCAAATGTAAATGGAAAGTGTCAACACAATCAGCGGACGAGGAAACGGCGCAGAAGTGACACCGTTGTGTCCACTACTCATCCCGAGCCCAGCACAGCCGAAGGGGTGCCCCTCGGCACGGCACCCCAACACCCTCCTCGCGCCCCCGGCACAGCGCAGGCAGCTCCGACGGGTACCACAACCACAGCAATACCGCTTGAGAGCCCGGCTTTGCCCGCGGCCGTTTGAGTCCGTCACACCGGACAAGCCCGCGCTCAGGTATCAAGTCCTGCCGCACCTGAACTTGGGGGAAAGA
>NW_008824994.1:35600-36065 GCF_000699105.1 Pygoscelis adeliae | reverse complement strand
TGCTGTGTTTGAATATCAAGAAAACTACAGAGCCCACAGAATCCAAAACCACGGCCACACGCCCGGCACCTTTCACGCAAAAAGGCGAAGCCAAAACACTATTCAAACAGTAAATAACATTTCGAAATTAAGCTGCGAGCGGCAGACAAATGAAAACTAGAAGAGAATTTGCAGAGGAACGAACGGTAGTTTATTCAGCTAATGTATTTTTAATGCACTGAGGAAAAACTCGGGAGCTGTAACGCGGCGTAAGGCACCCCTTCGATACCAAAAGCCAGGTATCGTTACTTTTACCAGCAGAACATCCCCCCGCAGGGTGGTTTCCCCTCAACGAACCGGTGCCGGGGGGACGAACTCTGGTTCGCAGCAGCGGCAGGCCGGGGCGCAGGTTCGCCGTTTCCCGGGAGGGGAGCCGGGGAGGACGCGCCGCCGGCGGCGGCAGCTCCGGGCTCGGGGAGCTGCGGG
>NW_008824994.1:33157-34201 GCF_000699105.1 Pygoscelis adeliae | reverse complement strand
TCCCGCAGTCCTACGCCAGCGGCAGAATCGGGCCCTGCCGGGAGAAGAAGGTGTTGAAACACGGTGAATTATTTTCGCCTTTGAGTCCAGCCAGAGATGACCCCCCCCCGCCCCGGGCAGCACCCACGATTGGATCGAGACTCCAGAAATCCCCGGGGCCAGCCCCCCCGCACCCCGTGGTTATTTTATTTTTAAAGGGTGTTTTTAGAGGTGCGCTCTGCCGAAAGCTCGCTACGGGCATCGATACGGCAAAGCCACAGCCGGCGGGGAGACAAAACCCCCCGAACCGGGCCGGCAGGGACCCACGGGCGGTTCCGAGGACCCAGTTCTTCAATTACGGTTGCCCAAGTTTATTTTATGGATAAATAAAGCAACAAAACGCTCTCAGTTACTCCTAATACACTCGGGACTGTGTCACCCGGACGAAGAACACCCGCACAGGACACCAGAAGTATCGAGGGAGCAAGAGGAGAGACGGGGGGCTGTGACCGAGCTGATTTACGTCATCAAACAGATATTTCTCCCATAAAATTTCTCGGTTCGATTCTGCCGGCGTAAATCACGCCTTCATGAAATGACAAGTTCTCCAGCTAATTCCTGGATGAAAAATAAAACGGCGCGGAATAAAACCAGAAAGGGAGGGGCGGGTCTGCCTGCGACACACGTACTCCTCCTTGTTTGTCAGTCACGGGGCCTGCCCCGCTTCGGGTCCGATCCTGTGTTTTAAGCCACAGGTCCAGAGCGAAGCACGCAGAGGGGCGTCCGGAGGCAGCGCTTCAGGGATTTAACACTTATTAAAAAAAAAAACACTACGAAGGGCACTTTTATACACGTATTCCCTGCCAGCGAAGGAGGCTGTATTGAACAAGTGTCAGTATTGAAAGGCGACGCTGAGGGACGGCTTCCCGCTCAGGGCGAGCTGGGAAAAAAAAACCACCAGCCCACCACCACAAAACCACAGAAACCACCCCGCATCTGCCAGGTTTAGGCTGGATTTTTTGTGGGGATAAAGCCCCCCCGAGCGGCGCCGGCTCGGCCTCCCCG
>NW_008824994.1:30903-32633 GCF_000699105.1 Pygoscelis adeliae | reverse complement strand
ATGAACCCCACCGTCAGTAGCGCTCACAAAACAAAAATAATTTCAGCCACGCGACGCACCCTCGTGCTCGACTATTTCCTTTTTTATTTTTTTTTTTTTCGGTCCCACAGCACCAAAACAAATCGAGCGGAGTCTGCCATACCTTAAAAAAAACCAACAACAAACCACCAAACCCAAAAAACCACTTGGCAGAAAGCCACCGCAAGCGATAATTCGACTAACCCGTGGGACAAGACGCGCCTCTTGCCCTGAAGGATGTTGCCATCAACGGCGCCCTCAAAACACGGGGCTGATTTCCAAGAGGGAAGCATTCACGATGTCATCGTAAGGAAGATTTTTTTTTTTTTTTTGTCTCTCACGATGGCAACTTTACAATCAGTCAAATAAGCGGTCCTCAAACGGCAAAAAAACACCTTTGAGTGTGGCTGATACGACGAAGGACAAGGGGAAAGCCACAAGGAATTCTGCTCAGCCACATGCTGGGGTGTCGCAACCCCCCCCCAAAAATGTTTCTGTCCCAGCTCAGCACTCCCCCGGGCCAGAAAACCTCCCCGGGATGGCCTCTTCCAGCTCTAACAGGGGCCAAATCCTTCAGGAGAGCGAAATGGCCCACCAGGACCGCACTCGCGCCAACCGAAGTTCGGTCAAACCCCTCTCCTTATGGAATGAGGTGCCAGTCATATCACGCAGCGCGCCAATTAATCAGTATTATACCCACGTGGACACGAACGTCCACTCTGGAGAGGAACTTGGCACGGCAGAGTAGTAACAAATGAAACCCCCAAACACCGCTATTTTTAGGTTTGCTTAAAATATACAGCTGATGACTAACAGAATTACATACCATTTTTATGTAATAATACCCGAACACTTAAACTTGTTTGTTCACCTCCTCGCAGGCGATTCCTGCTTTAACCACTAGATTGCAGTAGCAGGATTCGCTGCGACACCCTTCCAACTTAAAACACAGCTTGTTTACTTTCAGGTGATTTTTTTTTTTCCTCCCACTTCTCCCAAATTGCTTTGCTAGGATCCAGGTGGCTCCTGGATCAGCCGGACCAAGACCCTAACGCTCGTAAGAGCTTTTTCACTGGTCCAGTTAAAAGCATTGCTACAGTTAAGGATGCAGCAATGGCCTAGCTCTTGTCCTGGGGCAGAACGACACTCTGCTAAAATTAACCGAAGTAATTTCCTTAAAATTGTAACACGGAGGAAATCAATAGTGGGGAAAACCCCAGAAAGGTACTGAAAATAACACGGAGACGGTGCTTAAAGAGGTCCTGATGAGCTGCAACACCCTACCTTTTTTCATTTTGAACACAGGGTTTCCTGGTGTTTTACAGCCACCGGCTGTTGAGAGGTAACAGCCATCCCGTGAAGAAACATTCCCATTTCACATGGGAACAATCAAGTTGGATAAATAACTTATCCAAAGCCAGCCTGCAAAATGCCCAGGCGAGAGGCACATTTGGTTGTTCTTTGCTTGAAGCTTAGCTAAAACCATAGGCTCAGACCAGCCCTGTCCTACACTGTCCCTTTCTCAGAGTTTTGCCCCACAACTCACGTTTCCAGCCCCTTCCCCAAGCCCTCCCACACAACTCCCTCATGTCCTCTACCACACCCCCCTCCATGCCCACCACAACCCTGCCCCCCTATTTCCTACCCAAACCTCCCCCTTTTACCATCCCCTAGTTTCCTTCAGCCTTTAACTTCACACACGACCCTTTCCG
>NW_008824994.1:19584-29829 GCF_000699105.1 Pygoscelis adeliae | reverse complement strand
CCTCCCGCAAGGCCGGGAGCAGCGTTTCCCTCGGGGAGACCCCCCTCACCCCCAACCCCACGCTACTCCCCAGCCCTCCAAGCCTGCCTGCGGGGTCTCAGCAGCCCTCCTCTGCTTCAGAGGGCAGGGGCGTGCCTCGCGTTTGCAACAGGCATCGGGATACTTCTGTTTTCTTCTCCGATAAGGTATGGCTGGTATCGGGCCGATACCCCAGTTGCGGTGCTGGCTAGGGTTTGGTGAGTAACACCAAATCTTATTTAACTTTTCCTTTCTACGCTTTTGTTTAGGAGGCTCGTTGTCTGCACGCCCTCGAGTTTTGCTCTGGGTGGAAACGAGACCACCTTTAACTGGCCGTAAGGTCGGCGGCGGGCATGGACCAGTACCCCTTCGGCGACGAGAGCGCGGTCCATTTGGAGATGCATCTCCCTGGATTTTCCGAAAGCCAGGGGCTGGTCTGTAGCGAGGCCCTCAACCACGATTTGTGCCTGGATGCGAAAGATGTGATGTACGGAGGGCTGAGCGGGCGGGGGGGCGGGGCGGTTGGGCGTGGGTCCCTGCCCTCCCACCCGCCGATGCGGCCAGCGACGCTCTGGAGGCCGATTTAAACGTGCTCCCTCTGTACCCGGCGAAGGACTGCCACTCTGTTCAGCTCCTTGATGAGTCTGACTCGCGGCCCTTGCAGCACGGTGAGCGCGCTGGACTCGGCGTTCTCTGTTATTTTGAAGGGTGCCTCGCAGATCAAAGCAGCCGGAGTTATTTAGTACCTTTATATAGGTGGCGGAGTCCATTACGTGGGAATATTTTTGGGGTAGAGGTGGGTATGTGGGGGTTTTTTAATCAGTAAGCACTTCGAAAGTGTTTCTTGTTGCCTTTTACCTGTAAAATGACGTTCAAATTGGTAAGGCTGTAGAAGATGATAATAATTATAACACCTCTCTTTGACAGGAATTTCACTTTTGTCCTGTTTTCTTAAAATTACACCCTAGACGGGAATATGTGGTTGGTTTTTTTTTCTTTTTTTTTTTTCCAAGAGTCCTTGCAACCTGCTCTCCAGCTGGAAATGGAAAACGCGAAGGCATTAAAATGATAGATTTGCTAAACATGTTGCAAACATCTATATTACTGGCTTTCCCTGAAGCGGGGAAGAGACATTCCGTTTAATTCTTTCTGCGTTTCAAATTCCCTGTGAAATGGATTAAGCAGAATGGGCTTTTTCTAGGTCTTGCCGTTGCACGGAGAGCGCCTTTAGTAAAACGCTCTTCTGGAGGGGATGGATAACTTAATTGCTCATGTCTCTAAAAGCGCGCGCCCTGTTTGGGTGGCTTGAAAACAAAACGAATGAAAATGTGTAACTAGCAGCGCCTGAGTAAGAAAAGGAGACTTTCTCCTGACAGCTGGGGCCTGCGTTTCTGCTGGTTCGCCAATTAATAACAGCTCGTTCCTTACTCGCGGGTGGGGAACCTTGGATTGTCTCCCAAAGTCCAATCCAGCGGGAAGCGCCTGGGTTATCACCCGAGCCGAATTGCTGTAGGTAAAATACCTTGAACAATGTGGCTTGGAGTTGTCCCGTTCCCTCCCTCTTTTCCCAAGAAAGAGGGGAAGTGGTAAAATTCATTACGACGAGGTCCAGAACGGTGAAGGACGTAACTTGTGTGAGGGGGGGACATGGGTTTCGGTGTTTGCGGAGACCCCAGAAATAAAGCAGCTCCGGAGCTGCGAGTCGTAAGCGGTGGGGCAGGTCTGTGGGACTTCCGTACTCGTTTTTGTGCGGATATTCAGCCATCGCAACCCGCGGGCCAGAGCCCTCCGACGGAAGCATTACAAAAAGAGATGTTATTAGTACTAAAGTGAGAAGCTTGTCATTGCAAGAGTGACCTGAGGATATCGCTTGCTCCCTTCCTTCAGAGCCGGGGCTTCCCGCGCCGATGGGACCGGAGGAGGCTGGAGGAGGAGGAGGAGGAGGCAGCGGCAGATCCGCGGGGAGAGGAAAGCGTCCCGGCTTTCCTCGGACCTCGCTGCCGGGCTGCAGCCGCTGCGGGAAGGTGTTCGGCAGTGCCAGCGCTCTCAGCAAACACTGCCTGACTCACAGCCAGAAGCGGGAACACGTCTGCACCGTCTGCAGCAAGGCCTTCAAGCGGCCGGACCACCTGTACGTAGGCATTCGCCGTTAAAAACGCGTGGAGTTGCTGCGGCCTTATTTACCAAATGTAAATAAGGTTGGCCTGTGCGGCACTTCGTTTTCCAATTTCAGAAGTTACAGCGATTGTTAGTCTTGGTCGTGTTTTCAGGCTAGCAAACGCTGTGAAGTTGGGTTACAAAACGACTTCCCTAGAGGATGCAAATCAGCTTTGAATTTTCCAGAGCAGGCTGGTGCAGGAAAAGCCTCAAAAATATCTTATTTCCGTCCAGCTGCAGAAAAATCTGTAATACTGAGCCCTACAGTAGCAGCTAGTCTTCCCCCCCCCGTCTGATGACTGGCGTGGGGGAAATCGCGTGGAAGGTGTTTGTACTGGAGAGTCAGCTTCTGATTTTTGGCAGCCGCTGTTTTAGGAGCTCTTGCAAAAAATCACTTATCGATGCAACCGCTGCCCGGAACCCTACGCTTCCCGGTGCCGTAAAGCTTTTATTACTAATTCTGGAAGGCTCTCGAAACACCAGCGGATCGTTGCGGGTCCGGTTTTCGGTGGTGGTAGTCCGGGGCTAAATAAAACACCGTTACGCTTTGTGTCAGAGCGGGGCAGTTGCCAACAAACCTATTCTGTCCTAAAACGTGCCTTTATGAAGTGACAGTCTGCAATTCTACAGTCAGTTTCCCGTTGGTTTAGGTAACGCGCCTGCCTAACTTTTTCTGTCTCTCTACCGATTTCGACTCTACCCTTTTCTACTCTAAAACAAAAGCGAATTGTAGCCAGCCTTTAGTTTGTGTCGACTGGCATCGCTCACAGGTAGGACGTGGGTTGAGATCCCTGCCGAGCTGTGTTCTGATTTGCTTCAGCCTTGCTGAGCGCGGGGGGCTGATAGGCCGGAGAGATCCTCTTGGATTTGGGGAGAATTTCGGATCCCTTTTGAGTTGTCTTTCTGGAGAGGTGATGGAGCAAGCGGGATTGTTCTGCGTCCCAGGGGGAAAAGCAGTCGGAGGGCACTTTAGTGAACCTCTTCTGAATAGAGGCCAAATTCCGCTTTGATTTATGTCCTGTGCCGCGTCTCTGCCTTGAGCAGAACTGTACTAAACAGAGGGACTGCAAGAGCTGCAGTAGCTTAGGTGCAAAATGACTTCCTTTTTCAGCTGGAAACGCTAACACGCAATGTTTTCTTCTCTTGATCACCTCAGGAGCGGACACATGTTGACGCATCGGAAAATAAAACCTTTCGTGTGCCCGGAGCGAGACTGCGATAAGAGTTACTGCGATCACCGTTCGCTGCGCCGGCATTACGAACTGCAGCACGGCTTGTGCCGCTTGAAGGAGGCTCCCAAGGAAGGCGCCGGGGGGGAATCCCCGCTTCTTCCCGGTCCGTATATCCAAGGCTGCGGGAAATCGGTGGACAGACTGACTGCGCGCTCAGAGTCGGGCTCTTTCCCACCCGAAAGAGACCCGCTCGGGTGCGCTGCCAACGGCTTTGCGAACCAGAAGCTCCCCTTGGCTGCCTTGCCCGCCGCAGAGCACGCGGGTGCTGCCTGGACAGATTCCTCCCCAGCGAGCCAGGCCTCTTGCCTCACGTCTAACAGCAGTGGACTTTCGGAGGCTGCAGGAGGCAATATATCGAAGGATCGCCTCTCTTGCCAAAAGAGCGCCGCTTCTTCCGACGTCTGTGCCGTAATAAGTCCCAGGAACGTGTCTGTGATCGCGCCGGCTGAGAACGTAGTTACCAACCTGACCAGCAGGTCTTTTATTTCAGAAGCCCGGCTCTCCTCGGAGCCCGCGGGGCTGCAGTGTTGTCCCGACGGCGCCCTGCCTTGTTTTCCTGTGTTCGGAGGGCAGAAGCCGTCTGCAAACCAGTCAGGCAGTAACTTTCAGTGGATAAGAAACGTGCCGGTTTGTGCTAAACCCAAAAGGGATAGCGTCTGCCTTGCCCGCAAGCCGCCTGTCGCAGCGCAGGGTGTTTCGGAGGGGTTCGCCGGACCTTCCTGCGCCTTCTCGGCCGCGTACGAGTGTCCGGATGCTTTGTCTTTCCCCGTTGCCCCTTTTAAAGCTGAAGAGGACGCGCCGAGTGAGTCGGCCCTCGGTTGTTTTGAGGAAGCCTTTCAATCGGCGAAACCCCACGACTCCCACCCGTGGGAGAACGCCGGGGAGTTGAGTTTTCCGGAGGTTTGGAAACACGGTGCGCTGCAGAGCGAGACCAGGCAGCTCTTCCCGAAACCCCAGGAGCCTGCTGAGGGCCTGGAGCAGCTGCAGGTGCAGCAGCACCTCTTCCGGGTGATCGCCAAGTCTCAGCAGCTCCTGTCTCACTCCCAGGCGCTGGCTCCGTCCCCGCTGGTGGCTCCCGAGGCCAAGCACCTGCCAGCAAACCCCCTCCAAGCGGCGTTTCAGCAGCCGCCCCCCTTGGCTCCCCAGCTTCCGCAGCCGACGGAGTACGAAGGGCCTTCCACGTACCTCCAAAAGGCCGTACCCCAGTTCCAGGGCGTTTCCTCGGACGGGGAGAAACAAGGACCGCAGGCAGCCCCTGCCTTTCAGTCCCCCATGAAAGAACACGGGGGATTAAGAGACTCCTCTGTTCCCAGCCAGCTCCAGCATGGAACGCGTGGAAGTGCCGTGGGAAGCCACTCTTCTGGGAGGTCGAATCAGCTGGAAAACAAGGCTTCTGCATTTAAAAAAGAGAGGAGTAAAGATCGTAGCACAGAGACGGGCGGGAAACCGCCGGCGGGTGCTGGCCGGTCTTGGCGTCTGCCTGCCGTCCGCAGGGAGAGGCTGACTTTTGGCCTGAGCTGCGCGGCTCCCCCGAGCCAGGTGGCTATGGCGTCCTTCTCGTCGGCTCCTGCGGCCGGGGGGACGCGCAGGCTGACCATTTTCAACAGGATTCAAGTACGTCAGCGGGCTCTTTCTTCGCTTTGAGCGGTCTGTTGCTTGAGTTTGGGCCTCGGAGCCGTTGGCTGTCTCCCTGCGCTCTTTTAGGTGCTTTTTATTAGTGTTGAGAGCTCTGGATTCACCCATAACAGTACTTGCCGCTTGCACGGCAATTTACACATCCAGAGCGCTCTGAAAACCATTAACTAATTAATCCAGTGCCAAAGGTTTGGAAATAACTTAACCGGATCAAGTCTTGGGATATTTAGTAACGTGATACGTAGCCTTTCACCTGGCTTCGTGGTCGGGCTTGCGCCCAGGTCAGTGATGATCAAAAGCTGCGAACGCCTGAAGGTTCAGCGAGCTCGGTGCCCGTGGAATGGGAGCCCCTTCCTCGAGCAGAAATAATTGGCATCTCGTCGCCCGTGGGAGGGCAGGGAGATCAAGAGTCAACCTAAACGAACGTCTCGCCTTCGGAGGCTAGCCTCTGGAGGTCGAAGTCAAGATAATTAAGTGAGGGTAGTCAACAAAGAGTCAGAATAGTTAATTGAGGGTAGTGGTGGGAGCTTGCGTTACGGATAAACGTGCTGCGGCTCTTTTGGGGACTGAATATCTCCAAGTTTGGGGTTGGTCTAAGTGCTTTGTTGGTAGTTAGTTGGACGCCAGGCTTACAGGCGGATGTGAAAACATCTTGCCCCGTCCCGAGGGGGCTCGCCGCTGCCTCGTGCGTCGGGCCGAGGGGACTGGCGGCCCTCAGGACGGGGAATTTCTAACGCGCTGAGGTTAAACCCCGTCTGTGTTGCTCCCGTTTCCGCCCTGGCTCCTCGAAAAGGTGTTGCTTCAGCGGCCAGTGGCGTAGGGGAGTCTTAGATTTGCAGTCCTCTAACTCCAGGAGATTTTTGGGGGCCTGGGTGATGCGTGGGGCACGAGCGAATCCCCGTCCTGCTCCCGAGTGCCTGTTGTCGACCGGGCAGCGTGGTGTTGGCAGAGCCGACGCCCGCAGCAGCTGGGGATCGGGATGATCCCGTCCTCCCCGCGTCACTGGAGCTCTGGAGCCGGGCACGTGGCACGGGAACGGCGCGTGGCCGAGGAATCGGAGCGTGGCCGCCCCTGCCTGCGGCTTGTGATGGAAATAATGCGGTTTGATACCGGCGTTGTGTGAACGGGGATTCCCGTTTGCACGTGCGCTTACAGCGTGCACGCATGTATCGAAGTGTTACGAGGAGTATCGATTAATGACTGTAAAGATTTATGGGATTTGGTAACGAGCGTTGCTTTGCTGCGCAAGTGCAAAGTGTTATTTTCATGGAGAAAACGGCTCAGATGGTCCATTTTTTTTTTTTAAAGGCGGAATGACTATATTTTAAGGCTTTACTTGCAGGCAGAATAACATCTGCTTTTGATTATTGTTTCTTTAACTGCAGGGTGGAAATATCTACAGCCTCACGAACGCAGCAGAGGAAGAAGACTCGCCAGCTGGGTGGTAAGGAGGTTGCACTGAAGTTTTGAGGGTGGCGGTTGTTTTCTAGAGCGCGTTTTAGCACCTGTCAGGCGCATTTCTTTTCCCTCGGGGTTGAGACTTAACGTAGCCCGTTCATTTGGCTAGCTTTGGATTGTGCTAATTAATAGGTGTTTAAATTAGAACGGCAAGACTTCTCAACCTCATTTCTAACCCACGATCGTAAAAACCGTGCAGCGACTGAAGCGTGACCGGGAGGTGACTTGGGTGAAATGTTTAAGACTGTTAAGGACGTAATAAGGAATGACCTGGCTTGTTCTTTTCACGCATTACAACGACGAAAGACCAAAAGTTCACTGTGGAAGTAAAGAAATGGAAATCTGGGATAATGTGAAGGGATTCACCTCGTCGAAGGCTTTCCAGGTGATGGGGGGGGGGGCGGGGGGAGGGGGTGCCCGTCTCATTCCTGGTGAGCAGTCTGCCTGTAAAGAGTATTATTGCACTATAATCGTTGAGGCAGGCCCTGAATTTAGGTCTTAGAAGCGATTAGCTAATTTTATGGTTAATTTTTTTTTTTTAGAGTGAGTTTGTGACTCGATTCTCGCCGTTGAAGAAAATAAACACACTTCCCTCTTCTTTGGCAATTGCCACTTTCTTTTGGCGCAGGGGCTGCACACCTCTGGGGTTCTCTCTGTACGTAAATCGTGGCTGTGCCACCTTACTGCCCAGGCTAGGTCGCTTGCCGTTGGCTGAGCGAGAAAGCAAGCTGCTCCCTGGAGAGGAGAAAATAAAAAAAGAGATTTTTATAATCTCCGTCCTGAGCAGCAGCGCAGTCCCCACGCAGCCTCGGGAGAGGTGCCTTTCCTGCAGCGCTGCTGAGCAGCGCAGGTAAGGGAGCCGCTGTCTCTCAATAAGAAAGAAGAATTTCGTCGCTCTTTGGCAACAAATGAAAGCCGTGGTTCCTGGTGAGCCATGTGAAAATCATTACCCGGTCCAGCGGCCTCGGTAGCCTGCCCGGCCCTCCGTTTCCGTGTCGGAAGAGGTTCCGAGGATTAGCCGGGCTATAGGAAGGGCGAGGCAGTAAGTATGCTGCGCTGGGAAGCTTTAACTTCGTTTGCTTTCTCAGTCATGTGGGTAGAGAAACGGCTCTGCAGGACTTTGGACGTCGCTTTTCGCAAAGGCTGCATTCGCACGGGGGAGTTACCCGCAAACGACGCGTCTTCCCGCTCACGGAGTGGGATCTGTCAGAAATCCCGCCGTGCGTGGATCGCGTGGTGGCGAACGGAAATCCGTCTGGCGGTTTCAACGCAGGCCGTTCTGTTTTGGTGTCGCGGTTCAAAAGCGACAAAAGCATGTACCTTTGAAAATAATATTTGCGCGTGTCTGTTCATAGGTACAGTTCCTGTAACCGCTCAAAAGAGGAGGTAGCTTTCTTATTCTTACAGCTCTCTTATTTAAAGCTGTATCTTTGCAACGCTGGCGATTGATGCCCCGCTGGGGATTTTTCTCTAGTTAACGTCTTTTGCTGCTGAATGAACTGCAGAGATTTCCCAACTAGACGTGAAATGAGCTCTACGGCGGGAAGCGTGAGCGTGGATCTAACGTTGATAGTCATTAAGTTATTTTCTTTTTTTAAAAGTGGTTCAACTTTATAACGTTAATTTTCCATCCCTTTATCTCGATTTTTCACTTAGCGATAAGAGCGGTGCTGCTCCTACTGATGGCAGCGGCGGTGAAAGCGGCTTTCTCCGCAAGGACTGCGGTCAGCTGTTTTACACCGAGAGCGGTCTGGAGAGCCACGGGTGTTTTCGTGGCGAACAGTGGCGTCCACCACAAAGGAAGGAGGAACAGCAGGTAAAGGGAAAGAAACTGAACCCTTCAGTGCTGGTTATTGAACAGGAATTTGCATTAAGGTCGTGAGGATTCTTTAAAACCTGCCTGTAGCGTATGGAGATAAAAGCTGTGGAGTAACTCACCCTTTGTCCTGAAAATTCCGATGAGTACAGGAGTGGGACCCAGAATCAGGGTGCCGTTTGAAGCCCTTCGGGTGGTCGTTACGTAGCGGACGTTCTTGAACGATCGTACTATTTTGAAAGCTGCTGCTATTTGCAGCAATGTTCCTTACTCTACAGCTGTGAAGCGCGCGCGAAAAGCGTAAGCCCGACTGTTCTAGCTGATAGCGTGAACTTGGGAGCTCAGTTCTGTAAAAATAAGAATCGGGAATTGGCGCGGGAGGGATTCCTGTCCTGGGCTCTCGCTAAGTTACGTTGTGCTTAGAGAAACTTCCTCAGCGTGGCGGCTCTTATCATCATTATTTTATGTAATGGAGAAACAATTCGGAAGCGACTTGAAAGAATAGTTTGCGAAGCGCCGTGGTGTCCTCAGATGGCTGATGCCAGAAGATACACCTCGTACCCTTGTCTGTGTTTGCGGGAAGGTGTGCGATGCCGGAGACGTAAACGCTCAGGGACTGTCGCTCCGGGCGGCAGGAGGTGGAAACTGTCCCTCAAAACCCGAGGTGCCTTTAGAGGACGTAACAGCGGCTCCGCTCGTGATTCCCGTCTCGGTGCCGGTGACGGCTGCGAACTCGCAAGGAGGGAAGGAGGTGGGTGGCGATTGCACTCCTCGAGTATTTTAACGATTTAGCAGTGACACCTTAGTTGGCCGGCTTCGCTGAGCGGAGTCGCGTCTTTGAGCGACTGCTCACCGGCGTGCGAGTTTCGCTGGCTTAGCCGGCAGCTTAGCGTTACGGCTCCCTTAAACCCCCCAAATTATATTCAAATGACGCGGCAGTGCTGGCCTGGGTGGCGATTACTACGGAAATGGACGTGGTAAAGGTCCCAGGGTCCGTCTGAGTAACTTGTCGGAAACATGTAACCCACTAATCGCCTTGAGTTGTGTGAAAATAAAAGATGGCCTGGGAAGTATGAACAGTAGGGTGCAGGACAGATACCTGGCATTAAAGCCTAGGAAAATACTCGGAGTTTTGCTAGGCAATTTAAAGAATTTCAAGACGATTTCAGAAGCTACTTTCTTCTTCTTTCAGCACTCTCTCTGACTACAAAAAAAAGCCTTGCAGAGGGTTCTTTTCAACAGCTCTCGTTCTCATGAGTGTGCCTGTTGGCTTCCCCAGAGCCGTCTACACGAGTGAGGACTGGAGCAGAGGGTCCTCTGACTGCGCTCCTCGCGCAGGTTTGGGGATTTGGTGTTCGTTATTGAGCTCGGAATAATAAATCATGACACCGAGAGTCTAGAGGAAAACCAGATAAAAACCCTACGCAATCTCAAGCTTTCTTCTGTTTTCAAGTGCCTTGAACTTGTTCCGCTGCTTTTCTGTGGATTTGACGGTTTGTTTGGAATTGTTTGTCCAGGTTACTGAAAAGGAGAGCCCGGATGGGAAGGACCTGGGAGAAAACTTGCACCAGAGAAAGAGGCAAACGCGGCCAAAATCGCTCTTTATCCCACCTCCGCCGGCCCCTGAAGCCCAGCCGGGGATGGGAGGGTGTTACCAGAGTAACCTTCGTTCGCCCGTGTTCCTGGTGGATCATCTGCTGAGAGACTTGTTCCAGCGCTCTCCTTACACGCCGCCTCCGATGCTCAGCCCCGTGCGGGAGGGATCAGGCCTCTATTTCAGCACTCTCTGCTCCTCCTCTGCTAACGGTGATCCCAACCAGCTCTTCACTGCTGTATTAGGTAATAAAACCCTAATGTCTGCGCTCAACAGGTAGTAGAACTGGAAGGGAATCCAGCTGGCTATCATAAGGACTGCAGGAACAGAAAACT
>NW_008824994.1:11603-19572 GCF_000699105.1 Pygoscelis adeliae | reverse complement strand
ATTAAAATGGTATCCGCCTTCCCGTCGGGTAAATTACTGCATCGTATGCGGGCCACTGGAAATACGGGCGTTTACATGTAGCAGTTTGAGTTACTCGTAAACTGATTTTATTGTACCAGTTTGCGGTAAAAATTTATCTTAATCTGAGTATTGAACACAGGTAGTGGTTACACCCAAGCAGTCCTGCCGTAAAACTGCCGAAGATGCTACGGTGGGGCCCTGCGTGTCGGAGGCGGCAGCCCAGCGAGCGCAGTTTTCCTCTGGGTTCGGCTTCTGCTCGGTGGTTCGTCATCTGTAGTTCTTCAGAGACCGCGGCCGAGTTAAGGGGTCGTGCCTACAAACAGGGGCAGGCCCCGGCTCTGCTCGTGCCTTCCGAAGAAGGCTTTAAAAAAAAAAAAATAGAAGTACGTGACTTCTGCTCTGCGATTCCTGTCGTGGAACAGGGGGACGTAAACAGCCCACCGGGGTTTTGCTCTGACACCGGCTTTCGCTTACGAAGAACACAGAACTGCTCGGCCCCTGCGTGGCTGACTTCTGACCCGTGGTCGGGTGCAGCTGTGAAACTGCGTCCGGATGGTCCACCTCGAGAGCCTCCAAGCGAGCGATTTCACTGAAGGGAGGGGAATTCCGAGAGTATAGTGGTTTGCGACGAGGAGGATGTGAAGGGAGGCCCAGGGACGGTCTCGGCGGAATGATTTTTATCTTGAGCATTTTTATGTCTTTCAGGCAGAATGGACAGGGACTTTGGATTTTGTCTGATGAAGGATAACACCAAAATCAGCATTCGGCCGTGAGTTATGGCGTAGCAGCTAGAACAGTAGCGAACGTTTGGAAAATGGGCGATGAGGGAGCCGCGGTTTGGGAGTCGGTGTGCGGTTGGTTCAAGCGCGTGGGCTGTGCGGGCCTTCGAAGTTGACATTGACCTTCTCCCTCCCACGAGCCTATGGCTTGGCCGCTTCTCTCGCTGCCCTGCATCGCTGGTGAGGTTAATAGTGGTTTTTTTTTTTGGCCGGATGATGCCGCACGCTGGCCAGTTGCAACAAAATGCCCAGGGCCATCCCAGTCAAGTACTGGCTTCCTTTACCGGTTAGGCTGGCGTCGTAAATAAAGGTGCCCGCCTCCCTCCTTCTACACGATGTTCAGAGGTCCGTTTTGCCCGCGGTTGCAGCCTTCTCTCTCTTTTTTTTTTTGCTGCTCACCGTGAGTCTCAAAGTGAACCTCACAAACTCTGTCAGCTTTTGAGGAAGGGAGAACAAACTTCCTTGGTCGACTGGGGACAAAAGGATTCCGGGGATAGCGCGGTGCCGCTGTTGGTGCCGAGAAGTGACTGTGAAAGTCGTTAGAGGAGAGCTAGTGATGCTTTGCTGGGAAATGCGTGTTGTATACGTGCCGTATTTACTACAGCTGAGCCTCGCTCGTCACGTAGCCCCTCTTTCTAAGCGCGTGTGTATGTGTCTGCGTGCTACCACGTGTGTGTCTGTTCACACCTTGCCTTCCTCACCTCCTCTTTCTTACTACTTCAGGCACATCAACGTTGGAAGCCGATTCCAGGCGGAGGTGCCGAACCTCCGGGATAGATCACAGTTGGAAAAGGATGAACAGGCAGCGTCGTTGGTGTGGAAGCCCTGGGGAGACATCGCAACTAACCCGGAAACACAGGACAGAGGTTTCTTTAACACTTTTCTGCCAAGGCCACTCCCGAGATACTAGGGTTCAAAAATTCCACCTTTTCGCAGCAGCTTCTTGTACGTTCAGGTTCTCTCCCTTCCTTTCTCGACCACCTTCACGCGTGGTGGCGTTAGGGGGAAGGAGATTGCTCCGTTGCAGTAGAACAGTGAACAAATAACAACTTGCGCTCTCGGTAGCATCTTGCATGAGAAATGGTCAGGGGCGTTTGTATCTGTCTCACCTCGTCTGCAGCGACCTTGGGAGGGGGGAGATTTCGTCTCTGGAGTTATCAGCACCAAAGCTGTTCTTAGGGTAGAGACAGCGATAGCTGGGACATCTGCCTTTTTTTTCCCCTGTGCCTTTTCTTGGTCTCCAGCCTGTCTGTCTGCACTTGTTCCGTTTTCCCTCTGTCTTGTATCGCGCTTTTTCTCCTTTCTTGACGGAAACGGACTTTCTGTTGGTTTTTGTTGCGTTTGCAGTAACAGAACTGCTCAACATGGCCTGCTCCAGCGTCATGCCGGGGGGAGGAACGAACCTAGAGCTAGCCTTGCATTGTCTGCATGAAGCACGAGGCAACGTTCTGGTAAGAAGCAGCTATTTGGTCATAATTAATAACGGGCTAGGACGGCCTCTGTTACTGGTGTGAGGTGGGAGCCGTTCCCAGTTTTCTATTCCACGGGCTGGACTCTGGTCTCTTGGCTGAACTCGCAGAGTTCTTGCGTGCTGCCTGTTGCCGCAGCCTGCACGAACGTCTCTCGGGATTACAGACCCTGTCCTGGTGTATATGTAAGAGCTTCTTTTGTCTCTTGTAAATTACGTGACAATTCGGAGAATACAAGTACTGCTCCCCCGAATGCCAGGAGTGAAGGAATTGCCACATTAGATAAAACCCGAGGTCTGCTCTAGATAAACATCCTGCGCTCGGCAACTGCAGCAACCCCGGGTGCCCCTCGCTGAGCAAACACCTCCAGCCTGGTCCCGGTTAAGCCCCGAGTGGCTCTGCTTTGCTCCCGTGTTCTTTGAAGAAGGGATTTAACAGCTCGCCCAAATATAGCGGAGGACTTGGCGTGTGCTGCGCCTCCACGAGGAGGCTCTACGAGCACATCTGCTGCGGCAGGGACGAGCCGAAAATGATTCCGGCAGAGAGGAATCTTCTCCTGGAGGTGGTGGCCGGCAGGGTCCCGCAGCTTGGGTCCCCAGAGATCTCCCGAGGTCCCGTTTTCGTAAAACACTTTGGTGCGGATTGAGGAAATGTTTCCAGAAGCTGCAGTGGGCTGAGGTGATCCCCAAGCGCTGTTGCTGAGCATGGGCTGAGCAAAATCTTCCGACGGTGGGCCGAGTCGCTGAAGTAGCAAAATAGCTGAAAGCAAGAATGTACCTTTTTGCTCCTCCTCAGGGGGAATCTAAAGTCTTTTTACATTAAATCTTGCAGGAGGCTCTGGAGATGCTGCTTTTTGGGGCGCCTCAGAGATCCGAATCCCATCCTCTGGCTAATTATCGTTACGCAGGTAAACTGGAAGTAGAGCTTGTTCCTTCACCTGGAATGCTAACAGATGCTGCAATTCCCTTTCTGTATCCTGATTTAAAGAGTTTATTTAAAAAAAAAAAAAAGTGTGTTCTTTGGGGCGGGGAAAGTAGTGGCAAAGCACTTTCAGTTTTAATCTGTTTTTTTTTACCCGGGGGATGCCTCGTTCCTTGTGTTTCAGCCCGCTGCTTTGACGTGCCCTGCCCTGCAGTGACACCCAACGGGAGGAGCACGCTGAAGTGCGGCAACGCCAAATACTCTTTTTTTTTTTCCTGTCAGTTGTGCCCGTGCTTTACGGCACGCAGGGCTTATCTGCTGGCAGTAATAACTGCTATTGCTAATGCGTTCGCTGCTGTGTTTGGCAATTGCTTTCTGAAGGAGGAGAGGCGTCGATACGTGGCTAATAAATTGTGCTGATTTCTCTTGGGCTGCGAGTGATCTAATAATTTGCCTGTTGCTGTTTATTACTAGGTTCAGATACTTGGACGCCTCTCGAGAAGCAGTTGTTTAGAAAGGCTTTTTGCGTACACAAGAAGGATTTTTACCTGATCCAGAAGAAGGTAAAGCCGTTGGGCCGCGGTGGATCTAGGGCTGTTAGCGCTGACGGTTTTGACCCAGCAAGTTGTATTTTGGGTTGTGTGCTGGAGTCCTGTTCTTTGAAACCTAGCGTTTGCTTCTTAACGCTAAAAAGGCACCGGTACAAGACATTGTTTGCCCTAGCGTATAATTACAACAGAACATTTAATATCTCTGGTACAAAACACCAGAGAGATTAAAACAGGAATGAAACGCTCTGCTGACCACCCGTGTGAAACGTACGGTTCTGCCCTTCCAATGCGTCTTGGCAGCCTTTTTGGAAGAGGAAGGCGGGTTTTCTGTCTGATCTCACCCGTACGTTGCGTTGCAATAACCGGAGGGAAACGGGGAAAGGAAAAACTGTGCTAGATGGATTTGTTGTGTATCTGTGTCTTAAATGTTTTGCTACGGTATGTCCATTATAGATTGCTTCTGTTTTTCTCACACTAGATTCAGACTAAGAATGTGTCCCAGTGTGTTGAATATTACTATATCTGGAAAAAAAAAATTAAGTTTGACTACAGTCGAGCTCAAGTAATAGCAAAAAAGGTCAAGAGAGACAAGGATGAGGTGGAAGAGGCTGAAGAAAAGGTAGAAAAACGGCTGGGGATTTGTGCGAGAGGCCGCTCCTCCATGAAAACGTCTTCCAGTGCTCTGTGAAAGGCGCGGCAGATGCTGCCCAGGGAGAGGTTCTGGTTTTATTCGGCTGCTGCTTTGATAAACTTACTCTCTAGAATAACTTTGAGAGAGCGCAGCGGTATTCCGCGGTTAGCACCGTTACTAAACCGTGCTGCTACGCCTTATAGGCAGCATTTGTTCTTAACGTGCTGGCAGCCCTGCTGACTGAAATAAGAGAACGCCCCGCTACTCGCTAACGTTAATAATCCTGTTCGCATTAAACTTGTTGCTGATGATTTTCGGGGTTGTTCTGTACCATCCCAGTGCTCCGTAAAAGGGAACTGCTGGTGGCGCGGCTCTGTGCGGGGATCGCTAAAACGTTCCCTGCCGGTAAACAGGAATTTGGTTCACAGATTATTTTTTTGGGGGGGGGGGGGTGTGGTAGAAACTGGGTAACCACGTGACTTCAGCGCTTAGTCGTTCTACGCTTTAAACCTGTCGTATAGACTTTTGGGGAGGAAAGTGCTATTCCACTTAGGGTAGTATAAATAATGCGGTTTTTCTTCCAAGGCCTGCGTTTGCACCCCATCCTCACAGTCGAACTGAAGCGTTTTTTCGGCTATTTAGCGTTCAGAGGAGTTCGCCTGGGCAGACTCGGGCCGGTACATTTTTGTGCCGGATGGCTGTCATGCGTTCTCGGTGCCTTTCTTGGCAATTCAGAGAGTTTTCAAGCTAGTTTTTTTTTTTACTTTAGCTGTCCGCCTTTCTGAAGAGAAGGAAAAATGAATAAAGGCTCTCTGATTTACAGGCTGTTTGCAGCCCGAAGAAGAGGCACCGTCTTCTGCCTAAGGAAAGCATGAAGATAAAGCAGAAGAGCCATAAAAAGATGCCCTGCAATCTGCGTGAGTCTTCGTACCGGGCTGGAAGTGCCGACGATGGGGGCGTATTTCCCTGTAGAGAGTGTGAAAGGTAGCTACTAATTTTTCTTCTAGAAACCTGCTGCTTTTGGCTAAAACGGATTTAAACTTTCAAAGCCGCCCAGGGGGCGGGGGGTGGGGGGTGGGGAGCGGAGCTGCGGGCAGCTTGAGGATTACCCCTGCCCCTGGGCCTCCCTGCAGTTTTGTCTGACTTTGCAGCCAACTTTCAACCCGAAGGTCTGTCGCGTTTAACCACCGCCGTCCCACGCAGCCGGGGGTACCGGCAGGATGAAGCAATGGAACTGTCTCGTACCGCGCATCAAAACGCACAGAAATGCGCAGAAGCAGAGATAATGAAGCTTGGTTTAACGGTGTTTATCGAATGAAAGAAAGGGATTTTTAAACAAACCCAACCCTGTTTGTTTTCTAACTTCCAGGGTGTTTGACAAGGTAAAAGGTAGGAACGCTCATATGAAAAGCCATCGCCTGCAGGAGCGGGTAGAGCCTCTCGTGAAGATTACGTGGCCCTTGAAGCATTTTAAAAGTGAGGCAAAGATGGAAGAAACCCAGATGCTGACCTCCTCGAGCGGTAACTGGGAAACGGTGGTTTCGGAGCAGCAACGAGGTTAGTTTCCTCTGCTTAGAAAAAAAGACACAGACCTTCCCTAGCGTCGGAGCGGTGGCTGAGCTCTGAGGAGGATTAGACGACAGGAGGTTGACCCCCGCTCTTCAGTCTAATCCGTCAGGAGCCCAGCGGCAGTCGCGCCGATGCTGAAAAGCCCCCTCGGCTTTTCCTGCCGTGGAAAAGCGCTCGGTGAGGCTGCCGAGAACGTTCGCTAAAGGGCCTCGGGAAGAAAAGCCGCAACTTTGTGTGTGTAGGGTGTTTTAAAAACTTCCTTGGGTTTTCTCGGCGGTTAGCGCCAACGGCTGGTGTCGGGTTTGGCAAAAAGGGATGGGAAGGCATCGAATGTTCCTGACTTGTATCAACACTGCAAAGACGTGTGCTAAATGAGGTACGCGTGCCTGGCGTGGGGTTACAATTATGCACGGCTGGGAAAACACGCAGCTGTCAGTGGCTGTAACATAGCTGTTGTACAAATACTAGAAGCTCTTGACTTCTGCTTTTGCTTAAAGAAGTCCTTTGCCTCCATTTAAAAGGAAAGTTGGCTGCCCTTGGCCCTCACTTCTTGCTATCAGTTTCGGGGTTTGGTGTTGCTAGAAAGAAACAGAACAGGGAAATCAATGGGAAATTGTCATCGTATTTAATATCTCGTTTTGCCATAAAGGGATAGTCATGCACAGCATTTCGGATCTCGACCATAGCGCTCTGCTGATCCAAGTAAGGTTTGGTTTTGGGGTTTTTTTTAAATGTGTTTTCTACTTAGCTTATTAAACTGGGTTCTTGAATAGCAGGTGTAAAAGTTCTTGGACTGCCCTTGCTGGTTATGCTATAAATAATTAAATAGTTAAAGCAAAGTTCGTTACGCTTGGTTGGTGGCGCGGGCACGGCATGCTACCTGCACATCAGTCTCGAAAGAAGAACCCGGGCACGTGCTTCCGCGGGCCCGGTCCCTCGGTCGGTGGGCAGGGGGCTGTAGAGACGGATCCTTATTGTCCCTGAAGCTCTCTGGAAGGTTTAAAGCTGGGGACCGCAAACCCGTCGAGCCTGGGGACCGATCCAGGCTGCAGCTTGCCCTTGCGTCGAAGCTCCTTCACTTTCCGGTCCAAACGCAAACGTTTCCTTCGTTTTGCTGTGGCAAAATCCGAGGCACCGGCTTTTGGCGCCCGCTTCCCGCAGGGTGAGGGACGGAGCGGGGGCTGCGCGCGGGGGGTGGTCCCGTGTTCGTTTTGCCACCGGAGAGTGCTCGGGCACTGCGGCGACGGGACGTGGCGGCAGAACCGGGGCGGTTAAACCCCTTTGATCTGCTGTGAGTCCTCGCGGTTGTCTAGCGGAGTCAGCGCTGGCCTTTCGCAGTATTTAAAGCGCCGTATCCAGTTGTGGTGTTGCTGCACCCGTTTGTGTCTATTTGCAGAAGTATCACCGCCTCGCTAAACTGCGTCTGGCAGTGAGAAGTGAGGGTTTGATTAGTTCGACGAATGAAAGATCAATAAGGGGTCTTGTCTCCACTGTCGTTACACTAGGAGGGATAAAAAGCTCTGTGGGTTTGGGGTTTTTTTGTTGTTGTTGCCAGGCCACAAGATTTTTCGTGGCTTTGTTTAGTTTTTGCTAGGCTGAAGAGTCACGTCCGCTACGAACAAATCTGTATTTCAGTTCCACGTTCTCTGTCAAGGACCGATCTCCAGGTCTGGGCCTCGATAAACTTCTTCACCCAAAGCAGGAGGAGGTTTTGCGGAGTGGGTGCGCACATTATCCTTTCGCTTCTCGTAACTTGTGTTTAAAAAAAAACAAAAAAAGGCAAAGAAACTTCTCCATCGAGCCCTCGTGATGCCGAAGGGAAACCAGCTGCCTTCCGAAAACGCAGACAGGCCTTTCAGTAACGTTCGTTTAAGTCGGCAGCAGCGCTGCCGGCAGAGAGGGGGGTGGCTGTGAGGGCTGAAAGTTTTAGCGGTAACGCAACGGCGGGGGGGAAAAAAAGCTGGAAACGGGGGGGGCCGTTTGCTTCAAAAAAAAAAAAAAAAAGGGGGTTTGAGTACCTGACGTCCT
>NW_008824994.1:8731-10541 GCF_000699105.1 Pygoscelis adeliae | reverse complement strand
GCGCCACGGCCGGGAAGCGATGCTCGTTGTTCTTCCACCAGTCCAGCGGGTCGGTGCTGCGCTTGCAGAGAGGCTCCACGATGTAGTTCTCCAGTTGCTGGTGGATCTCGGGCATGCTCTCCGTCGGGTCCTTCCCCAGAAGGATGTCGTACATGCTCTGCGACGGGGTGCTCGAGCATCTGTCCTTGTGAGCGGCCAGCTGGCTGCCTGCGTCTCCGCCCTCGGCTTTGTAATCCAAGTTTGGCATCCAAAAGTGGGTGGCAGGTGGGGACTGGTGATTGAAAACCTGCGACAGCATGTTTTTGACTCTCTTGTGCAGCTCGCTTCTCAGCCCCGGGCTGAGGAACCTCATCTCCTTGAAGCGCGGGTCCAAAAAAGAGGCAATAACTGCTGGGCTTTCTAGCACCTTCTCATCCTCCGATAGCCCCCAGCGCCGCGTCAACTCCGACCTGATGTTGCCTACTACCGTCTTGATGACGGCGCCGGCCTCTTCCGACTGCTGTCCGATGGCAGCGACGATCCCGTGGATGCAAGGCATCAGAGACGATACGGACACGTTCTGCTCCTCGCGCAGGAAGGAGGTCGCGATCTTGATCGTCCTCATGACCGGCACCAGGTCCTGCAGGAGCTTCCACTGGTGGTCGGCCAGGTTCTGGACCGCCGCCGTGCCCTTGGGGTGTTCCTCCAGCACGGACATGATGGCCCACTTCAGGTCTAAGAGACTCTCGCACATCTCGATGGTGGTTATCCAGCGAGACCCCACGTCCATCACCAGTTTCAGCTTGGTTTTATTGATGGCTTCCAGCTTGCTGTTTAAGGAGCAGGTGGCTTTTGCGTCCTGCTGGAAGTACCTGACGATGCCCCGGGCGGTGCTGAGGGCTTCTTGGACCTGCTCGACCTCCAGCCCCGCTTTGATGCAGAGGTGAAGGGTGCGAGCGGCGCAGCACAGGCTGCTCCAGCCGTACGCGTTCTTCAGCGGCTGCGAGTTCGCCGCCGTGCTCTGCGGGCCGTCGTGCATAACGCAGAAGACAGATTTGCTGGACAACCCGAATTCGGAGAGGACGGCCTGCAGCTTCTCCCCTAAATCGCCCTCCGCTTTGTCTTCGTGCACTTGCTGCGTCTCCATGACGCACCGTCCCCGCCGCCACTCCCCGTCGATGAAGCTGGCTGTGACAGTCAGGTAGGTCTGGCTGAGCTGGGAGACCCAGAACTCCACGCAGACCACGATGGCCTGAGCCGTCTGCAGGTAGCGCTCCAGGTGCTGCTTGACCACGTTGTACCTGTGCCACAGCATGCTGGAGAGCTGCACGGGCGACGGGAGGGTAAAACTCGGCTCCAGGTACCCGAGGAGGAGCCCGAACCCTTTGTCCTTCACCATGGAGAGAGGGTGCAGGTCGCGGAAGATCATCTCCAGCACCAGCTCCAGGATCACGTCGCTCCTGGGTTCCGAGCAGGACGCGGCGTGGCTGAGGCCGCTCTCCGGCGGCGTCTGCCGGGAGCGTTTCACGGCGTTTTCCTGAGCCGCGTAGTCGGATTCGGAAGTCTGGTCGTCCTTGAGCTGGGAGAGCAAGGTGTCGCGGATGCTGTGCTTCCTCACCAGGTGCTCCCGCATCGTGGTGGTGCTGTTGTGGAAGGAGAGCTGCTTCTTGCAGACGTTGCACTCCACGTAGGCGTCTCCCAGCTTGGTGTAGTAGTTCCACACCTTGGACTTGCGACGGTCGACGTAGAGCGCGGTGCTCGTGCCGTCCTGACCCCCGCCTTTCTCTCTCTTCCTCCTGGACGACGGCCCGAGGCTGGCGGGCCCCCTGGT
>NW_008824994.1:0-530 GCF_000699105.1 Pygoscelis adeliae | reverse complement strand
GTCGCGGGCAGGGGCGCGAAGCCTCCCCTGAGCGCCGGGAACGGCGAGTTCGGCAGCGCTGCCTGCTCTCGGAGCGGCTCTCCTGTCGCCGGTGTGGGGGATCGCTCCCGTTGGGCTCGGGGCGCCCTTCCGAGCGCCCGCAAACGCCTTTCTGCTTCCAGGGCCGGTTCACCATCGCCGCGAAGCACCACATATCGATAGCGGAAATCTACGAGACGGAGCTGGTGGACATCGAAAAGGTAAACGCCGGGGAGAGCGGGGAATGCCGCAGGGCGGGTGCCCGGCTGTCGGGGCACGGGGAGGCCTGGCTGCCCGTCCTCCGGCTCCCGTAAATGCCGCCTCCGATTCGAGCCGGGGGAATTTGGACGCGGTCAAAACCCCGGAGGCTTGGTGGCTCGGGAGGGCTTTGCTGATTCACCGCAACCCCGGCAGATGAGCTCAGAGCTGTCGCGCCTGCTCAGGGTGACGTAGCCTCAGCAGGTCACCCTTTGCCCTCGGGCTGTTCTTGCTTCTTTCCCCGAAACGTGCCC
>NW_008824993.1:11011-12208 GCF_000699105.1 Pygoscelis adeliae | reverse complement strand
CCGTCAGCCCATCGTGCTGCTTCGTCCGAAGCGTAAAAAGCAGATTAACTGGGCTCGACCCAGGTTGCCGGAGGTTTGGGCCAGGCAGGGCGATTACGCCGAATTCCCAGGGTGAGAGGTTCTGACCAGTGATTATTGCAGATTCCCCCAGTTTTGATCTGTTATCCTTCCCAGCAATTAGCAATGTTTTTTCCTCCTACATTTAATTAATTCAGCTTTTGCCCAATTAATTAAATTAGACTTTGGCCCAAGGTAGAGGCTTTCGGCTTTGTACGCGTGCAGACAAAGATGAATTTGTGCTGTAGAAAGCTGCGGCTCCTTTGAAAAACCGCTTTGCAGCCTGTTTCCGAGACCCTCCCGGTGTCTGATCCCGCTTCCCAGCCCCACTCCGAGGTCAGGGATGAGCATCGGGGGGCGACCGGCTGACGGGGAGGGCCGTCACCCCCTTCACTCACCCAAAGCATTTTTCTTTTGGGTTCCCAGACAAGCAGGCAAAGCAGATTTAGTATAATAATTAGATACAGAATCTGACCTATTTATTTCCTGTTTGCTGGTTTGACCGTGCAAGGGGCTGTAGGAAAATGTTCGAAGCCAGTGGCAGGGAGCAGCCAAGCAGATTCCAGCAGGGATGCTTTAAAAATAACAAACCGCCGCGACGGCCAAGAATCCAGGGCACAGAGAGGCTGCCAGGAGAGAAACCTCCTCGGCCTCTCGGCTGCTCCGCTCCTATTGTTTAAAGCGCTGGTGCGAGCGCAGGGCTGCCGAGGGGCTGGGTGATGGCCCTGGGGACCGCAGCCCCCCCGGCGCGGTGGCCCTCCCGGGGCCGGACCGCACGTTCTGCACATCCCCGTCCCTGGGAGAAGCAGGCTGAGCCCCAGACCTGAGCGCCCGGCTCAACCCGGCCACGTCCTCGGGGTGAGACGTTGTCTGCGGGGTGGGTGACGAGGGGACGGCGGTGACACGATGTCCCTGCTCCTTTGCAGAGCCTGGAGCTGAAGGAGCCACCGTTCTCCATGTTCGATTTGGTCTCCACCTTCTGCAACGACATTGTCAGCTCTGCCCAGAGCTTCATCTCCTCCACCTGGACCTTCTACCTGCAGGCAGACGATGGCAAAGTCGTGGTGTTTCAGGTGGGGGTGTCCCGCCTCCCCTCTCTGCTGGGTGCCGAGAGGGGTGGGGACCCCCCTGCTCACCGCT
>NW_008824993.1:5741-7629 GCF_000699105.1 Pygoscelis adeliae | reverse complement strand
GGGCAGGGGACCGTGCACCCCAACACGTCCACCCGTCAGCCGCGAGGAGGAGGAGGCTGTGACACGGCAACGGGGAGGATTGCATGTGCATGCTTACGCGTGCATATAAAGAAGGGCTGGGGAACGAGGGCTTTTCCCACTGAAAATCGCTCGCCGGCACCCAGGCGCCCATTTCGAGGAGGGAAAGCATAAATCAGGCCATGCACGCACGCGACACGTCAGCATAACGCGCCGTGGCCGCCCGGGCTCGAGGGCTGGGACGTGTTCGCACGTGCGCGCGCCCACCTTTCCCCTGCGGCGTGTGTTTTTCCTGGCGCGGCGCCCGCGTCCATGCCACAGTCGAGCTCTCCCCATGCCAAGCACGACACAAAAGCTCACGCAAGGGCCTGGAGGCTCGTTTTTAGCACTTCAGTAGCTCAGCGGGGTCCCGTCCTCGGAGCCAGCAGCGGCGCGGGGCCCCCAAAGAGCCGGGGCTGGTGCTGGCCTCAGCTGCTTGTTTTCTCCAGGATGCAGAGCCGGGGATGGGGAGATGCTGCCCGACCCCGGGGAGGGCTGCAGATGGATGCTGGGGTGCTCGGCACAAGTTGCAGCCAAAGAAGGATCTCCAAAGGGGATGCAGAGCCTGGTCTGCTGCCTGCCAGCAGCCTCCGCTGCCGGAGCACGGCCCCCGCCTGGCCCTAAATTGGGGGTGCGATGTCACCCCCACACAGTGCGGCAACGCTGGGTGCTGGAGGGGGATGCTGCGCTCTGCGGGCTGGGCTCAGCTCGCTAAACGGAGGGGAGATGGTGTTTTCAGCTTGCTGCCTGCCCTGCCTCTGCAGCAGGCAGGGAGCTGCGCAGAGGATGCTCCGGGCAGCCCTGGCTGTGCGGGGCTGGCGTGGGAGGCAGAGTGTGTGCCATGGCCGCATTGCCCGGGCGGTGGGATCTGGGGGCTCGCATGGTGCCCTCAGCAGGCAGCTGGGTGCCTCGGGGTCCCAGGGTGGGCAGAGGGATGTCGGGGGCTGGCAGGACAAGAGGGGAGGGCTGAGAGATGGGAGTCCAGCGCTGAGCAGCCTTTGGGGTAGGTGCAAGTGGATGACCCAGAGGCAAGAGCCCCCCAGCCAGGGCCAAGGCACCGAGTGCCCCCCAGATGGCCTGTCAGGGGGTGTCTTTCCCCGGCATTTTCCATACATAGCCCAGGGCATCAGCGCTGAGCCCTGTCCCGGGCTGGGTGAGGGTGCTGGCAGCCGCTCGCCCCTGGACACCCTGCGGTGATGGAGCAGCGGTTGGGTGCAAGCAGGGGCAAACAGGGAAACCCCGGGACGGTGCTGCCCAGGGGTGAGACCCCCAGCGCGGGGCTCTCTGCATCCCCCTGTCACGGGCTGGTGCAGAGGGAGGTGGCAAGGCACAAGATCGGTGCAGACAGCTGGTAAACCCTGCCCGCCGCGGGCAGCGGCTCCAAGCAGGTTTCCTTCTGGGATGGGAGCCGGGCTACAAACCGTGGACAAGCTCCTCGCCTTTAAACTGGAGTCAGATTCCTTGTTGCTGGCTCGGGGTGCAGGAAACCGTGCCCAGGAGCAGGTGAGGAGGGACCCCACTCTAACGAGAAGGAGACGCATGAAATTAGCTGGTTCCACTCCCCCCAGCAGGCAGCCGGGGTGTTTTCCATCCGACGCCTTTTCCTTCTCGCTCCTTCTTTTATTTTTTCACGGGGGAAGCAAAATTCGTGGTGTGTGGCCCCATCGGCAAAGAGAAGAGCAACGGGCGAGCCAGCCCACGGCGGAATCGCACCCTCCATCCCATAGCCGGCAGCGAGGGCATGCGGGACCATGAGTCCATGGCGGGTTGCGTCCTCACGGCGAGCATCTGCGCGCCCCTGCCCGCCTCCCGCGCGTCCAGCCACCGGCCA
>NW_008824993.1:3631-5527 GCF_000699105.1 Pygoscelis adeliae | reverse complement strand
TTGACGGGGTCCCGCCGGCTGCGGTGGGGGTCGGCCGCCCCCCGCGGCCGCTCTGTCTGTGGCTGCGTTGGGCTGCTGTTCTCACCTCCGGAAAATGTCCCCTCCTTTCTCCCCCCCTGCAAATCTCAGCTGCCGGGAGCTGGCCTGGATCCACCGCCGCTCGCACACTCCAGCTGAGGAGCCGGGCCATGCGGCGAATGCATTTGCGCACGGATTTCCCTCCCCTCTTGCCGTCTGCTCCCAACGGTGTCGTTCGCCCCTATTTCTCATCGCGCTCTCCCGTGCCGAGGATGACTTCGGGAGCACTCGCAGCTCCTTGTCCCACTGTTGAGTGCCCGGAGCCCTGTGCCGTGTCCCGCCGGGACTCCTCTGCTTGGGAAGAGCACTGGGGTCCATGGTCCAGGGATGCGCGTAAGGCAGAAAGCCCAGGTCTGGGACAGCAGCGTGGGGAAGGACGTGCAAACCCCCGTTTTCATGATCCGTGATCGATTCTCTCGATTCAGAGTGGACACGGTACTGGTTCACCTGGGTCTGCGCCCGTCGCTCCCCTTCGCTCCTTCCCACTCGCATCCCGGGGAGATGCTGCTGGACACAAAGCAGCCGGGGGGCGGTTTCTTAATCTTGTCTCACGTTGGAGGAATGAGGGGCTTTCATGAGAAAGCACAATCAGGGTGAAACAGCGGTTTTGGGCCCTGCCAGAGCAGGGCTTTTGAAGATAACGGAAAAAGAGCCTGGGCTCCTACCTCAGCTGGGGAAAGGATATTTTCTAGCTGCTCCAGCTGCCTCTTCTTGCCCCTGGCCCGGCTCCTGCTAGCACATGGCTGCAATTTGGTGCTGTCCTGACCAACACAGAGAGCTGTAAATTCAGCTTTAACCCCAACGGAGGTAAGTCTCCATCCAGAGATGGAGCGAGGATGAGGATGCAGGGTGGGGAGTTGGATGGGGGTTCAAAGCGAGCTCCAGCAGCGCCGCTGGCCCCGACACCGTCCCAACCCCGCACGTGGGAGCTGAGCCCTTGCCCTTACAGATGTTCCTTCAAACCGTGTTGGGCACCATCCTGGAGCCGGCAGCAAAGCTCACGCGGCCTTCAAAGATGGAAACCTCACGGCGCTGCCGAAATCAAGCAGCCGGGCTGGCAGGGGAGCGCCGTGCCGTGGACGGCCACCCGGAAAAACACGTCCATGGGTTTCCTCTCCCCGTCCTCCTTCCTATGACCTACCCCAAAGAAGCGGAGCCACGGGTGATTCAACAACAACAAAACCAAACGAAAAACAATCTCCTCGTGCTAATGGGATTGGTTCTGTCCCTACCACGCACATTCCAGCCTGGCTCGAGGGACAGCTCGGGGCGGGGGGGAAGGGGAGGCTAATGAAGCCAAATTATTCTCCGTCTTCAAATGTCAGAGTTCAGCGCGGTGCCGCTGGCTGGACCGGGCGCAGCTGCTGTGCCGTGGCGATGCCGTGTGGAGGCGAAGCACCCTCTCGGCAGCCGGCACGGAGCGCCTGTGCACATCCAGCCCGCCGCCAAGTGACATGCATTTTCCATTCCCTGGGCTTCATTACTTCTTGGAACGCAGAACTCACTCGCCGGGCCGCGAGGGGCTTCGCTTCCCTCCGTGTTTATTTTCGCTGCCGTGTGTTCTTTTGCCAGGTGAGGAGCGCAGCCAAGCTGGTCAGGGAAAGCAGGGATGTATGGTTGCGGTTTGGCCGGGCAGATGGGAATCGGGCTCCCTTAAGTGCCAACGCAGCAGTGCGGCACAGCACCTGCTCACCTTCAGGCGCTGGAACCATCCCCCTGATTTCACGGGGACGACACGTGTGCTTAACGCTGCAGCACGTGCATAGGGGATTTGCTGGATCGTGGCCTTGCACCGGTGCCGAACGGCGCTGGGGGCGG
>NW_008824993.1:0-3464 GCF_000699105.1 Pygoscelis adeliae | reverse complement strand
TTCCGGCGCACGCCTTCTCCTCCCGCTCGCTCTTCAGCGCGGGGCATTGGCAATACCTACGCCCGCCAGCACAGGCGTACGCACACGCGTGCGTTATCTGTGCTGGATGAGACGGCACACCGCTGCTCCGCGGGGTGGGTAACGCCGCCCGGGGCTGGGAGCTTGGCCGAAGAGCCAGGTCGTCTCCATCCCGGCAGGGGGGGGATGCTGTTCGGCCGGTGTGTCGTGCCGGAGCCTGGGCAGCCTGTGTCGGTTCGGCTCTGCAGCAGGAGATCGGGGACCTGCAGGGCTGGTCTGCACCCCAGGATGGGTGGGAGCCTACAGACCTCATCCTGCCCGGGGGGCTCGGGTACCATCGCGTCGCTGGGAGTCCCACTTCCCCCCCGGGCTGGTGGCCGGTCTCAGCCATGGAGTTTATCTGCGGTGGCAACTGGCAGAGGTGGTGCTCAAGGGGGAGAAGGAGAGGGCGTCTCACCTTCACCAGCCTCCCAGGAGAGACCAATAATGTCTCAGGGAGCTAAAACATCTCCATGCCTGAACACAACCGTGGGGAGATGCAGACAGGGTATCCTGACGGAGCAAAATAAAAGGGAGGGAGAAGGACCGGCTCGCGCGATGCCACGGCCCGTCTTTACACGGAGAGCCCCAGCTCCGCCAGCACACGCAGGCGCACCCCAGCCTGCATGCTCGACCCCTCCCCGGGCTCACACGCTTGCCGGGATTACACGGGGATTAGCAGAGAGCAGTCTACCAGAAATCGAGAGGAAATAAAACCAGCCAGAAGCACAGGCACCGAAAAAGCCCACAGCACCCTCCAGACACGCATTGACAAGCAGGAGATGGAGCAGTGTTCGTCGCTGATGCTGTGCGGAGGCAGGGAGCGGGAGGGAGGTCACTCGCAGACTCCTCCATAACAATAGCAAATAAAGGAACGGAGAGGCTTTGTTGTGCTGGGGAAAATCTAGCAAGAATTGGAAAGAAAAGCTCCTTGCGGCCAGCTGTCCGCCTCCTCCACCCAACACAAACCGCGTGGACCGATAGCGCTGCGAGCTGCGAGGAATTCCTGTTCCTGAGCGCTTGCAGGATGAAACGAAAAGGTCGGAGGAAAAGGCAGCGCTGCCAGCTCATGATTTTGTCATTAGTCTCACAGTGTTGGATGCAGATTTTAAAGCCCCAGCTGTGGGAGTCGTGGGATATGCGAGAGCTTGGCTTGCAGTAAAAGGTACATTGCTAGACCTCATGTTTTGTAGGGGGGGGAAAAAAGCGAAAATATGACTCAAATACATCCTGATGGCTTAAAATGAAGATCAGAAAGAAGAAGAATGTCAATAGTTTGGAGTTTATTCTTTTTTTTTTTTTAACCTGGTAAGTTAGACTTGTGATTTTACGGGCAGACCACCACTCTCCACAGTAGGAATACCAGGACTGCCTTGATATACTGTGTGTGCCGGATAAATATATTAAAGTTGTGCGAGTTGTTCAGATGCTGTGCTAACACTGGTCGTAAAAATCACCTTCGATATAAGGCAGGCTCCTTGGGGAAGGGGCTAAGTGCACTCAACAAATAATGAATAGAAATAAAAATAAATATCAAATGGCCCATAAAATCAAACAATAATGGTAACTAAAAAGTTCCTGGATTTGCTGTGAGAGATAAAATCCCATCAGCAGTATGAAATAACAAGAAATACCCCCTTTTGGTTCCTTCTCCACATGACACAAGTCAGCACGCCTGGTCACCAGAGTAGTTATGGAATACATCTTCCTTCCAGCATCTTATAAATGCATTTTTCATGCTTTGAGAGACCTTCTGGGGTTCGATTTAACTGGGATCTGGGGAACATGTGAAAGGCATTTACAGCATGCGGCACAGCCTGGTTTTTCCTGCAGGGGAAGCAGAGGTGTAACGTTCACAGCTCCCATCTGCCGACCCGCCTGGGACGGAGAGGTCTGCAGCGAGCGGGCAGCTTGGCCGGGCTAGCCGTCAGCAGGGCTGCTTTATTACTGTACATTTATTGAACCGAAATAGATGCACTTAAAATATCTATATGGACCTAAAAATAATAAAGGGAAAGCGTTTATTTTAAACCTTTTAAAGAGCGGGGTGTGCTGCAAAGTTAAAGCTACAGAAAGCGGCCCCAGGAGAAAGTGGAAGGTATCGAATGAAGCAGAGCTGGTGTCTGAGGAAGCAGGACAAGCGCAGGGGGTTGGTAAGGAGGGGCAAGAGCCCCCAAACACCAGCAAAACGCACACAGCTTCCGTCGAGGTGTGGGGGAGAGCTGGGGTGGGAGCCACGCTTGCTCCTGCAGCTCCGTCTCACAGGCAAGCACTGCCCAGCAGAAAGGGCATCAGGGTGAAACGCCGGGGACGGACCGCTGCGGGCTCTGCGATGACTTACGGCATTAACTTTCATCCGCTGCCTCTCCCGTGTCTCCCGCGCCTCCTCCTGCTCTCCCCACGCCTCGGCGCGCTGACATCTCCTCTTCTGTGTAGGTCGGGTCTAAAATAACAGGGCCCCAAGGTCCTGGCTGGGGTCTCCGTGCGCTGCAGCAATACAAATAGCAAATTAATAAGTACTGCTTCCCTTTCTCCCAAAGGTTTTACAAGGCTTAATTAATGAATGTCTGTAAAACGCATTTGGAGCTGGGAATGAAATGTGCTGTGGAAATGCCAAATATTTTTAATGCTCCAGCAGATTTAGAAGGTTTAAATAAGAAAAATACACAGCTTCGCCTCTGAAACAGATTGCTCTCCTTGAAGCAGAGGGCTCCAGAACATGAAGTTTTCATCAGGCTGACTTGAAAGAGTATTTTCACGGCTTTCCAAGTGCGTTTATTCTCATGTATGAATTCCCCCTTTCCCTTATACAGATGTGGACACCGAGGCATGGTAAATCAAAGAAATTTACCCCCGGTCGTTGGCAGAGCCATCGCTATGAATAATTTCCTGATTTCCACTGACGACTGGAATGCCCTCTAGACTGTCCGCTCTCTCCAGATGCGTGCCGGCTTTAAAAATTACACGGACCCTGCGATGCTTGGCCTCGTCTCCGCCCGTCGCTTTGGGGAGGGCTGGGAGCGACTCTGATGCCGACCATGTGTGGGGACGCGGGGTGGCGAAGGCATCTTTGGCACCGAGACGACACAGCCGGAGCGCTGCGATCTCCGACGACAAGACTGCACCCTCTGGAGGGTACTGTTGCTCTTGCACAAAGCACTTATGGCAATAAAACCTGGTCCATAGTCGTCCGGATGGCATGGCGGGAGGCTTCATCCCCAGGGTGATGGGGAGCAGGATTGTGCCCGCAGTCCCGGGCTGGTTGTACACACGATGATCCCTGCAGGGGACATTTAATGAATCTCGTGTGAAATCCCGAGGGAAAGCGTTAAGAGCTTGGGTGCAGGCCGCGGGCAGGGGCCATCGGCTGCTGTTGGATAATGGTCGGCTGGAGGGTGCTGGCGTGA
>NW_008824992.1:721264-728987 GCF_000699105.1 Pygoscelis adeliae | reverse complement strand
GCTTTTTAATGTATATTGAATAGAAAATATCCATAACAAAGGATATTTTTCTTTGGACCCAGACTCTGTCTTATTACGAGAACTATTAGAAAGTCAAATAGAGGCCAAGAATCTCATATCTGTGTAGCTCTGTGGAGAAGATGGAAGAGGTCATGTATCTGAATGTAGATATACTTAAAATGGTATCACTATATGAAAGACAAGAAAACTACTAACTAGTTTGATAGAAACAAAAGTAGAAAACTTAAAGTTGCACAGCGTGAATTTATATGAGGGTAGAGATTATACTTTTATGAGCTCCAAATTACCAGATGGGAAAAGGTATACAGCAAACAATGGAACATCAAAATCTGTTGTTAAAGATCTGAATTTTCAGAAATGCAAGAAATACATGAAAAGCAAAAGAATTGGTGTTGGCCATTTTCCCGCTGCCTCTAAAGCATTTACTGAAGTATAGAAACAAAGCCACACAGCATCAGTGAATAAGAGACCTTCCAGCTCCAACATTCACAGCAGTAATGCATGAACGTGTGATAGACAGGTTGTACACACGTATAAAACATATATTAAGGTAGTGTATCATAATATGTCATAATACCACCTTTGAATCAGTGAATTTACATATTTTATATATTTATGATCTACTGAAAAATTGTGGTTTCTGAACTAAAGTCAGAAAGAAATATAAAAACATGATGGTGGGTGTACAGATGCAGGACAGGCCAGTTAAGAGTTTCTTGTAAAGCCATTTTAACCGTATGTGATCTTATGACTAATCAAGAAAATACAGACTTGTAACACTGAGCAAGGTCTAAAGATTCTCCATGTCAATAACCTGTAAGAAGCCTGCCTTTGAAAAAGGAAAGAGATGAAGGCAAACTGTGACACTAACCAATGATCAACTTTAGGAAATAAAAATTTTATGATAAAAGATTAAATAAAACAACCAGTTAAAGTTTTTATATGGTCCTCGACTGCCGGTTACTCACAGAACCCAATTCTCAAGTCAGCTTCTAATGTACGCCTCACAATCACTACGTGATGATGTTGGCAAATCATTGACGAACAAGCATAGACAAATACATGACAATTTTCCAACAAAACATGGCAAAACCTATTTAGTTAAAAAAGTTCTGCCACCACTTAGGATGCTGCCAAGGAATTACTTCACCATCCTGTTTCAACATTTCTAAACTGTAGGCAAAATGTCTTAGGTCATTTAAAAGGCATACAGGATGTTGTCTGCAGACCAGTTCACAGAAGCAACAGGTGATAACTCATATTTGCTTGCATGAGCTTGCACTGCACAATTTTATTTTTTTTTCATATTGTCTTTCTGACTGCTGTAATGTTAATCTCAGTTTAGGATTACATCCTTTAAAATGCTTAAATTGAACTGCTTTTTAATGTATATTGAATAGAAAATAAATCTCTCTCAACAGCAGGCAAGCAGCCTTTATGTTGGCTTACAAGAACTGAAGGGTGCTAATTAGAGAATTATTTACATCAAATTGTGCATACTAACCAGATTAGACTCTACTTTTTTACTCTGTGAGGTCATAGGTTTTATGTCTACTTACAAGTAAAGCCTTATTGCCCTTCAACCTTAGTGTCCTCAAAGCCCAAATTTTGGATACCATTTTAGTTAGGAGTATAAGGTGACCTTATAATTCACCCAAAAAAACCCAAATACTGACATAATCCATTTCCTCTGAACTCAGTAATTTTTTTCTTCCTTTTAATTTACAAATCTTTCTTTCCACCTATTTCTCTGTATACTGAAGACCTCTTCCTTGGCTTTCTTACAGACTTGTACTGAAGGTGCTTCCCTGGCTGCCTCTGCTTGTCTCTGGTTCTTTTTGTGACTGCCCATTATCTTGCAACCTAGGTTTTAGTCAGTCCCCCAAAATCTTCTTACTTTCACCATGTTAGTACTTTCATAGGTTCTCCCACAATGTCACTACCTCAATTAGTCTCCTCTGTTATTAGTCTGTAGATGCTCTATAAAGCACTTTTAATTGCTTCTTTCACTGAGTAAAAGATAGCTACGATATCCAATAAACTCTGCACTTACTGATCAACAGATCAAAAGTACAGCTGTTGGCAACTACCACCACTGTAGCCTTTTTCATAAGCAAGGCTTTTCCAAGTAGTTAAGACCAAGCTCAAGAATGACTTCGCTTTGGACAGGACTGAATGTCATACAGCAACAGAGAGAAAAATCTGTCTGCACCATAATTAAAACTGTAGTACTAATAATAACTATTTCCTCCTTTCAGAACAGACTACACAATTACATTATTTTGTAAAAATACTTTAAACTACAGTCAAAAGTTTAATTTTAAAACTATAAAAACCTAAATAAGGGCACAAATCAGCCCTTCTGAGCATTCTTTTAGACCAAAAACCTCAAAGGAAAAAATTAATTACTCTATTATAGCATGCTTATACAACATAAACCAAAACCTACAAAAACAACAATAAGAAGGTTGCAGAGTCATACACCTAAATACTAGAAAATTGCAGATTAACAGCCACATGTGCTACCTCAATTCAATGTTCTTATGTTTACACATTACAAAACAGTGGTTAATCACGTGATCAATATGGCCATATTTCAAGAAGATCCTTGCCTTGTTTATTGCACAAGATTGACACTTCTCAACTAATGAGTAGCTGTTTAATATTTTATTTACCCTTATTGCTGACTGTGACTACATGCTTTATTTACTACACATTACACAAGTCCTGGCTTGCACACACAACTGTTATAATTAAAAAGAAACAATGGAAGTGGAAGTCAGCTTGTTTAGTAAGGGATGAAAAAGCTTCTCCAAAGAGGGAGCAGGAGAAAGAATCAGAAGAGGTAGCCTGTACTGCAGCAGAGCAGTCACAGGAACAGGAGGAGGAAGGGACTGAAATCATAAATGAGACAGAAACCACCCAATCCCTATCTCTAAGTGAGCTGTGATACATGCAAAAAGGTTTCAGCTGTCAACTAGGCAAGCAAATTCTCAGCTGGTTACTCTGATGCTGGGATATTGGGGCCAATAATCAGGAATTAGATGGTAAGGAAGCCCAGCAGCTGGGATCGCTTGCTAGGGATAAGGCCATTGACAAAGGGATTGTAAAAGGGGCAGGAATCCTCAGTCTTTAGAGGTGACTCCTGTCAAGTGTGAAGGACAGGTATCCCTTTAAGGATGATCTTCCAAATTCCCAAAGAAAATGGACCACCATTGAGGGAGGTATCCAGTATCTGAGGGAATTAGCTGTGGTGGAGGTGATCTATGGCAACCTAGATGACAACCAGGTATCCAAAACCTGGATGAAATCTGGTGCACATGGTCCATGTGGTAAAAGTTTGTACGAAATGCACCGACATCATATGCCAATATCCTGGAGATAATGAGCCAGACAACAAGAAGGTACCAACTGTGGATGGATTGGCCAGCCAACTCCAAGTATTCGAAGAGAATCTTGCTTCCTCCCTATGGGCCTCTGTCTCGGCTGTGGAGAAGCTGACCCAACATTGTCCCACCAACCCAAGAAAGACAGGTCTTCCTTACCCACACTGACCAATGTCTCAGCTATTAAGAGTCAGCCTTTTTCTGTTCAAGGAAGACGGTATCAGTGGTGCACTCCACGTGCCACCCTGTGGTTCCATCTGCATGACCAGGGGGGAGGACATGAGGAAGTGGGATGGTGAACCTACCTGGAGACTAGAAGCTTGGGTACAGGAACTGCAAGAAAAAACAACAGCCAAAAGGCATCCATCCAGGAAAATTACTGTTCCAGTGTCTGCTCGGCAAATTAGAAGGGCTGATCGTACTTTTGACTCTGATGAAGAGACTTCTGGTTTGCAGTTACAAAAATCAAGTAATGAAGACTCTGACCAGGACGGAGTATAAAGCTCGAGTGGACACTGGTGCACTCTAATACCATCAGATTGCAAAGGGGCAGAATCCACCTGTACTTCTGGAGTGACAGGAGGATCCCAAGAATTGTCTGTGTTGGAGGCTGAGGTAAGCCTACCTGGGAATGAGTGGCAAAAGCATCCTATTATAACTGGTTCGGAAGCTTCATGTATCCTTAGGATAGACTACTTCAGGAGAGGGTACTTCAAGGACCCAGAAGGGTACCAATGGGCTTTTGGTATACCTGCCTTGAGTACGGAGAAGATTAAACAGCTGTCTAGCTTGCCTGGTCTCTCAGATCTTCTGTTGTGGGGTTGCTGCAGGTTAAAGAACAGCAGTTGCCAATTGCTACCATGACAGTGCAATGGTGACAATATCGCACCAATCGAGACTCCCTGGTTCCCATCCATAAGCTGATCTGGTGACTGGCGAGTCAAGGAGTGATCAGAAGGACTCATTCACCTTTTAATAGGCCCATATGGCCAGTGCAAAAATCTAATGAGGAGTGGAGGCTATCAGTGGACTATCAAAGTCTGAACAAAGTCACACCGCTGCTGCGTGCTGCCCTACCAGACACGCTAGAACTCCAATATGAATGGGAGTCAAAGACCAACAAATGGTATGCAACAATTGATATCGCCAACATGGTTTTTTGATCCCTTTGGCAGCAGAGTGTAGGCCACAGTTTGCTTGCACTTGGAAGGGTGTCCAGTACACCTGGAACTGACTGCCCCAGGGGTGGAAACACAGTCCTATCATTTGCCATGGATTGATACAGACTGCACTGGAATGAGGTGAAGCTCCCAAACACCTGCAATACATTAATGACATCATTGTGGGGGGCAACACAGCAGAGGAAGTGTTTGAGAAGGGGAGAAGAATAATACAGATTCTTTTGAAAGCTGGTTTTGCCATAACACAAAGTAAGGTCAAACAACCTGCACAGGAGATCCATTTTTTAGGAATAAAATTGCAAGATGGGCATTGTCATATCCCAATGGATGTGATCAATAAAATAACAGCCATGTCCCCACCAACTAAAAAAAAGAAACACAAGCTTTCTTAGGTGTCATAGGTTTTTGGAGAACGCATATTCCAAGTTACAGTCTGATCGCAAACCCTCTCTGTCAAGTGACCTGGAAGAAGAACGACTTTGAATGGGGCCCTGAGCAGCCTTTGAGCAAATTAAACAGGAGATCTTTCATGCAGCCCTTGGGCCAGTCCAGGCAGGACAAGATGTGAAAAATGTGCTTTACACCACAGCTGGGGACCATGGCCCCACCTGGAGCCTCTGGCAGAAAGCACCTGGAGAGGCTCGAGGTTGACCTCTAGAGTTTTGGAGCTGGCAATATATGGGATCTGAAGCCCATTACACTCCAACTGAAAAAGAAATATTAGCAGCATATGAAGGATTTTGAGCCGCTTCAGAAGTAGTTGGTACTGAAGCACAGCTCCTTTTGGCACCTCGATTGCCTGTGCTGGGCTGGATGTTCAAAGGGAGGGTCCCCTCTACACATCATGCAACTGGTGCTACATGGAGTAAGTAGGTCGCATTGATAATGCAACGGCCTTGAATGGGAAACCCTGACCACCCAGAAATCCTGGAAGTGATCATGGACTGGCCAGAGGGACAAAACTTTGGAGTGTAACCAGAGGAGGTGACTCGTGCTGAAGAAGCCCCACTGTATAATAAATTACCAGAAAATGAAAAGCAATATGCCCTGTTTACAGATGGATCCTGTCACATTGTGGGAAAAAGTTGAAGGTGGAAAGCTGCTGTGTGGAGTCCTACACAACAAGTCACAGAAACTGCTGAAGGAAAAGGTGTGAATCAAGTTAGTTTGCAGAGGTGAAAGCCATCCAGCTGGCTTTAGATATTGCTGAACGAGAAAATGGCCAGTGCTTTATCTCTATATTGACACATGGGTGATGGTAAGTGCTCTGTGGAGGTGGCTACAGCAATGGAAGCGGAGCAACTGTCAGCACAGAGGCAAATCCATCTGGGCTGCATAATTGTGGCAAGATATTGCTGCCCAGGTGGAGAACCTCGTTGTAAAAGTACGTCATGTAGATGTTCACATACCCAAGAGTTGTGCCACTGAAGAACATTGAAACAATGAGCAGGTGGACCAGGCTGCTAGAATTGAAGTGGCTCAGGTGGATCTGGACTGGAAATGTAAAGGTGAACTATTTATAGCTTGATGGACCCATGACACATCAGGACATCTAGGAAGGGATGCAATATACAAATGGGCTCATAATCGAGGGGTGGACTTGACCATTGATGCCGTTGCACAGGTATGTTGCATGAATGTTAAACATGCACCATTATCAAACAAGCCAAGTGGCTAAAGCCTTTTTGGTATGGACAATGGCTGAAATATCACTATGGAGAAGCCTGGCAGAATGATTATATCATTGAATCATAGAATCATAGACTCATAGAATCATTAAGGTTGGAAAAGACCTCTAAGATCATCAAGTCCAACTGTCAACCCACCACCACCACGCCCACTAAACCAAGTCCCTAAGCGCCACATCTACACGTCTTCTAAATACTTCCAGGGATGGTGACTCAACCACCTCCCTGGGCAGCCTGTTCCAAGGTAAAAGGAAGGAAGCGTCCTTGTTCTATCTACAACTCTTCTGGTATTGAGCATAAACAGGTTGAACTTCACTTCCTCAGCTCATTGTTTTTCCCTCCTTTTACATGCAAGTGCAACATTTGTTCTTTTCTCATCTCTTGGTATCATCCCTGCCTTCCACAAGCCGCTGAAGAAAACGGCTATAATGTTGAGATTGCTTCAGGCAGTTCTTTTAGGTACCCCTTCGGATGAAATTCACCAGATCCAGCTGAGTTGAAATAACTCATCAAAAAAGTCTCTTCGCTGTTCTTTCAGTACTGAAGGCTGAGTTCTTACCCCCTTGTCACTCATGTTAATTGTTCCAGTTATCACCAACTGTTTAGTGAAGAGCTCAGTGAAAACCTTCACCATTTCTTCTGTGCCACTCCCAGAGCAAATGAACCCATTCCTCCCCACCGAGTACTTTTCTGCTTTTCCAAATTCCTCTCTTCACACACAAAGAGATCTTAGACAGACAATCCATAAAAATAAACTGCCTTCAAGGCTGACTCACACTGCACGCTTGGTACCTTTAATCTAGCGTGTGTTTCAGGTCAGGACACAAGCTCTCTGGAGCAAGTCAGGTCTACTCTGCAATCTGGACGGTGTGAATATGCAACAGAAAACTCATTCAGTTTTCACTTTACCAAATTCAGCATTTGACAGCAGTGACACAAGGTCATGAGAAACAGAAGAGGCTGGAACTAAATGGCAGCACCTGTTTAGGTATTCTATGGGAAGGCACCAGTCTAAAAGGCTGCAGGGTTAATCCTGTATTGAAGAGTCCAGGAGAGGACAGGAGAGAGGAAGATGCTGAAACCGCTGCATTCCCATCACTCCTGGCCCTCTTCAAGTCCAGCATAACAGAAACATTGCTCTCGCTGTAGCTGGGAATATGGAGTTGATTAAACAGAATTAAGCCACTGGTTTATCAAACCTGAATTCTTTTTTTCTGGTAGCAACAAATACCCAAACGAATCCCTGAATAATTTTCCAGTGTTTTTTACACTGCGCACAAGAGAAAAAGTCTATCCCATTAGACATAAACGCAGTATTTGGATGTCTAGTATGAATTACTTCTGGAGATGCTCGCTACTGACACCTAAGAGCCTAGCTTCTCTCCACAACAGAAACCACGACATACCTGCCTGTCCACCTCCGGCAGCAGCAGCAGCAGGCGCGGCC
>NW_008824992.1:719142-720780 GCF_000699105.1 Pygoscelis adeliae | reverse complement strand
GAGACAGCTGGACTCCATCTGTCGCCAGCAGGCCCGGTGCCGTGTAAATCTCCCCGTGATCAAGAAAGCCAAAATTCCTCCGATGGCACCAGCCCCTGAGCCACATGTTGATCAGGTGTGTTTTCCTGTTCCTTTCAGTATTCTTCCCTGCCACTGTAGGGACAGAGGAAAACACTACCCGTGCTCCCAATCCTTCAACCTGTCACCACAGTGCCCTGAAGTCCCTTTTGACCACTTCAGGACTTCTCTCTGCATCCTCATCACTGCGGTTGTAGTAGTCAGAAGACTGTATCAGACCAGGGAATTTCCTAGTCATGTCTCTGACCCGGGCCCCAGGGAGGCAGCAGACTTCCCTGTGGGATGGGTCCGGTCGGCATATTGGGCCCTCTGTTCCCCTCAGAAGGGAATCACCTAAGACAATCACCCTCCTTTTTTTCTTGGCAGAGGCAGTCATAATGTGTGGGGCTGACTGCCTCACCCTAGGCAAGCCCCTGGATGGACCTTCGTCTACATCCTCATTTGCCTGGCCCTCAAGTTCCAGGGCCCCATATCTGTTGTGTCATACGTCACACTACCATGAACCTGCCATGGCAAGCACCATGTGCTTACAATGGCGGAAGCAACTACAGGATGGTTGGAAACATATCCTGTGACTCATGCCACTGCCCATAATACTATCTTGGGCATTAAAAAACAAGTTTTATGGTGACACAGCACCCCTGAAAGAACTGAATCAGACAATGGAACCCAGGATGAGTTGGAAGTCATTGTGCAGTTGGAAAACTATGATGTAATTGCAATCACGAAAATATGGTAGGATGACTCGCACAACTGGAGTGCTGCAGTGGATGCCTATGAACTCTTCAGAAGGGACAGGCAAGGAAGGAGAGGCAGTGGGGTAGCCCTGTATGTTAGGGAGTGTTTTGACTATCTAGAGCTCAACGATGGTGATGAAATGGTTGAGTGTTTATGGGTAAGAATCAAGGGAAAGGCCAACAAGGCAGATATCCTGCTGGGAGTCTGTTATAGACCATCCAACAAGGATTGAAGAGGCAGACAAAATATTCTATAAGCAGCTGGGAGAAGTCTGACGATTGCCAGCTCTTATTCTTGTGGGGGATTTCAACTTACCAGATGTCTGCTGGAAATGCAATACAGTGGAGAGGAAACAGTCTAGGAGGTCCCTGGAGTGTGTGGAAGATAACTTCCTGACACAGCTCGTGAGTGAGCCAACTAGGGAAGGTAACCCACCAGATTGGTTGCTTGCAAACAGAGAAGGACTTGTGGGTGATGTGATGGTTGGAGGCTGTCTTGGGCATAGCAATAACAAAATGGTAAGAGTTTTCAATTCTTGGAGAATTATGGAATGTGGTTAGCAGAACTGCTACCTTGGACTTCTGGAGGGCAGACCTTGGCCTAATTAGGGGCCTGGTTGACAGAGTGCCTTGGGAGGCAGTCCTGAAGGGCAAAGGAGTCCAGGAAGGCTGGACATTCTTCAAGAACAAAATCTTAAAGGCACAAGAGCAGGCAGTCCCCATGTGCCGAAAGATGAGCCGGCAGGGAAGAAGGTCAGCCTGCCTGAACAGAGAGCTTTGGCTGGAGCTCAGGAAAAAAAAAGGAGAGTTTATGACCTTTGGA
>NW_008824992.1:707677-718633 GCF_000699105.1 Pygoscelis adeliae | reverse complement strand
TTGGAACAGGCTGCCCAGGGAAGTGGTTGAGTCACCATCCCTGGAGGTATTTGAAAGATGTGTAGATAAAGTGCTTAAGGACATGGTTTAGTGGTGGACTTGGCAGTGTTAGGTTAATGGTTGAAACCGATGATCTTAAGAGTCTTTTCCAACCTAAATTATTCTATGATTTCCGAAACAACTTCACAGACACCTGGGCCAAAAAGCATGGCATTGACTGGGTGTACCACATATCCTATCATGCACCAGCCTCTGGGAAGATTGAACAATACAATGGACTACACTGAGAGCAATGGGTGCTGGGACATGCAAGCATTGGGATACACATCTAGCAGAAGTCACTTGGCTAGTTAACACTAGAAGTTCTGCCAGTTGACCTGGCCCTGCCCAGTCAAAACCCCTGCACACCGGTGGAAGCAGATAAGGTCCCCATAGTACATATAAAGAAATGGCTGGGAAAAACAGCTTGGGTTACTCCTCCCTCAGGAAAGGGCAAACCTATTTGTGTGACTGTTTTTGCTCAAGGACCTGCGTGCACTTGGTGGGTAATGCAGAAGTATGGGGACATCCAATGTGTACTTCAAGCTGATTTAATCCTGGGTGAAAATAATCCATGATTTAGGTTGTATGATGGCAGCATTACATGATGCTGTATGTCACCATTGCTATGGCTGCCATATATCAAAGTTATAGCAGGAACCTCTTGCTGCCAGCCAGGCTAGAGGCAAGAGGAGAAATTCATTGCACTGTTAAAATTTATGGCCTAATCCAAAGGGGCCAGGAGTAGACACTGTAATGGATATATCTTTAAATTGTTGTAACCCATAATTTGAGTTGCATGTTATAGGAAGTACTACAGCAGAAACCACCTGAATCAATGAAGGACAAAGCTCGCAAGAAGCAGTGCAAGTTCAGCAATGACCCGCCTTGAGCTGGTTTTGGTGCCCAGTAACTCCATGCAACACACTACCTCTTTTGTCCTGACTGAATACCATAACAGATGGAGCCCAAAGTCATAGACCAAATGAACTTAATGAACATTTTATGGATATTTATGGACTTTTTACAGACATTTTAGGGGGGAAGGGCTAGTTAATGAGGACATTGGTCCCCATGTGTGGGACCTGAGCATAATGTAAATGGTATGGAATAAGGGTTGAAGAATGTACTGGTTTTGGCTGGGATAGAGTTAAATTTCTTTATAGTAGCTTGTATGGAGCTATGTTTTGGATTTGTGCTGAAAATAGTGTTGATAACACAGGGATGTTTTTGTTATTGCTGAGCAGTGCTTACACAGAGTCAAGGCCTTTTCTGCTCCTCACCCTGCCCCACCAGTGAGTAGGCTGGGGGTGCACAAGGAGTTGGGAGGGGTCATAGCTGGGACAGCTGACCCCAACTGACCAAAGGGATATTCCATGCCATATGACGTCATGCTCAGCAATAAACCTGGGGGTGAAGGTTGGCGGGGGGGAGGGGGCGCAGGCGCTGGGGAGGGGGGCGGAGCTTGGGGATAGAGGGGTTGCTGCTCGGGGACTGGCTGGGCATCAGTCAGTTGGTGGTGAGCAATTGTTTTCATTTGCATTGCTTGTTTTTCTTGGGTTTTATTTTCTTCTCTGTTTTTTTTTTTTCCTTCCTTACAATTTTTTTATCTCCTTTTAAATTATTAAACTGTTTTTATCTCAACCCATGAGTTTGTTTCTCACTTTTACCTTTCCGATTCTCCCCCCCATCCCAAGGGCAGGGCTGGGGTGGGAGGGGGGAAGTGAGCAAGAGAGGCTGTGTGGTGCTTAATTGCTACCTGACTTTCCTCATAGGTTTTTCTTAGGCACTTACCATCTCAATAGCTACAAGCTTCACAGGTGTTAACTTAACTCTGTAAAACCTACCGAAGATACAAGGATGGCATTATCCCATTTTTATAGCCAAGAGTCAGAGACACAATGAGGTAAACTGAAAAAAAGCCTCCAATTTTGCTTGACCAATTTGGAAAATACAAGTTTCAGAATATTTCACATTAGCTTCCCTTAACATCATCAGGCATATTTTCCTCTGACTTTAATTTGCAAGAGTTGAGCTCAACATATTTGCAAGTAACACTACTGGCTCACAGTGGACATTAAGATAATAAGGAAAACAGTAATTGGACAAAAAGTTTTCTTTAAGCAATTTATTTAGTTTTATATAGTAGTTCTATGTTCTATCATCAAGTTTTATAGAAGAAAGTTTTCTCTAAGGTAATAGTCTATTATCTTAACTTTCAGACCATTGTTTCACTCCAAATCTTTCAAAGCATTTGCTAAACATCTTTCAACTTCTGCAGGAAATGGGAAGAAGACTATAGTAACCATTGCTACACAGTCCTTACTGATCCTACAAGCAGATTTAGCCTACAAAGTCATGTCTAAGAGAATATGTGATCATGCCATTTAAGTTTATCCTACTATATATATGTCGTAGTATAAGCATAAGGACACAAAAAAAGGTAATTCTGGCACTGCCTGATTTTTGAGTCCTTGACTTTTCCACCTCAGTGGTTTTTATGACAAATTTGGCATGTAACATTTAATTTTCTTTCAGAAAACAGATCGTACATTTCCATCATGGGGAGTGACATTGACATACACTTCATTCCTCAGCTAAGCTGAAATTTTAGATTGACTACAAAAAGCAATGACATGCAAATAGTTAAATAGAAGCAGTAAGTTGTTAGCTAGTCATCTATTTAGACCTGTAGTCAATGCAAAATAAGCACTTTTCCAGTGAATTCTCCAGATATTCAGTATGTAGGAAAATGAGATTTAGGAATTATTGGTTTTGTTTTCTGACAGAGTCCTGGATTCTGCTTCAGGCTAAATATTTTATGGAACACAGGTTATTCTTTCTCCCTGACTCCAAGACTGTCCCTTCTCCCCTAGACACTGCAACATGTTGCCGTACATGGTCAATGTTATGATTTGCAAGGGACTATCACAGCTTTACATAGCAGATATGCCCATTCTAAAGGTTGCAAGAAATACACGGAATGTAGTTTTTTTCTTGCTGAGAAAGTATACGTGCCATGTTCTGTTTCCCCCACCCCCCACAGAGAAGTAGCCAGAGAGGCTGAGAAGCATCTTGCTGGGGTAGTGTTGCTGATCACATCTGCAGTAATAAAGAAGGTACGTGCTCCTGGATGCTTCAGTACCATGTGTTTTCCCCACAAACACATTACTTTTCAAACCTAAACTCAGTTTTTCCTCTACTTCCTCAAAATCTATCAAAATTCTCTTCCCTATTCATTTTTCTTCTCTTGCCCTACCTTTCACTCCTGTCTAGTACTTGAATTGGATAATTATTTTCTTTTTATTTTCTTTACGTCAGCAGAAGGCCTCCAAGAGCCCAGGGAGGGCAGCAGCAGAAGGCAGACAACTGTACAACTGATTTCTGTAATTTGCTTTGGCAAAATTGGGTCTGGCTGGGATAGAGTTAATTGCCTTCACAGCAGCCCATAGGGTGCTATGTTTTGGATTCATGATCAAAACAGTGTTGATACAGTGATGTTTTAGCTATTGCTGAACAGTGCTTACACAGCATCCAGGCCTTCTCTGTTTCTCATGCTGCACCCCCAGGGTAGGCTGGGGATGCAGAAGAAATTGTGAGGGGACACAACCAGAACAGCTGACCTCAACTAACCAAAGGGGTATTCATTGTCATGTGACATTGTGCTCAGCAATAAAATTTCAGGGAAAGGAGGAGGAAGATTGAGGGCATTCAGGGTTATGGCACTTGTCTTCCCAAGTAACCATGACACATGCTGAGGTTTTGCTTTCCAGGACAAAATAGGATTGAAGAATATACCTTTTTTTTTTTTTTTTTTTCCTCCAGAGGTTTATATTCTGACTGTCCCTGTGCAAATTTTCACAAGGATGGCAACAGATGTATCTGGTGTCTAAAGTGTGAGAGTGCTAAGTTATTTGAAAGAAAGTTTACAATCATATTTTAACCAGTGAAAAAGCCTCATTCTTGTTAACAGTTGAAGTATCTTGAGTTAGAGTTGTGAAAATAATTATCCTAGGAAAGACAACCGACATAGATAATGCTACCCAAGGTTGCAATTAAGGCTTTCCTCAATCGTAAGCAATTTATACCAGTATTCTATTATGAAATTGTTGGGCAAGCATAACAACAGCCAGTGCTGTCATTACCACAAAACCACCAAGAATGACAACCAAGCTTTGGAATGGCAGGTATCTGACTTGCTACATAAAGTGATCCAAGATCATAATTGTTAATAAAAAAAAAGCAACTTCAAGAAATAGTTCTGCTCCAGACATTTCTGGTCTCCGAGAATGTACACAACAGAAAGGAAGCTCCTGTAAGGTGTCTTGTTGATGAAATCAGTCAAATAGAACATTTTAGGCTTTCTTTTTTCACATTAGAGATCTGCAAGACTCTCTGTTAATCCCTGCCCTGTAACCAATTAATTGAATTCTAGAACATGACATCCTTTTAGATACCAATTAACCTACCTCAGCTCTTTTTGTATAGAGCAGACTCCAGGCTGGGTCATTTAAAGTGTCTGCCTCCTTATTCCATTTCTTCCTTAAGTCCCGCTGTTAATTTGATGAATCATTTGCTGGCTAACTTAATGCTCATGAGATCATTTGGTAGCCTTCTAATTAGCAGGTATGTTTCTTAGTTCTTATCAGTAATTGCTTATTAGTAGGCATAGATTTTTGTGCAACAATAAATGATTGTAATCTAAGGAACAAAAGTCAGCCACATATCACAAGCTTGTTAGAAAATAAAAACAGCCTTAGAGAAGTCAAAAAGAAAAGAGTCCTGACACGGAAATATGGATTGGTTTTTGTTGCCATTTCTCTGCAGGCCTTTTGACAGACTTAACAAGATTATCCACTTCTCACCTTCCTTAGCTTTTATTTGAAAAACATTTTAGAAGTATCACAGTATGCATCTCTAACAAAGTAGCTGTGTAGTGCCAGTTCTCGAATCATCCATAACCAAACCACCCTGACACACTCTCCCATCCTTTCCATCTGCTGCTCAATCTTGTGACGTGGATCAAATGACTACTGATGTTCTAAAGTTTATCCATTCTCTTCCAAGAACAAATAAGGAGACTTCCAAGTGCTTAAAAAACCTCAACACTGCAGTCATTCTTCTAGCAACTTTGACATCCCAGCATAGTGCTCTTTAAAAGAATACTAATTGGCGAAAAAAAGTACAGCTTCTTAACCTCTGTGTGTATTCTTGCATTACCATGTCACAATATACATCACGCCCATACAACAGTAGAATTAAACTATAAGGTAGCTGACAAATAGGTAAAAATAATCACCTCAGAATCATACTGAGTACCGAAGAGCCAGAGGCCACAATGAAAATTCATTTTGGAGGTTTGACACATGAGGCAAACAATTTCTCCTAATGAATGATGGGGTTGTTTCTAGCCCACCTACAGAACAACTTCCTGACTCAGCTCTGTGGTTGGCTTGAGTCAGAAAATAATAATAATCTCTAATAATTCTACCTACTTCTGTACAAAAGAATTCTCTCATTTGCACCAAAATATTTTGAGTAAACTGCCCAAATGTTTGTTTTATACTTTTACTTAGAATAAGTAATTATTATTTTGTGCTTTACTAGAAGCTGGCATAGTAGTATTCATGACAACTTAAAGTGTTCAAACAGTTCATCTAAACAGACAGTGGGTGGGTACTGACTGTTTTAAATGCTACTAATACATTTATAGGACACAAAGAACAGGTGCTGGCTTGAGAGTATTAATATCTGGACTTTCTTCTCGGCTTTACTATGAATGTTTGTTGTTACACTGGCAATTCTTTCACCATCACCATGCCTTAGCTTCTATACTTGAAGAACTGATACAATTATTCCTGTCTAGCTATGAGTGTGTTTGAGATCCACTAGCACTGTTTATTAGCATAGCTATTTTAGATCTAGACTAAACACACTTCCTTTTTTCAGGCAATTCTCTACTTTTTATTTGTACATATTCTCCACTTCTTCCTCACCAATAACCATTTTAATACTTTGAAAATATAAACCAAAGAAACTATCAAACCAGTAAAATGTTCTTGCTCTTGGATTCTTTAATTTTTATTAAAAAGTAAATGACCCTATATTATTCACAGAACATTTCAATGCTGCATTTCACTGTGACTAGATTCATTGCTGCTCATTATTTGCACTATGGAAAAAAGAAAACGATGATTTATACTCTTAATCTCATAGTTAAATAAAGTTATCTTCTATACACTCAGGCAATTCTTTCCCTCTTTTGCCTATGATGCAAATATTTTTAGTGGAAAAACACCTCAAACACATTCAGAATAGATTTTTTGTTATATCTTTCTTCAAGTGGTTTAAAATAATTACACCATTTAAAATGTGATTATATATCTCAGCACAAGTTAAGAAGTATTAATGCACATAAGAAAATGAACAATTCTTAGTTAATTAGATGGAGATGTTAATTGTTAATGGTGGAAGAAATATCCATGTTTATTTCTGTTCTGTATTTCTGTATTTAGAAGGATGAAAATAATCTATTTGAAGCAAATGAAGAGGAAGTAGTTTCCAGGTCATTAGTATTGAGAGTTTTCTAAGAAAAAAAGTTTTAAGTCAGCAAATCAAATTATTTCCACAGAAAAACCCTAAGAAAGTTGGCAGAGAGTCCTTTAGCTCTTCTAACAATAACAAATCCTGGAAAGCAAGGGAAGTCCTAAAGGACTGGAAGAACACCTGTTCTAAGAGAACAAATTAGATGATCCAAATTCCAATAGAAGAGCAAGCCTACCAACATCACAAAAAGAAATACATCATATTACTATAAAGATGTAAGAATAATCTAGTGAATCTCACTTTATAGGAAACAGATCTTCTCAAACAAACCATTGGCATTTTGGTTGTACATACAACAGAGTTTTGTAAGGCACTGACTTGAAACTGATAGCAAATATAATGCTATACGAATATGACTGTCTCTGAGGCAGATACCCTGGGAACTTGCTACAGGACTTTCAGGTTCCCAGCCCCATTTCCATAAGGTTTTAGGCTTCCTAATTTAGCAGAGAACTGAGTTCTAGCTCAGTAAACACTCCTTTGTCCTGAGCTTTAGTCTTAGAATCAGAAATACAATCATTTAGAATAGAAAAGACCTCTAAGATCATCGAGTCCAACCGTAAACCTAACACTGCCAAGTCCACCACTAAACCATGTCCCTAAATGCTACATCTACACATCTTTTAAATACCTCCAGGGATGGTGACTCAACCACTTCCCTGGGCAGCCTGGTCCAGTGCTTTATAACCCTTTCAGAGAAGAAATTTTTCCTAATATCCAATCTAAACCTCCCCTGGCACAACTTGAGGTCATTTCCTCTCGTCCTATCACTTGTTACCTGGGAAAAGGTAGGGTAGGTCTACCCGAGAGGTACAAAATCCAAGGCTCCAGCCTCAGGACTGTGTGTGCATTTCCAACATCCTCAGCCCAGGTACTGACTTATTAGACAGCTTTCCTGGTCCTGCACTTCTTCAGTCAGAAATTTTCCTACAAGCTCTTCTTTGTTATCTCTAGACACTATTTGTCTGACAGTATAAGTTTTTGGAAACGATGTCTGCAGTTAGGCAGATGCTCAGCAATGCAAAAAAAAAAAAAAAAAAGTCATGCCAAAAGCAAGAAAAAAAAAAAACCAAAGCAAGTTATTGAAAGTCATGGTGATGATATAAACAGTTTTGCATTTCAGATCAGTTCAAATAGGAGATTATGCCAAAAGTACTGCATTCTCTGCTGCACATATAATGAAAAACTGACTTAGGTTTTGTGAGCTTCAGTAAGGCAGAACTACACTGACTTCAGCTTTACAATGCATTGTCAGTTGCGTAGGAGGACCTTATTCAGTAATAATATCAAATCCTATGGAATTCAGTAACTAAGCTAATAACACGTGTCAGGCAGTTGCTGACATACTTGTCCAAATGTTTCAAAAATGGTAGTACAAGATTTAGCCTCTTAATGGCAGTTAAAAAATCAAGAAACAAAGGCTCACGCACACTAGCCCTAATTGTTTGGTATCTGTTGTTATAAAAAAATCAGTTTGTTTACTGTTATCTGGAGTTGTCCTGCTAGTAGACCTCCCTCTGCATGGGAAGAAGCTGAGCCATCTCAGCAAGAGTAGAGTTGCATGCAAGAAGTAGAGTTCCTAAAATAGCCAAATGCTTCTTCCATTCCTTTTCATAAGGAAAAGAGTTATGTGGCATCACAGATGTCAAATCTTTCAGGATAAATGAAAGCATTGAAATAGCTACTTTACTTACTGCTGTAAATGCACCTTTCGACAGGAACATACAAGAAGAAGCTGACAAAAAATTCATGTCAACATTTTTCTTTCAGCTCCTGAATCCCTGTTAGGGCATTTCAACAAGTAACTTGATTACCAGAAGTCCTAGAACGAAGTCCTTTTATTGATCTTGTCCAACTTCTAGAAATAAGGGTATTCATTAGTGAGCTTTTTCCAATAAGTGCCCTGAAATAAGGCCATGACATTCCAAACACATTACAAAATGTTGGGGGACCCTGATAGTGGAGCTTGATTGTATGACATGGCCATAGCAAAGGAGTGGACAGAGGTCTTTCTATGTAATTTTTTTCCCAAAAGGGAAATTCATCTTCTTTAATGCTAGTTCAGATACAACTCTGAGTATAGAGCTTTTCCCAGAAGTCTTTACCTCCTACTTTTCAGCTCCAAAAATCATAGTTATTTAGCAGCTCATATGATCACTTAGGCACAGATTTGGCCTCTTTATATTTCCAGTATATGTTTTGACATATTTCAGGCTGAGATATTGCCAAGTTTGCAAAATCAAATCCATTTCAGTTGAACACTGAGCAGGCATCAGATGTTAGTCATTGAGCAAGATTAATATCAAAGAAAATCTGATAACTCGCTAGTAAACTTCAGGCTCCAGGACCCAAGACAGTCTTCCACTCCAGAGTACTTAACTTCACAGATACGTAACTGTAAAAAGGTATTTACAGAGTACTTACACACTGTTATCCCAGCATTTAAAGACATCTTTAGTGCACTTCCAAGGAGTTAGTTTACCAAGTCTGGTAAACTATAGGACTGAGTCTTCCTTTCCACCTTGGAGAAGATAAAGGTTTTTGCCTTTCTTACACAACCTCTCTTAGAAAAAAGTTTTGGACACTTAAATAATTTTTAGTATCAATATTTCTAGATTATAGTCTTCCAACCATCCAGCTATTATATTGCTATCATATAGAAAAAAGTATGCCAAGCTGATTTGTTTCAAATAGCTAGTATGGTTCCTTTTCCTTTAACTCTACATGTTTTTGGTTTTGAACAAAAAAAAAAAAAAAAGGTAAATAAATGAAGATTTCTTGTAAAATTGAAGAACTGGTAGATCCATTGACCAACAATATGTTTTACAGACCTAATACCTAGACAAAAATACAGAAGAGGATATTTCCAGTTCAAGACTAATAAATACAAAATAGTCAAAAAATCATTACTAAAAGTTAACAATAGACCCTACAAATTTCTCCATGCATATGTCACACATGCATCGTATTTTATCTCCAGTGCTCCTGTATGTAACAGAGAGAAATACTGAACTTTTGCACAAACTAGAAGTAAACTTATAGAATACTAAACAGTATTCTGCAGAAACATAATTAGCAATGGAAATGAGTGAGCATGTTCAAACAATTCATTCCTTATCTGTGCATTCTGCAGATCATCACACTCTGCTGAAGAAGTATTTTACATCAAGCTGATGAAAAGTTTCTACTCCTTTACCTTTCTGTAGATAATGAAGATAGACACAAAGGGGACACAGAGGAAAAAATTACCAATAAAAAAATCTTCACTCCAGCAAGAAAGGATAAATGAAGCTAGTTCCATGGTTATCTATTACATGCAACACAAGCTTAGAAACTTAGTTCCCTGTACAAAGGAACGTTTCATGTGGAAAAGCTATAGATACTTTTTCTGGAAGTGAGTTTTACTGGAATACGTTTTGTGACTTACCTGAGCAAAACATTGTTGAGTTGAAGAAAATAATTCTGCTACTTCTCTTTGTACACAAATGACATATAACCCACTATTTGTCAAAAGCTTGTAGAAAGCAGTACTGGTGGGCTTTTGGTATAGCTGCCTTGGAGACGGAGGAAATTAAACAGCTGTCCACCTTGCCTGGTCTCTTGGAGGACCCCTTTGTTGTGGGGTTGCTGAAGGTTGAAGACCAACAGGTACCAATCGCTACCACCACGGTGCACCAGCGGCAATATCGCACCAACTGAGACTCCTTGATTCCCATTCATGAGCTAATTTGTCGACTGGAGAGCCAAGGAGTGATCAGCAAGACTCGTTCACCCTTTAACAGTCCCATATGGCCAGTGTGGAAGGCTAATGGAGAGTGGAGACTAACAGTAGACTATCGTGGTCTAAATGAAGACACGCCACCGCTGAGTGCTGCTGTGCCAGACATGCTAGAACTTCAATATGAATTGGAGTCAAAGGCAGCCAAGCGGTATGCCACAACTGATATCGCTAATGCATTTTTCTCAATCCCTTTGGCAGCAGAGTGCAGGCCACAATTTGCTTTCACTTGGAGGTGTGTCCAGTACACCTGGAACTGACTGCCCCAGGGGTGGAAACACAGCCCCACCATTTGCCATGGACTGATCCAGACTGCACTGGAACAGGGTGGAGCTCCAGAACACCTGCAATACATTGATGACATCATTGTATGGGGCAACACAGCAGAAGAAGTTTTTGAAAAAGGGAAGGAAATAGTCCAAATCCTGCTGAAGGCTGGTTTTGCCATAAAACAAAGTAAGGTCAAGGGACCTGCACAGGAGATCCAGTTTTTAGGAATAAAATGGCAAGATGGACGTCGTCAGATCCCAATG
>NW_008824992.1:686941-704928 GCF_000699105.1 Pygoscelis adeliae | reverse complement strand
GAGAGCTGTTGCTCAGGGACTGGCTGGGCATCAGTTGGTGGGTGGTGAGCAGTTGTACTGTGCATCACTTGCTTTGTGTATTATTATTGTTATTATTATTATTATTACATTATTATTATTTTATTTCAATTATTAAACTGTTTTTATCTCAACCCACGAGTTTTTCTCACTTGTGCTCTTCCAATTCTCTCCCCCATCCCACCAGGGGTGGAGGGGAGTGAGTGAATGGCTGTGTGGTGCTCAGTTACTGACTGAGGTCAAACCATGCCATAATGATAAAAAGTAAAATAAAAATCTCACCACATACATGTTATGGGACCTTGAACACACCAACTGATACCGTCAGTGTCTACAATAATGAAAAGGAAGCGTTATAATGCAGGACATATACTCTGCTGCAGAGTAAGTTAACCAGTTTTGACCTTGTATGCAAAAGACACAGGAAGGGAGGGGTAGTCTCTCATTGTCTACAAAATGTTGTATACAGCAACAGCAACTACAGTAACACTCACTAGATACAATGATTCAGCAACTACTCCCTGCAGTAGTAATTTCTACCAGGAAAAAAATAAATAAAGAGTACCTTTTTTTTTTTTTTAAGTAGAATTCCATAAGGAAGAATGAGCTACGCTGCTCATCAGAATCAATTTTCTAAGAGAGGCAAGCAACTCTGATAATTTTCTTAATTTGTCATACAGTGGTCCAAACAGCATACTGCTTTGTAGTTCTGACATACTGAGTTTGGCATTAAAAAACACAAAGAACTGTTCGTATTAGAATGCACTGTAGGAGCTGATTGTCCACACTGTTTTTAAGTGGGAATGAAACGATACAGTGAGTGCTTCACTGGATGTCAGTATGGTGGGCAAATCCATCTACTTACTTCTAATATGGCAGCAGAAAGAACATTTCACCGTCACAGCAAAACTGCAGCTTTCATCACTGTGCAGACAAGCCTGGATGGAACGAGTTGGACCAGCATACGCATTTGCAGGCACCAGTAAGCCCCGTCTCTACCTTGTTATGCTGCAGTTGTTAGAGGCCAAAACAGGGAAGGGAAAGAAAGAAAAAGTAGCAAATATGATACATCAGTGCTTGAGTTTAGTGCTGCACGGGGATGGCAGCATTTTATCAGGGCAGTCTGACTAGTGGTGGGGAATGCCTCCCTTCCAGTGTCTCTTCAGTGTCTTTGAACCTTGCCTAGTTACTCAGGCCTGGCAAAAGCATGGGATAGAAGAGAAGAAAAGGGATTTCTCCACATATAATAGAGAGTTACCTTGTGAGGAAACTGTTATGCTACTGATATGTAAGCATGTAGCTAAGAAAGGAGAGTATCACAGCAGAGCCCCATGAATCCTCTAGTGGAAAACAGGTTCAGCTTTTATATATTACACTAAGTGACTCAGCTCAATATGACTCCAAATAATACTGCCGCTCTGACATATCAAGGTAATAAAATTTATCATCATTTTAGGTTATAATACTTTGGTATTTTACATTAGACTGCAGAAATGCTTTTATATCTCTTAGCATCCACTGGCAAAAGGACTGTGCTTTTTAAAGATCATTTATAGTTTTCTGAATAATCTCATTCAGTTCTTTGGGGTTGCATAAAAATTCTAAGAACCCGTCTTCTTAGGCACCCATGCATATGTCACACTTCTTTTTGTTTCTAATTTGTATTTTGCTTCTGAGGTCCACTCAACCTAAAATGAATCAGTCTACCCTTGCTGGAAATCTGTACAATTTCTCTCTACTGCAAATCTCTTTCTTCACATTATTCACCGTGCTGATATTCTGAACTCCAAAGCAACGTAACAGATGACTCACCTTCAGTTATCAGACATTCTCATCTATTCACTTTTTGAATTTTGAGGTTCTTTATTAGAAATTTACACTTGACCTCCAATTTCATCTTAATTCATATTTTACATCATTTCTAATTGATTTTTTCCATGTTCATGATTAAACTACCAGTACTTTATTAGAGTTTTTATCTGGCCTGTGACACTCGAGTTATTACTTAAAATCACTAATGTCAGGAGTTCTAATTGTATATTTATAAAAGCCAAATCATTCACCTGCATTCATATTTTGAATGCATTTAGGGTTCAGGAGTACTCACAAGATACCCTTACCACTAGGCGATCCTGCTGTTTCTTCTGTATACATGTTAATCTTTTGACTTTTTCATGGAGAACAGTCTGTTCTGTTCTAAAACTATTACAGCATGCAAGCACCTTTCACTCTCATTTTGTTTACCTGTTGAACACTGCTCTTTATATGCAAGAAAAATTCATAAACTTGCATTTTCTGAGCCTGATTTAAATAACATATAAGAGAATATACACATATATTCCATTTTTGTGCCCTGTGACCTGTCTCCTGTAACAACCAATTACATTTCTTCTCCATCTGCACAGTTTTAAAGACATGCTAGATTTTTCTCCCCAGTTCCCATAGTAAATATTCATGTGGGAGTAAGTCTTATACACCCAAAATTATTTTGTCACATATCAGTGAATCCTTAAAATTAGCAAAATTACAGCTTACTGACAGTGTTCGAAATGTCTGACATTTCAGACAATATTTTCTTTTCACTCATCTTTTGTGAAAAGTTTCTCTCTTCACCATTTCACTCTTTCAGGTTTATACCATTTATGACTTCATTTATGATTTTACCCAAATTTTTCATGCTTGCTCTTTGCTTGGTTTCAAACTGACTACTGCAACACTGTTTCTAGTAAGAGAATGAGACATTACAATCTTTTTTTTCTTTCCTGCACAACATTGTTAATTCATTATAGTTGAATCTTTCCTTCACCTTCTTTACCTGGAAAATATTTTAAAATTATAATTTAATTTGTTTAGGGTGGTCTTCTTGTTAATTTTTTTTAACTATTTCAGTCTGTTTTTCAGGTCTTCTTTTGTTCTACAACCTCTTATTCTCATACTGCTTCCACCTAAATTATAACAATATTATGCATTTTCTTTTTAATTGATAGCTATGCTCTTTGATGAATTCAGCTTGTCAGGCAAGGAGATTTTAACTTTCTATCACCGCAATAGCTCCATTTTTTTCTCCTGGGCTAGCTGTAGTGCCCCATTTTGGTACAAACTTATTACTTCGTTCCTTAAATCACTAAAAAATTTCAAGATTATAAGATGGAAATTGAAAGTGTTTCTGTAACTCCCAGTTCCTGTATGGTCACAGACACTCCATCCAGCCTTTCCCAATACTTGTGTTACTAGAAAAAATGAAAAACTACTGGCAGTAATATCCTTGCCATGGCAGTAAAAGGATACATACAGTAGGACCCAAGGCAGCAGGTCTTAAGGCTTCCCTTCTTCATAGGACTCTATCCACAGCACTGTATAAGCAGAAGAAAAGCCTTACGTATCTCAGACCTCAGCCCTTTATCAATATTTTCAGACTGCATGTGGATGTATTTCAGTCCAAGAATCGTGTTTGTAAGTGGCAAGCCTCTACCCACCACAGATATCATGTCTGAATGCCTTTTCTGAGAACAACAGCTGTTACAGCTGTTACAGATCTTTTTGATCTGGTAGATGAGGACTTTCCCCCCTTGAACATAGTTTCTCTGAAGTCAGAAATGAGAGAACCTAAGGAAGAAGGAAGTTCTTTAACAGAAATAAATCAATGCTCAACCCATTGTCCCCACCTTGGACAGCAATGAACGTGGAAAATCCTGCCACCCATCAGTTCAAAGGAAGCTGAGACCAGAAAGAGGGTACGTTCTTGCTTTCTTAGTACATCAGACTGCTATCATGTTGTGGCCCTTCTTGTCCTTAAAAAAACCCCTAAGAATTAGCTCCAAATTCATATAAATAAATCCAGTACAATTCTACCTTTGTTCTATGATGCATTTAATCATTAATACAAGACTTCAAATCCATCTGTGATAAAACATACCATTCTACTAATATTTGCCTCACTATAAGATATGCTTAAGAATATCCCAAATCATGGAAAATAATAGGTTATTCTGCAAAACTAGAAATTATAAAATCACATATTGTATAAAAAAAAATCCTCCTTTATGTTATTTCCTGAATGAAATTCCTTTTCAAATCTAATTTTTTTACAGATGCACAATCAAATACATTTGCCTGTTCTAGACGTGGATACTGATCTGGTCCTTATTAAATCAAGATGATCAAGATCATGCTAACTTGAACACTAACTTCAGCAACATAGAAGAAACTCATCTGGTCCTAGCCTAGCAGAATGCAAACTGGAAATGGTTTTGGAAGGCTCTGCCTTAGTATACCTTGAAGCACTAGCAATGCCTTGCAGTGTTCCATAAACTTACATCAACAGCTAAACAGTCGTTCGTCTTTTACTCAGATACCCCTATACTTTAAAGACACAATGCTAATACTAAGGTAATACACTATATTCCAATTGTTTAACTAAAAAAGACTGTCAATATTCTTCAGTTGTTATGAAAAGATAGAAAGGTAGAATAAGCTTCTACGTGAAGCTATTTTGTAGTAAGATGTATTTAAATTAAGGATTAATTGAAAAACATTGGGACATCACCATATAATTTTCCCATTGCATAGCCTTAAGAGTTTGACTGCAGCTGCTCATATATTTGTAAACTCCCCCTCACTGGTGATTCCGAATTATCTGTAATTCATACATCTACATACACACACACAGGAAAAATGGAAAACAAAAGCAAAAGAAAACACATGTGGCAACTGTCATCTTCTTTAAAAAAATCTACACTACATTTATCAAAGAAATGACTTGGTGTAATTCCCATAGAATTACACCATATTCCCATAATCTAGACCAGATTCATAGTTAACTATTGCAGTCTCGGGCAGTGGGTGGCAAAAAATGTATCAGAAGCAGGTAGAGAAAAACCCTTGCAATAATCAGATCGGAGGAAATCTGATTCCTATCAAGTCTTACCTAATCTTAATAAAAAAATATCTTAAACCCAGAAACTTGAAGTTTTGTGTCCTTCTCAATTTTTCTTCCGTCCTGTTTCTTCAGCATGAACTGTTATAATCCCAGATATTGTTCCAGATCTATATAAACAAGTAATCCATTGATAAAAGTCAGTAAAGTTCTTGGTATCAACAGTATATTGTGACAATTGATTACACATTGTGTTTATGTATTTAATACCAAACACCTGATTATTTTTTTTTCCTGACCCAGGCTTTGTTCATTATCTTTTTGTAATCCAGCCCCAGCTCTTTAATATCTTTTAGGAGATGAGGTAATCAATATTTCAGATGACAGCTCATGGTCAAAATCCTAGCAAATCTCTCCATTTTGAAACACTGATTTGCATAATCTTAATCTCAGTATTTTTAAGTAGGTGCAGCGACAAGAATTACCAGCCGATGATAAATTCTGTGTTTCTAATTACTTTTAAATTTAGACTGATTTTTTAAAAGCTAACAATTTCCATTGAACACAATTTTTTAAGTATTCTGTCTTCACAGGAATCATAAACAGTGTCAAAATTGTAGACTGGCTCGCTGGATTAAACTCCATGGAACCCAAGCAGGAAACAGCCCTGGAGAGTCTGCTGGCCTGCCAAATTTCCAGCAGAAATTTTGACAGAGTTATTGTGTCCTTTGCATGATTTTACTGCACTCTTGCTACCTTTTGCCAAACTATTTCACTAAAAGTTTTTACCTCACTCCACTCTCAGCATTCATTTCCTGGTGTTGGCCACAATAAGAAGGGGGGAAATCGTTAATTGAGTTATTCTGAGCAATGCCCCAATCCCTTTTCTTAGATGATCATGTTATTACTTAGAACGCTCTAAGTTCCCTAAGTACTTCACTATACTTAAATTAACAAAATACTGGAGGAAAATATACTTAATAGTAATCATCACTTCAGATGAATTAAAGTGCCTTAGGAAAATATCAGATACTTCTATCTTAGGAGTCTCCTGTTGTGAAGATAGGTCCACAGGGGTTTATAACTGTATATGAAATCCCTGAATGCTAACTACATAATTTGATAAGTATTCCAACATTAATGAACTGGAACAAAATGGCATTTTATAGAACAACTGTGTCAGCCTACTGATTTATCACACATTTCCTGTAAGTTCCCATGAAGCTCACAAAGAAATAATACAAATTCACACAGAAAATAATAGCCCTGCTAAAACAGCAATAAGAAACTGGATCAAACACAAAAGCCCCAACATGCTGAATATTTATTTTGTATCTGAGCATTAAAGTTTATTTGGCATGTTAAATCATTCTCTGTTTTGAGGCCCCTCATAGTGAACTGTGACATTAGCAAAGCTAACGCTGCAAGAAGTAAGTTAGAGTCTATGTTTTCACTTTCACTCTCAAGACCTTGAAGTTTAAGATTTGGAATGGGTACATAATATTTGACTAAAAATATTTGCTTCTCAAGTCTTTATGTAATCTGTTTTTCCTCCATTCATGCACAGGATAATGAGGTTCCCATACATTCTCAGTGTTAAGCTATTTCTAAATGAATAATCAGTGAATGTATTACTTGTTACATTTGTGACTGACAAAGAACAAGCTTTACAGCGATAATTTACAATTTACAGTGATAGAAGCTAACCTCTGCAAACAAAAGGGCTTTGCTTGGTGCAAAAACATCATGATATATATAGAATATATTTCTTAGCTCCATAAGACAACAATGTCTGCATTACAGACAACATACCATTTTGGTCAAATTGATGTGTATACATATGCTACAGACCTTCATTTCTGTCCTATGCATGTTTTCCGTTCTTAGTTTTCAGTTCCCTTGTGCAAAGACCTTTACAGCACAGAGAAGGAAACAGGATTCCCCTCAATTTTTGCCTGCATAGTGCCTATACCGCTTTCCATGTATCATAGGAAGTATTGGATTTATGTGTTGCAGTGTAGGCATAGGTCACAATAGACAGACACATTTTACACAGCAACCTCTTTTTCCTCCATTCATGCATGGGATAATGAGGTTCTCATATACTCTCAGTCACCCAATCACCCACCAAGATGCTCAGACCAGCACTGGGCTACCCACCCTGTGCCATAACACCTTGTACTCATATGCTGACATTCAATGACTGTGATACAAGAAAAAATGTATAAAAAGTTCTTAGGGCCCGACAAAGCATCTAAGGTGATGTATCAACATTGGTACTGTGAAAGAGAAATTGGTGTTGCAAGAATCTCTTCAATTCTAGTGAAGGCATGGAAGGCATGCCCTGTGAGGAGCGGCTGAGGACCCTGGCCTTGGCTAGTTTGGAGAGAAGGAGGCTGAGGGGCAACCTCATTGCTCTCTACAGCTTCCTGAGGAGGGGACGTGGAGAGGAAGGTGCTGAGCTTTTCTCCCTGGTATCCAGCAATAGCACACGTGGGAATGGTTCAAAGCTGCACCAGGGGAGGTTCAGACTGGACATTAGGAAGCATTTCTTTACTGAGAGGGTGGTCAAACACTGGAACAGGCTTCCTGGAGAGGTGGCTGATGCCCCAAGCCTGTCAGTGTTGAAGAGGCGTTTGGACAATGCCCTTAATAACATGCTTTAGCTCTTGGTCAGTCCTGAAGTGGTCAGGCAGTTGGATTAGATGATCGTTGTAGGTCCTTTCCAAGTGAACTATTCCATTCTATTAGGATTCAAGAGGAATAGATCCGTTCTCACTGAGTGGCTGGTGGGCAGCCCCAGAGAACCCTGTGACATCTTTGGGGAGTGTCTGCGATGGTGCCAACCTCACCGCTCTTGAGCAGCCGCAGGCTCTGCTCTGCCACTTTTGGTCCAGAGCTCGGGCAAGTGCACATGCACTGCATGCAAGCTGTGGCAGGACTGTGGACCTACGCTGGGAGTGATATTTGGGCAGAGCCTTGGCTGGCCAGGGCTGCAGGTCCTGCATGGTAGCTGTCCCAGAGATGTGGGCACAAGGAGAGTGCTGGCACCCTTGGCACCACTGATGTCCCCCAGCCACTTCTTCCACCTTCTCTGACTGTCTCCTGCAGGTACTCTGTGCTAGCTTGAGTCATGCTGTCTGTCTGCAGGGGAGCGGAATGTCAGGCGGTTGTGGAGGCAGCCCTCAGGGCTGGCTGGCCACTTTCCAGCCTGCAAGGAGATGCTCGGAGAGGGCCTTACCTCCCCTCTCCCACCTCCCTCTTGGCCTTTCTTTGCTTTTGTGCTCCTGGTGCCAGAAAAGCTCAGGCGCTTTGCACCTCTCTCTTGGCAGGACATGGCGTCTGGTGCCAAGGAGGCTCAGGAGCAGAGCAGCTCTCCACCATGGCCAGCACCAACCAGGAGCAGCAGGCAGGATGGTGGGAGGCAGCAGCAGGCAGGCTGTGTCCCATCTGTCTGGGTGAGGTGAACAACGCAGCCTACGTCGACACCTGCTGCCACTGCTTCTGCTTCATCCGCATCTGGCGGTGGGCCACCACGAGAGCTGCCTGCCCACTCTGCAGGCAGCCTTTCCACCACATCCTGCACACAGTGAGGGTGGACAACGACTACCAAGAGTACGTGGTCAGCTCGTCTGCCCACCGGCAGAGGACCGCAACCAGGGAGCGGGTGTGCAGCAGATCCCCGCAGCAGCACTACCACCTGCACCGGTGGCCCACCAACACCATCCCCACCACTGGGAGAAGGGGGCCTGCAGGGAGGGACCGAGCGGTGCGGGGCGACGCAGCTCTGGGGCCCTCCAATGCCTCCGCCCGGCAGGCTGCAGGGGAGTGCCCAGCCACACCACCCATCCTCCACATCAGCATGGTGGTGCTGCGGCCTCTGCGCATCGAGCTCTCTGAAAGGAGGCTCCAGTAAGCATCCGGACACCTCCAAGCACCAGTGCAGGCCTGTCCAAGCAGCTGGGCTGCAGGTCCTGGAGGCCTGTTAGTCTGGGTGCCATGACAGCCCTGTCCCTGCTGGGTCCTCCTGAGCAACCTGCTCTGCCTCACCCTGCTGGAGCAGGGGAGGGGGACAGGAAGACCTCCAGACAACCCTTCCAACATACTCCATTCTGGGATTATTGTTTTAAGATAAAACTATTTCTGACTTGACAAAGCAGGTGCCAACAGCGGTCAGAAATACTTTATTTCAAAAAAGGGGCATTTGATCAAGCTGTCCCCAAGAGGTAATACGTTTCCAAATAAGCCAGCACCTCTGTGTACCTTGGGTTTCAGCTGAACTGGAGCACTGGTCTCTACAGCAATTTTACAGAGATGGAGGGAAGCAATCCTATCTATTCTCACAACGGCACCACACTGAGCCCTCTGAGACGGGCTGGCTGGCAGAGAAGTGGTATTACCGAGCCCACTGCTTCCTCCTCCATCCAGCGGGACCCATCCCATTCCCCCACCATGCGGCCTTCTCTGAGACAGAGCCCATGAGGAGCCTCACACGTGTCCACAAGCTCCTGAACAGCATCCCCTTGCAACGTTGGGGCACCCCCAAATGCTTTTGCCCCGCACCCTGCAAGGACTCCCCCAGGGGCCCTGCAGTGACAGGGCAGTGACCCCTGCAGCCTGCAAGGCCCCCAGGCAGTGCTCTCAGCTCTGCAGAAAAGGCCCTGGGGACCCACTTGAACATGAGCCAGCAATGTGCCCTTGCTGTAAAGGGGGCTTATGGACCGGAGCACCCACCATACAAGGAGGGCAGGCTGAGAGATCTGGGACTGTTCAGCCTGGAGACGAGAAGGCTCAGGGGGGATCTCACCAAGGTATACAAATACATGAAGGGAGGGTGCAGAGAGGACGGAGCCAGGCTCTTTCCAGTGGCATCCAGTGACAGAACAAGAAGCAATCAGCACAATCTGAAATACAAGTGGTTCCTATACTATCAATCACCTAACCAGGATTATAGCGCTGATGAGTTATTCTATAGGCAATTCAGAGAAATCTCCAGATTGGTAGCTCTTGTCCTTATGGGAAATTCCAACTTCCCAGATATCTACTGGGAATACCATACTGCTGTTAAAAGCAAATCTTGGAAATTCCTTCAGGTTTGTTGAGGGTAATTTCCTGCCATAAGTAGTCAGTGAGCCAACTAGGAAAGATGCCTTCCTAGTTGTTATTTTTGAATAGAGAGGGTCTTGTGGAAGATGTGACAGTAGGTGGCCACAGTGATTATGAAATTGTTGAGTTTAAAATTTTTGATGTAATGAGAAAAAAGATGAGTGGAGTTGCTCCCCTGAATTTCAAGAGAGCAAAATTTAAGCTATTCAGGGAGCTAGTTAGCAGTGTCCCCTGGGAATCTGGCTTTTGAGGACTTTAGGGTCCATGAGTGCTGGACAGTTTTTAAGAACCACCTTTTAAAAGCACAGGAGCAGGCAATCCCATTGTGTCGTAAGTCAAGCAAGAGGGGCAGAAGAGCAGTGTGCCTGAACGGGGAACTCATTGTGGAACTCAGGAGGAAAAAGAAACTGTATGATGTCTGGAAGCCAGGTCAGGCTTTGCGGGAAGATTACAGACCTGTGGTTTGCATATGCAGGGAGAAGACATGCAAGGCCAAAGCTCAGTTAGAATTGAAACTGGCCAGTGTTGCATCAGCCAACAAGAAGGGCTTTTTTAAGTATGTTAATAGCAAGAGGATGTCCAAGGAAAACATTGGACCAAAACTTGTTGAAGGTGGTCATCTGACAAATAGAGATGGAGAAAAAGTGGAGGCATTCAATGAGTTTTTTGCTTCAGCCTTTAATAATACTTGTAGAGCTTGGGCTGCCTGGTCCTCTGAGATGGAGGACCACGATTGCGGGAACAGTGACTTTCCCTTTGTGGATACTGAAATCATAAGGGACCAGATGTATCAGCTGAATGTTCATAAGTCCATGGGGCCTGATGGGATTCACCCCAGAGTACTGAAGGAGCTAACAGATGTTATGGCAGGACCCCTCTCGATCATCTACCAAATGTCTTGGGAGTCTGAGGAGGTCCTCGCTGACTGGAAGCTAGCCAATGTTATTCCAACCTACAAGAAGGGCGTGAACAAAGACCCAGGGAACTACGGACCTGTTAGTCTAACCTCAGTTCCTGGAAAAATTATGGAGAAGGTTATACTGGGTGCTATTGAAAGACATTTAAAGAATAACACAATCATCAGGGAAAGTCCTGTTTAACTAATTTGATATCCTTCTATGATAAGGTCACCCACTCAGTGGATGAAGGGAAGGTGGTGGATGTAGTGTTTCTGGATTTTAGTAAGGCTTTTGATACCGTCCCTCACAGCATTCTTCTGGACATGTTGTCCAACTGTGTGATGAGCAGGGGTAATAACTTAATTTAGAAACCACAAATGAATCATTAGTAGCTGATTAGAACCATAATCTTCCACTTGGCCTCACATTCCTTGAGGGAGCAGTTCAATCCACACCTAACCCCAGTTAAGTATTGCTGACATGGTAAGAGAAGTGGCTGGTCGTTCTCTTTTACATCTAGCATTTAAGTGTTGGGCTTTTTAACCTTTCCCTTTATGCTTCATATTACTCACAACAGGACATAGTCACTGTAGCTAAGTCTATTGGCCTAGCCTTAGGTTTGAACAACTATAGGACATTGCTAAGATGCAAGTGCAAAGAATTCTTGAAAATAAGATTTCAGACAGGCTTGACATGGACGCAGTAGGCTAAGGATATGATTTCAGCATTTTTCAATATATAGTCCAGCACAAAGACTATGCATACCTTAAGACCGGAGCAGTCAAAATACATTAAATAACCACCACCACTCAGTAATTCTTGTCAGCCAAGCCTTAAAACTCTTTTGTATGCATCTTTTAAAGCTTTCCCTCTTTCACCTCCCTTTTGCTGGTTCCTGAGTTTTTACTAATTATCACTTTTATAATTTTGGCTTTTTATCCTAAAGTCTTAATATTTGCAGCAAGTATGTACATGCAAGTTACATGCAAAAACTAAACCTCCTATTTACACTTTCCTGCTCCACATGTTTATTTTTCTTCTTGCAAGGCATCCATTAAAGATGAAAATAGAGCTCAAGTGTGGAATTTTTGGTGCAACTTTTGTAATGCATGTTTCTTCAAAATACTATTTTCAAGGTCATTCATAAAATGGTACTGAACTTCAGCTTCTTAATAAAATCTGTTTGAGCAGGTGCAGTGACAGATTGATTCAATTTTTGTTTAGTAGGTCCAGCACAATTGCAGTTAAACACAGCAAAAAAGCACTACCCTTACAATTTTAATTAATTTATTAATTCATTAAAGAATTAAAAATGTGATCAAATTTTTGGTAAAAAATATGACTATGCTGATTAAAACATTAAAAATAGCCACTTCATGCAGAATTAGAAAGGTAAAGGCCATGATTATTTTTCTAACACAAGCAATGGCATAATTTAAAATAATATAACACACAGCAGGATTTATATCCATTTAAACAATTTAATAATCTAGCAAATGCAGCAGTAAAAAAAAAATCTTAAAACTGTCCTTATGAAATGGTAAATAGAGGCCTGTTCAATGCTTTCAGTAACCAGTAGTAAAGTACATGCTCAGTGTCTCTCCTCCTAGAAAAAGAAAACTTGTAGAACTAGCATGTCAAGTAACCTGTTAAACCGCAATTTACCTGTAAGGCATGAATGAAGTGCTTTGGTCAAGAATTGTTTTGCTTTCTTCATTCTAACAAGACTTCCACCTTCCAGTTCAAAAGCAGCAGGCCCATTGATCTGCCTGAACAGGCCAGGGGAAGTCAGGCTCGAATACCCAAAAATAAGTGCAAAGGGCACCCATCCCCACCCCCACTCATAAGTTTGAGGAAAAATTTCTACCATGCTCTGAGTTGTGCATCAAAAAGAAACAGCAAGCAGGTGCCACAGAGCACTGAATAGAGACTAAAGTAGAGAGATTACCTATTTGCATTTCCACTGAGTACTGATTTTCTTTGCCAAATGCTAGTAGAAGACAAAGCAAGGTGCAGGTCCTTGGCTTGTATACAGGATGAACTGAAAAGAACCATTGTATGTCTTCACAGTAAATGCCTTCATTTTTTGCTGCTCTGACAAGATAGTAGGCATTTCTGCTAGTTCATTTTCTAAGTATGTGTTTTCCTGAGCCCTCATAACTTTGCCATTGCAGAACTTCAATAATGGAAAATACTTGCAGCGAAGTTGCAAGCTCCAATGGACCTGTTGGAGTGGGTCCAGAAGAGGGCCACGAAAAAGATCAGGGGGATGGAACACCTCTCCTGTGAAGAAGGGCTGAGAGAGTTGGGGTTGTTCAGCCTGGAGAAGAGAAGGCTTCGGGGAGACCTTACTGCAGCCTTTCAGTACTTAAAGGGGGCTTATAAAAAAGATGGCAGCAAACTTTTTAGCAGGACCTGTTGCGACAGGACAAGGGGGAATGGCTTTAAACTAAAAGGGGGTAGATTTAGACTAGATATAAGGAAGACATTTTTTACGCTGAGGGTGGTGAAACACTGGAAGAGGTTGCCCAGAGAGGTGGTGGATGCCCCATCCCTGGAAACATTCCAGGTCAGGTTGGATGGGGCTCTGAGCAACCTGATGTAGTTGAAGATGTCCCTGCCCACGGCAGGGGGGTTGCACTAGATGACCTTTAGAGGTCCCTTCCAACCGAAACTATTCTATAATTCCATGAAGACCATTGTCCTTTATGCAGGCAACCCAGAGCACAAAGGAGATAAAGCAATGTGAATTCAATGCTTAACATGATGCCCTTGGACTCCACTGTTGGGAACAGATGTTCTTCCTCTCTGCACAAAGATTGTGCACTCTGTCCCTCCCACAAAATAATACCACCCACAAAATAATACATCTGAGCATACACACATAGGTCCTGCATACTCAAGGCTGAATTCACACTGTTTTGAAGATTTCTTTATTTTAATTTCTCCTCCTGTTATGACTTGATGTTACAAAAGTGTATTTTACAACCCTTATCTTCCTATGCTTCCTGAGCATCACAGGAGACAACATTGAAATTTCCTTCTCTTCAATTATGGAAGCTACAAAAACAATAGTTTTAAAATAAGCAATTGACTTTAAAAAAACTTTTTTTAAAAGTCAGTGCCCTTACAATAGGAAAAGTGAATAGCAGAAAATACGCTTGTCTATCTCAAAAATTTCAGAAGCAACATTTGCAGAATCTTAGCCTCTGTTCTAGACTAGCTTTTAGACCAGTATACTTGGGATTGTGGGTATAATCAAAGGTAGCCCAGAATACTAAATACAGTGCTGTGAAGAAAGGTGTCCAAAGCAGTTATAAAATGCTACATGGCACCAAATCCTGAAAGAACTGAGTGCAGACCAAGGCAGCTGGACTCTCAGCGGTACAAAGCCAAGTGGATATTGGAAACAAAATTATTATAATGGATAAATCACATCCAAGGTAGCACTGAAATTTTATGTAGGCCCAATAAAGCATTAATTCAGATGGAGAACAAACTTCAGAGAAGTATAAAGTAATGAAATCAGAGGGCCAAATTAATCCCTAGAGTTATTCCCCTGAAGTCAAGTGAGCTAGGCAAAATCTTAGTTTATTTTGTTATTTCAAAAAGAATCAGTACCAACTGAAGCTGCACAACACACTTGGTAAAATCAACAAATTTATACTCTCCTTTCCCAAGCACATCCATGGAGGAAGATCTCTCTCCAAAGTGTTACATCAGAGAACACCCATTCACAATTCCTATTTGATGGGAGAAGCAGAAAGATTTCACATTCCCCAGTATTCCCATTGATTCTGCAGACTTGGGAGCTCCTTTTTTTTTTTTCCTTCCCCTCTTAAACCAGGTCCAAAGAAGCCACACTTTCTGCTTCTTCAGAGAACACGTTCTATTCCGGCAGGATGGTCCACAATATATATTTGGCCACATTCCCATGGTTATGACAGCATTTGATTTTAGCTTCTGTTACTCTCTTCAGATGAGTGAGTGTTAGCAACTGATACAAACTAGACTCCAGTCCATGTAATATAGTTTAGTTATATGAATTTTCTTTAATTTTACTTACAACAGAAAATTGGAGGGGGGGAGGAGTGTTCATCTGATTTTTAGGATCACCCATTTATTTCTCAGAGAAGTGGTATGGTACGAGCTTACCATTCCTTGGCCCTCAATTAATATGCAGTGATGCAACATCATACAGGAAGGCAACAAGCTGTGGAAGTTACTTCTCCTATTTTGGAAGATGCATAGGGAAAACTGGACCACCAGTTTGCAGACTTGGAAAAAAGGAGCTAACCGAAGTTCACGCTTCTCCCCTTACTCCACTCTTCTTTTTTTTTGTGATATTATCTTGGCTTCTTTCCACGGATTTGATATGCATTCTCTTGGAATCATAGCTAGTAAATTTTCTTGAGCAACATCCAAATTATGTAATGCAATCAAGTGTATGTTGTATTTGTACATGTATATGCAGGTATGTAATAATTCTAGTGGGAATAGCATCTGGGCATAGAGGTAATTGAATGCAGAATTTAGCTGTTAATGATTACTATTATTGAATCAGCTTCTGCACAGGAAATTCCTAGCACAAAAATCTTCCTTTATATGATGAGCTGTACTCCGTGTCTCTGGTAGTCAGTCATAACTAGCCTATTCAGCTGACAATTCATAAACATATGCTTTTATAAAATGTTCCATTTTCACAGAATTGTATTACGGAAAGATCATAGATCAACATACATAAACAGCATGGGAGTACTTCATATGCTTCATATACTTATTACAGTAAATGAGACAATTTGATTTGTATCACATATTATATATTAGCTTTTCATTCATGCTCTAACCAATGTGTGTCCCATTTGAATAATAAGACTACACAGCTCCAACATCTTCCCTTTTCCTACCTGTAGAACCTAGGTAAACTACTTATATACTTCCCAGTTACTTTTGTGTCACAATTTCATACTTGAATATAATTATGTTCAAAATTTCGTTGTATTGTATGGATCTTTGATTGTCCCCATGTTAGAAATGAGGAACAGAGGGATGAAAATTGCAGCTATAACCTGAAAAGAGCATATATGTAGCAAAGACTTCTGAAATTTGTAGTGAGATTTAGTGGAGTAGAAGCACGTATTTATGAACAATTTCACTATGCATATTCTTCCTTCTGCCTATGTTGTTGTCATGGTTTAACCTCAGTCAGCAACTGAGCACCACACAGCCGCTTGCTCACTCCCTGCCCCCCAGTAAGATGGCAGAGAGAATCAGAAGAGTAAAAGTGAGAAAACTTGTGGGTTGAGATAAAAACAGTTTAATAATTGAAATAAAATAAAATCCTAATAATAATAATAATGGTAATAATAATAAGAAGAATATACAAAGCAAGTGATGCACGATGCAATTGGTCACCACCTGCTGACCGATGCCCAGCCAGTCCCTGAGCAGCACACCCCCCCATCCCAGCCAGCTTTCCCCAGTTGATGTACTGAGCATGACATCACATGGTATGGAATGTCCCTTTGGCCAGTTTGGGTCAGCTGTCCTGGCTGTGCCCCCTCCCAGCTTCTTGTGCCCCTCCAGCCTTCTCAGTCAGTAGAGCATGGGAAGCTGAAAAGTCCTTGACTAATGTAAGCGCTACTTAGCAACACCTGAAACATCGGTGTGTTATCAACATTATTCTCATCCTAAATCCAAAACACAGCACTGTACCAGCTGCTAGGAAGGAAATTAACTCTATCCCAGCTGAAACCAGGACAGTTGTAAAGAAAATGTTTAGAAATGTGAAAGCTAAGGTCATATAATAATAACTGAAACAATGTTTTCATATATTGAAAATACTTTATTTTCAATAAGAAACACTTCCAAAGTGAAATGAATCTTGCCTAATGGATCAATTTCTGACAACAGCAGTGGCAAAACTGAGCAAAAAGTCAAATCCAACCAAGTCTCCTGCCTTCATGGAACATTAGATTGAGACAAATGAACAGTACTTCACAATTACAAGTTCCTATCAAGTAATTAGTCATGACTAAAAATCCATTAGTAAATTTATGAAAGATCTGAAGATTATTTCAGTAAGAATTACAGAAGATATATTAAAGTAGTTTAAATTGATTTGACTTCATTACTCTGTACATCTATCTGTATTTCATCATAGCAGCACCATTGTATACAAACCACCAGCAAAAGCAATAAACTAAATTTCTATACATAGACATACAGCAAAGGCCATTAAAGATCCCAGGCCACTTATCCCTGAGAATCTCTAAAAGGTTATAATTTGATTCTTACCTTTCAAAATTAAACACTGAAGTGTTTTATTACCTGATTTCTAGAAAAAAATTAGGTGGAAATAACTTTCACGTTTATCAAGTGAATCTGATCATAACTTGCCTTTTTTAATGCTATGGCAAATAAACATAATTCTGTCACACCAATTAGTGTATCATTTGAGCAGATGCATTGAGTACAGGATTTACCCTACAATTACAGATAGAAAAAAGAGTCAGCATTCTGCTAATCATTAATCTAATGTAATTATCAACACATTGATATTCACAATGTACACTTTTTTTTTTGCACATTTATCTGACAAAAAAAGCTGAACATAACAGATACTATAACCTCCCCAAACGATTAAGTTCTATGATGCAACCCAAACAATCTAGGGAGGTAAAAATACTTTAATCAGTAAGTGATAAAAATATTTTAATAAGTAAATGATGCCATGCATTTAATATACACTTGTTGAACTAAAAATATCACTCATGGAAAAATTCCTTTTTTTCTATATGAATTACATATGAAAATTATACCGTGTCAATGGTCTTGTGCTGTTCCTAAAGATACTCAATATATTTTTATTTTACATTAACAACTAATTGCTGCTGAAAGATCTTTTCATGTTTTGGCAAAAAGAGACAAAATTTGGTCTCTTACTATCCGAGAACATGACATATTGAAGAATATTACGAAAAAGGCAAACACAATGCACAACACACAGGTTCATTCCACTGGTATATTTCATGACCCCCATTGTCACTTCCCCCATTACCTAATGAAAATGTATCCATTAAAAACCA
>NW_008824992.1:665861-686902 GCF_000699105.1 Pygoscelis adeliae | reverse complement strand
TCTTTCAAAAAAGGTTAACACCACAAAAGCTTTAGCATCATTGGTTAAGATCAATGGGATTCCCCAAGAAGCTCCTCTTTTCAAATAGCAAAGTTTACATCTATCTGAAGCAGAAAGGGGAAAAAAGGGCATCCCAAAATCTGAAATACTTAAATGCACTTCTTCCTAGAGAAATGCTATGAATACTTGCTATAAAACAAATTTTACATTTGTTTAGCCATCCTTCAATTGCAGAATATAACTGAGTTTATGGTAGCTGCTCTAAAAACCTCAAGGCTCAGGCTAAGGCAGGCAGTGTGGTGACAAGTCAGAAGACAGAGCTGGCTACATATCTTTTACAAGTTTAAAAAACACTTGGGCAAGTATCCAAAGAAGAAATAGCTGCCAGCAGTTAAAAGTATTACTTCCCTTTACATCCTGTTTGCTGAGGTTGCTACTCACAACACTGACATGTCAGCAGAAAGGAATTTGTGTTGGTGCACAAGCTGCTTCAATGCAAAATGTAGGTGTTTAAACCATGGCTCCTTATAAACTGATATTCCTTATAACTAATAATTCAAATTTTTCAGAACTAATCATTTAACTTTCATTAAAAGTCTTCCATTAACTAGGTCTTCATAACAGTGATATGGAAATTCTTTTTAACTTATTTTCCCTCTCAAAGATGGCTGAAAAGCAACTAGAGTAGCATAGAGCTCTGTACAGGGAGAGGTGATGAGCCAGCTGAGAGCTTATGGGCTGGGATTAGTGGGCAGACCAACATCAGCGACATTGTGGTAGGGGACTGCTACAGACGTTCTCATCAGGAAAAGGTAGTAGACGAGTAGATAAACTGGAAGAAGCCTCACATTCACAGGCCCTAGTCCTCATGAGGGACTTCAACTTCCGTGATATCTGCTGGAAGAACACCATAGCAAGGCACATGCAACCCAGGAGGTTTCTGGAGTGCTTCGATGACAACTTCCTGACACAGGTGACCAAGGCACCAACAAGGAGAGGCTCTCAGCTGGACCTGATACTTAACAAACAAGGAAGAACTGTAGAGGCATTGAATGCTGGCGACAGTCTTGGCTGCTTCTTGCCCATTGTAGGACTTGACAAGGCTAGATGAGGTGCGGACTAGACACTTGACAGATTTCTAGTTAGGCTCTGCTGCAAACTGAGGAGAGATCTTAAGCTTCCAGGACCAAATTCTGCCTTTATTTTAGCAGCAGAGGAGACTTGAGCATCTTGATTCAAGGGGCCAAATTTGGTCCGTGGATGCTCTAGATTTAGGGTAGTTTTGTGCAGTCAGGATTAATAGCTTCTTGCAGATGATGGCTGCTTTGTCACACATGCAAAATGTGAAAGCCCGCTGAGAACAGTAGAAAAATATTTTAAATACAGCTTCCATCAAGAATAAAATTTCTGAGCACTGTTCATCTTTGAACGGAGCATTACAGAGCTCCTTGTAAGGCAAAGTGCTCTAAATAAATAGGATTTCAGGGCCCAAGTGGGGTCCTGGTTGTTTCGGTGGGACATGTTAGAGCTCATGGCTGAGTTTGGATGAAGGCAGTGGAGACTCTGGCTGAGGCTTTTGCTTAGACCACACATTTAATCTGGAAAATGCAAGCATATAAATACAAATTAAATCCAAGCTGTGCAGTTTGCCTTTGGACAGTGGAGGATGTTCTGGTTGCTGTGCTGCTTCCCAGTTATTTGGAAGTTGTCATAAAATGTCGCAAAGGAAAGAAATCGAGTGGCAAAGTTAGAACCTATTTCACAGACCACTTTGAAGATACATGAAGGACAGGCTAAAGAGAGCTGTAACTGCCCTGCCTGGATTTGGAGGGTTGCTGAGTTTTATTTAAAAGTGTTTACTTAATTTGCTCTATACAAGACACTTCAAAGCCACTGTTTCCCTCACTCAGAGGTTGTATATATGTTGGGTGCTGGACTAGATGACCTTTAAAGGTCCCTTCCAACCCAAACTATTCTATGATTCTATGATTCAATGATTCTATGAGAGGAGGGAAAAGTCAAATAGCAGGATCATGGCCCTGGACTTCCAGAGCACAGGCTTTGGCCTGTTAAGGGATCTGCTAGGAATGGGATACAGCCCTGGTGAGAAGAGGGGTCCAGGAGAGCTAGCTGATTTCCAAGGATCACCTTATCCAAGCTCAAGAACAGTACCTGCCAGCAAAGGGGAAGTCAAGTAGATGTTGCAGGAGGCCTGCATGGATGAAGAAAGAACTCCTGATAAAGCTCAAATATTAAATGGAAGCATACAAGAGGTGAAGGCAGGGGCAAGTGATCCAGGAAAAATATAGAGATATGTCTGAGCATGCAGAGATGGGGTTAGGAAAGCAAAGCCCATCTGCAGTTGAATCCAATGAGGGATGTGTAGGGCAACAGGAAAAGCTTCTACAGGTACCTCAGCAGCAAAAAGAAGACTAGGGAAAATGTGGGTCTGCTGCTGAATGGGTCAGGAGACCTGGTGACAAAGGACAGGGAAAAAAACCAAGCTACTTGATGTTTCTTTGCCTTGCTCTTTACTGGTAAGACTGACCCTCAGGAAACCGAGGACCCTCAGACCAGAGGGGAAATCTGGAACGAAGAGGAATTACCCTCAATGGAGGAGGATCAGGTTGAGAGCACACTGGGCAGCACTAAGAAGTGCTCTGTCAGTGTGTCAAGGGAAGTGATCCTTTCCCTCTACTCAGCCCTAGTGAAAGTACATCTGGAGCACTGTGTCATGTTCTGAGCTCTCCACTACAAGAAACACACGGTCGTTCTCGAATGAGTGCAGTAAAATCCTACCACTGGCAGTATGTTGGCAACTGGCCTAACACAAATAATTTGGGGTAAAAGAAGGGAAAAAAAGCAGTAACAAGAGTTTAATGAAAATCCATGTTTCTCCATCTTACAAATTCCCTTAAAATAGATTGCATTTTTCAAATTACTCAGTATACAAAATTACATACTGAGTCATTTTTGTGAAGAAACTTTGGACTGGTGTTCAACTGAGGAGCAGTTCATAGTCAGCATTTGTATTCATAACTTGAATCGGGGGCATGGTGACTACAAAGCATGTTAAAATTCCTTATAGGAAATGTTAAATCTTTAATATCTTTTAAGTTGTTACTTTTATTTTACTGAAAATAAATGTTCTAAGTATGTATTGTTTCCTACTAACACAGACGTGGAAAGCTGTCTGTCTCCTTTCATTTTTGCATAGGCATGAAAGTAACGATGTTCTTAAAGAACACAGAAGGATACTTTTGAAATACAGGGTAAGTTGTTTCAGTGTCTCCTGACACAAGGCTTCTGAAAGGGAAGCAAGCCTTCTTTTTCTTATTATTTTAATTTTCTCCAGGAAGGGATTGAAAGAAATGAAAAATTAATTTGTGCAGCATGATAAGGCAATTCAAATGTAAGAATTCCAGTCAGGCTTTGCAAACCAGATGGCTTTTAATTTTCTGGCAATGATGTTAATTGGAAGTCAGGATGTAAACTTCTTTTTTAATCAACTTTAAGCAAATGAGGTTTTTTTCTAATCAAATAAACAGCTGCACACTGGAAGCATCTCAGCATCAGTATTACATTGTACAGTACACATTAACCAAGACAAGTAAAACTATAAACGATAATCTTAAGTAAAGTTGTAGACCACTGGTAACTACTTTAAAGACTCTAAAAATGAAAGTTTGGCATTTTATGAATGTCTTACATCTTCCTTATTTCTGCAATAAAATTTCTAAAAAAGTCACAAAAAAAATCTTGACATTTATTTAGTCACTAAAAAGTTACACTCCTGGTTCGGCATAAAAAATTAAAAGCCTCAGTTCCCTATTAGAAAACAAGTAGGTAAGAATTTTATAACTTTCTCTTTTTGGTACACTTTTAACAGAGTATATACATAGACTCTTAATTGTATTAGCAAGTTAGTGATTTCACCATTCTTTTCAAACTGAAGAAAAACTAGAGGATCTATCTTGCAGTAAAAATGATGTTATAATATCGAATTAGGAATTAATTATAGGACAAAGCAAAACTAGGAGTATATTTCAAAAGCTAAAAATAAGTTTTCACATTTGCCATAATAGTCGTCATTCCAGAGGTTATTAACTGAAAGAAAGAAATTGAATAACTAGTATCTAGCTTTGCTTTACCCCCCTTTTTCCTAGGAAGCCCGGAAAAACAGAAAAATATTCTAGATTGCCTGTTTGGATTACCTTCTTTGACAAACTTTGCACGTTACTATGGTAATTAACATAATATGGGACAAATATTTGTCATGCTTGCAAAAATGATCAGTATCATTTGAATACACGCTCAATTTTTCCTTAGGTTATTTTGACACAGGCCTAAGATTTTTTTTGTCTCCTGGTTTATTATTTTATATATTTGCTACAACAGTACAAAGAACTCCACATTCCTGATCAGCCTTAAAATAAACACCAAATATACACAATATAAAGAAGCCAATGTTTTTGTAAGCACGAGCAAATAGGTACTGTATTTCCTCCACCTAAAGCATTTTTAATGCACATTATCTCCAGTCTACTTTCACAGTGGAGTTACCTGCAAGTTTTCCAATAAATCATAGTGTTTAAAAAGGAAAAAAAGCTCAAAATAAGTATTATGCTGCCTGTATATACGCATGTGTCTCTAGTTCTGTGCACATCCTTTCTCTCACCCCTTCTCTACCCTATAATTTTAAAAATTCTTGACTAGTATCGACAAAATATGACTATAGGTACTTGAAATATATATTTTTGACATTTTTGTGAAAACATCTGAGAAGAGATGAAACATTTGGCAAGTGTCCTAACTGCAAAAAAACTGCATAAAGAAACCATATTTTATAAGACATACAGAGACCCATCAAGCCTAAATAAAAATTAGAAAATCAAGCCCATAGGTCCTTTAAAAGCAAATCAATCATAGAAGCAAAAGTGGAAATCCAGATTTCACAAGTGCTGTTTCAAAAGAATCCTCATGAATTTCAATAAGTATGGATGAATATTGGAATTAACTTCAAACACATACCAAGCTGCAAAAGCACAGCCAGCAGTCAGGGAAAGTGACTATTTTGCTCTTCTCAGCACTCAGGAGGATGGATCTGAAATATGCTGGATCCAGCTTTAAGTCTACCCAGTACAAGAGGGATGAGGACAAACTGGAGGGAGTCCAGCAGAGGAAGGGCCACCAGTGTGGTCAGGGGTTGGAGCAAATGACATTCAAAGGGGAGGCTGAGGTAGATGGGCTGGTTTGGCTTGGAGAAGAGAAGGCTCAGGCATGGGGGGAACTACTTTCAGTCTTCCATGACCTAGAGGGCGATTGTAGAGAAGAGGGAGACAAATTTTTCTCAGAGGTGCACAGTGAAAAGTCAAGAGGCAGCAATCATAAATTGCACCAAGGGATAACTTGTTGGGCAAAGGGGCGAGATTCTTCCCGTGAGGTTGGTCCAGCACTGGAAAGAGCTGTGCATGGAAGCTTGGGGGATCTCCAAAGTTCTGAACTTCAGAACTCATTGTGAAATCCAGTCAGGCTAGAAATGCATATTATTTCTAATTTCAGCTTATTCTGAAAATCTTAAACAAGCTCTTGCGTAGATTTTCATATTTGAATTTCTAATCCCAGATGAAGCTGTAAAGTCAAAGGATATTTTCCGTTGGTATAGGCAAGCTTACCATGTCATCCTTATTTTATTTCAAATCATTCATTATTATTTATCAATGCATGGTAACAGCTTGTCCTCCAAGTCATGCTCTGGAAGATAAGCCCAGTCTGAAGCTTAGACTTCAGAAGTATTCCACATCCTGAGGAATCTGATTTCCAAGTCTTAAAATTGTACATGTTTTTTCTCACTGTAGATGATAGAAAAAACTGAAGTCAACTACCTTAATTATCAGAAAAGTTTATATCTGCTTCTGGATCTGAACCCTGTGGGTCAGCTCCATCATTATTTAAATGCTACTCTTGAGAGGTCCTGTTTTGGAGTTGCTTTAAAATAAAACTTTTCAGTGACGTTTTTGTTTAATAAGTCATTAGCACTAGGAGAGAATTACACATTATTAGTCAAGAAAAGAACTTTTATGACTAAATAATGAATTGGTAGTTAGCATTTCTTTCATCTCACTGAATATTGATAGAGCTGGGGTCATTAAATTGAACAATAGTAGAGCTTTTAGCTAGGTCTCTGGTAAAGTCATTATCACAGCTATCAGCCACTTCTATCTGATTCATAGCCAGACTGGTGAAAAATAATGTTAATAGCACACTGTAACAGCTAGCCGTGGTCTGTGTCTATCTTGGTATCTCTTTGAACCAGCAGTTATTCAGAAGGGCTGCACTGAAATCTGTTTGATAATCATCCATGATGGTTTCAGCGTAACAGACAAGAGGTAGGATCGTGTCCACATACTTCACATTAAAATGTTAATACTTTAATAGGTCTCTGTTCCATGACATCTTAATTATATTAATTGCCATTTTTCCTTTACCCATTTACTGTATTTCTGACATTGTCTTAGGTTCCTTATTCTTGGAAAATCAGAGGCATGACTACAGGATATTGAAGTTTTGTCCATATTAATGTCTAGAGTAAATTTAATTTTATTTGAGAGTAGATGCTTTAGTTATTGGCCCTGTCATCACTTCTTACTGTAATTATTTGCAATTCACCTCATATTGTCCTTCGTCACAAATCGGATTAAAAAAAATTAACTTGAATACAGATATTTGTTAACAATGCTGCAGTCAGTGTTCATAAGACAACTAATTACGAATTAGATTACATCAAATTTCCCTCTTTTTGTCAGCAACTAAAGGTCTTCTGTGGTGTGATCCTACATAACCCTGTATTATGATTAAAATATTATTCTAGCCAAGGGACAACGTCAAAGACATTGACCAAACCTTGCAAACGCAGATCTGTGAAAATAACAGAATTATATTTAATAACACCTTCTATTTGTGTGTACAGAACTCTTCCATAGTAATGCTTAATAGCAATAGTTAAAAATTGTAGTATGCTTTGATGACTTCTTTCCTATGTCAAGTTTTTATTTATCATCACTGATTTTCTGCTTCAAGCTGTACTCCGTACGGGGTTCGTGACTCAGATCAAATGCTTTTTTTTTTTTTAATATGACATTTTAAAATTATTTGTAATGCAGATTAATTAATGTGTATTATATGAAATCAGTATTTTCCTTAGTGGTACTATAAGCAGGAATACTTTTATTTTGTAGGATTTCCTCAAAGTGGATAGCTGAAGAAAAATGTATTAACCCATCATCCTTTCAGAATAGTGACATAGTGTGTACACTGGCAAGAATATCAAACTAATCGAAGTCTGCTTATGTAGAAAAGTTTTCTAGCACTTAAAGTAATGAGGGTAAGAAAGACTAATTATTAAAGAACCTTTTTAAAGGTCACTCATAAAAAGGCAGTCTTGTACAGGCTTGCCCAGTAACAAAAAATTATCAAGCAAACCATTTAAAATAGGTTTGCAAAGCACTAATTCATCCTCCGATTGTTGCCTAACTGAATAACATAACACAAATTATTTAAAAATTATATATTTCATATGCTTTTAAAAGGTCTGGGTTTGTAATAGAATACTAAAATGGAAAATGAAAAGAATTCAAAACTTCTTAGGATTTTTCATGGATTTTTCTTCATGCTTTTTCCTCTTGAATTCTCATGTAAAGGGAGCAACAGAAGGATTAGCAGTCCACTGAAGCGCTAACTTATTTGATTCTCAGTATCAGTGAAGTAAGCAGTGATGTATTCACTTTCTATGGATGCTGCATAAGCAGGCAACAGGACTGATAAAAGAGCAAAATTTCTGAACACTTCAGGGAGTCTATTTTTCTCTGCTGGATTAGAGAAAACTCCATTTGGCTTGCAAGATGTTCTGTTGCATTAGGAACGTTCCTCAGGCTTTTTGGTTACCATTCTTCATTTTCTGGGCTTCCCAGCTACACGTTTCTATTCACGGCTTTCCTTCTATTGGCTGAAAGGTTTTCCCATAGAGGTGGAACTGCCAACAATATCTCTTGCTGATCCGCGTCCTCCACAGCATCTCAATCCCTTGTTTCTTTTGATCTTCCTTTTCTTCTTTCAGCTTAGCCCTTCAGAAATTTTCTTATTAAATCATCCACCCATCTTCCATTCTATATATCCCACTAAATATTATTATTATAGGACAGCTTGATGATCCAGGCCAAAGTCAACTTTGCAGGCACAATACACATATCTTGCTTCCCCTGCACTTAAGAACAGAGTTCTCTTAGGTAAACTGTTGTGCTCAGATCATAGTGCCAACTTTGATTTCATTTGATTCGCCTCTACAGAAAGCCCCATGTTGGACTGTGACAGGACACAAGTCCTTAGCAGGACATTAGTCACCATAAGTCTGCTCACAAAAGACTCCCCTCAAAAGTATTCATATGGGGACTGTGTTAAAAGACAAGTGCCAGGAAACAAAAAGACCTCACAGTCTCATTTCAGGCTAAGCCAGAACAAATTATGAAAATTAAGTCAGCTATGTTAATCTACTGTTTTAATGATATTGTACATATGCAAGAAAGAGAGATTTAGCAGTCACGTACAGAAACGCAATCTCCCTATCCATGACTATTAGCACCACTTCAAGAAAACAAATACTTTTGTTCCGATAAGGTAGTCATCATTCTTCAAAGCAGACAGCAACAATGAGTGACTCACCAACCTCTGGATAGCAGCAGGATTCCTCTACAAGTACTGTACAGGTTATTTCAGCTTTGCCTACATAATATTAACAGCAGTATCCTACTTCTATTCCTTTAGTAATAACAAAGGTAGTAATTTTTCATTTATACACTTCTACAATAACTAATCCACGGAAAGACACAATAGACATACTTGCAATATTCAGTATGCACTTTCTAATGTCTACTGTGTTGTATACTGTGTGCATTCCTCTAACTTGGGGATCTAAATAATATTAAAAAGGTTACATACATACAAACACTTATGACAAACATAAATGCAATAACCATAAAAATTACGTTTAAAAATCTATTAACCACTAGAAGCAAAATTCCATTACTGCAGAGTATATATTGTCCTTCATTTACGTTTTGCCTTTTTAAGGACATCTGTGCTGCTATTCAAGAACACTATGATTCCATTCGGCATTATTTTTTTTATTATTCTTCGCCCAAATATAGATGCTTTCAATTTGCAAGGAAACATAAAGAAAACACAAAACAAAAATCAAAACACCCAAGTTAAGTTTCCCATTATCACTCATGCTCTAAGGAAAGAAGTAGCATATCTCCATTGCTGGAGGAACTTGTATAAAACCTGCTACTATTTGTACAGATTCAGGGTCATTATGTACAAGGAAGGCAAATTGATCCAGCTAGCGTAATACATTTCAAATAGGACCTAGATTCTGCTTCCAAGATGGCAACCAAATCTCTAAGCAATTGATTATCCTCCAGCTTCTTTGTTTGTAAAGTAGAAGTAACATTGTCTTTCCAGCATAAGTTCAAGTTCTGTCACACAGAAATTGTGCACTAGTCACTAATCCACAACAATCAGTTCAGCTCAGTTTAGAAGTTTATGCTTGTCAGAAGGCAACGACTTTCACACTGAGACTCTGCCTTGACTGGGTATATGTTAGTGAATTGGAGGTGAAAGTCTCTTTATCCAATAGTCCTCCAAGAATATCAGGTGTCATTAAACTGTCTTAACAATCTCCAGTGACATAGAATGTGTTAGTAAAGGAAAGAAATTGCTGAACTGTGAAAACATTAGAGATTACCTTTTTTTAGTGGTAATAAAGAAGAAAGAGAAAGTGCATTCCCTCATCTCCTCACTCTGTCCCAGGTATTAAGGGCTATATTGAACTGCCTTCCAGCACTAGACAGAAAAGCTTAAGTCCTTCAGGCTTCACCAAGCATGAAAACAGCATTCCAGCACAAGCCTTACCATTTTGGGCTACCATTGAATAACTTAAAATAATCCTGAAATCTCTTCAAAATGCTGCTTAGAAATAGTTTGGAAACTAACAACTGTTGAAATGCAACTTTATTTAAAGAAAGTTTCTTCCATAATTTGTTTAATTTTATAAGATTGCAAATTTATTGTATTCTTTCTAATGGCATATATTAACAATCATTCCTTCTCTTGTCCTTGAGAGTTCAGTATACATGAACAAGACAAGAACAAATCTTACTCTCCACAAACCTCACAGTCCTTTATATGCTGTCACTTTTTTCTGCATTTCTGTAATTTCTATCAAAAGCTCCTAGGACAACTGTCATTTTTCATGGTAGATCCAGCCCTAAATATCAGTGATGCAACAGCTGGGGAACAGGGCTATGCCATAGGTGGGACCTCCAGGAAGAATTTGGCTGCATCAGAATGCACCCTGGGATATTTCTGGGCCCGCAGACTGGTTGTCTGCCTTTCCCTTCTGACTCTCTGCTGTGCCGGGGGCAATGGATCCACCTGTATCTTACCCTTTAATAAGCTGCTAAGGGATTGAAGGGTTTTTAAGTAGATGTTGGATAAGTCACTCTCTTCTAACATGGGGTTGGTTTTCTTTTGCTTTGTTTTAGAGAGCATAGTGGTAACTTTCCTAAAATTATATTGTGCTTTCATTATAAACATTCCTATCCGAACCCTATCCAGCCCTGTTTTCTGGGTACTATCCCACATACTAACACCTAGCTGCAATGTCCCCCTGCTCAGCGCTGAGGCAGTGTGATATGAACCAGCAGTTGAGATACCATGGGAAGATACCATGCTGTACTTATCCTGCACTGCTTGTTCTCTCTTCTTTGTGTCCAGTGGCACTTCACCTGTTGATTGCTGTCCAAAGTGGTAGCTAGCAATACCTAGCTACCACTTATGGAGGTGGGGGGAAATGATCACATGCCTTAAGAAAAAAGAAGGATACTCAAGTACAGCCTCCAAAATGAAATTCAGCATGGTGACTTCAGATCAGCTGAAGGGGACTAAGGGGTAAGACAGACACATACACCCTAGCCTCCCACCCACAGTCCCAGAAGCACTGTTTTACTAAACAACTGAATAGTAACATAACACTTGTAATGTATAACACCCAAAGAAATATCAATTCCATGAAAGTTTTTAAAAGTTGTGCCCACCATCTTAAAATAATCATGCATACAAATAATCAACAAATAAAAATATTTTAAAATATATCAGCTAAGAAGTCTGAAGCAAAAGCCAGGCTGCAAATAGACAATTAAAGATGTTTCTTTGAAAAAAATTCTCAAGAGCTCTATACCAACTCACTTCCTAAAATTATGTTCAAGTCAAATTAAAACTAACATTTTTAGAAATAAAATCTCACACATTCATCAAAAGTGAATTTTGGACAGCAGTCCATAAACTGCAGAATTTTCATCGTAACATCTATTTGTAGAAGTTTCTTAGCACTTTTGTTTAGCTTTACATTTCCTGTTATATCACCCCAACAATGTCAGGGTAAAAATGTTACTTGTGGGAAAGGGACCCTCAAAATTTGGAACCTAATCGTAAAGACTACAGTTCTTGTACATGTTTATGTGTGTATCTTTTTCTCTTCTTATTTCTTACTCTCATTCATTGTGCTATGCTAAAATTGCTTTATAAACTCTGTAAGACAGTGTTGGTCTGTTTACAGTCATTCTGCTACATAACCAATACCTATTTCAGATTAAGTACAAAATAAGTAAATAGTAGTTAATTTTATTATAAACTTTTTCCATGCTGAACCTGGGTATTTTTGTTTATTTTTAAACAACTCTGGTCTAACATTCCTATCAAGTACAATCCTTTGAGTGTGACCATCCAGCCAATTCCTTACCCACCAAATGGTCCACCCATCCAATCCATGTCTCTCCATTTTAGAGACAAGGATGTTGTGCGGGACAGTATCAAATGCTTTGCACAAGTCCAGGTAGATGAAGTCAGTCGCTCTTCCCTTATCCAGCAATGCTGTAACCCTGTTGAAGAAGGCCACCAAATCTGTCAGGCACGATTTGCCCTTAGTGAAGTGATGTTGGCTGTCACCAATGTTCTCCATGTGCCTTAGCGTAGTTTCCAGGAAGATCTGCTCCATGATCTTGCCGGGCACAGAGGTGAGACTGACTGGCCTGTATTTCTCCGGGACTTCCTTTTTTCCCTTTTTAAAAATGGGGGTTATGTTTCCCCTTTTCCAGTCACTGGGAACTTTGCCAGTCTGCCACGACTTTTCAAATATGATGGAGGGTGGCTTAGCAACTTCACCTGCCAGTTCCCTCAGGACCCTCAGATGCATGCCATCAGGTCCCATGGACTTGTGCACATTCAGGTTCCTTAGATGGTCTCAAACCTGATCTCCTACAGTGGGCAGTACTTCATTCTCCCAGTCCCTGCCTTTGGGTTCTGTGAATTGGGCGACGTGGCTAGAGCATTTGCCAGTGAAGACCGAGGCAAAAAAGTCATTGAGTACCTCAGTCTTCTCCATGTCGGTTGTAGCCAGGTCTCCCGTTTCCCTCATCAGGGGCGGTACAGTTTCTTTCATCTTCCTTTGTTGTCCTATGTACCTGAAGAAACGCTTCTTGTTATTTTTCATGTCCCTAGCCAAGTTCAGCTCCAGCTGTGCCGTGGCTTTCCTGATCCCCTCTCTGCGCTCTAGGGCCATGTAATCTCCCCAGGATGTATATCCCTGCCTCCACTGCCTATGCATTTTGATTTTGTGTTTTAGTTTGTCTAGGAGGTCTTGACCTAGCCAAGCTGGCCTCCTGCCTCCCCTGCCCAACTTCTTGCACATCGGGATTGAGAGCTCTTGCACCTTAAGTAAAATGCCTTTGAATATCTCCCAACTCTCGTTTGCTCCTTTGCCCCTGAGGGCAGTTTCCCAAGGGATCTCAAGCACTAGCACCCCAAACAGCCAAAAGTTTGTATTTCTGAGGCTTAGGGTCCTGACTCTACTTTTTACCCATCCTGCACCCCTCAAGATTGAGAATTCCACCAGGGCATGATCACTGCAGCCCAGGCTACCTCCAGTCTTGACCTCTCCAATAAATTCTTCTGCATTAGTGAGCAACAGGTCCAGCAGTGCCTCTCCTCCGGTTGGGCTCTCCATCACCTCTACTAGGAAGCTGTCCTCAACATGTTCCAGTAGTTTCCTAGGCTGCTTGCTGTTCGCTGTGGCGCTTTTCCAGCAGATGTCCAGGTGGTTGAAGTCCCCTATCAGGATCAGGGCCTGTGAGCGTGATGCTTCCTGCAGTTGAAGAAAGAACTCTTCATCAGTCAACCTCTTCTTCTTGATCAGGTGGCACGTAGTAGACACCAACCACAAAGTTTCCTTGTTGGCTTGGTCTCTAATTTTCATCCATAAGCTCTCGACCTGTGCATTGCTGTTCTTCAAAGATAGCTCCATGCAATCAATCCCATTTTTGACACAGAAGGCAGCTCCCCAACCTCTCCTTCCTTGCCTGTCCCTTCTGCATACTTCAGAGCTGTCAATCACAGCAGTCCCATCGTGTGATTCATCCCACCAAGTTTCTGTGATAGCAATCAGGTCATAGTTTTCCAGCTCGGCAGCGGCTACCAGCTCTATCTGTTTGTTTCCCATGCTGCGTGCATTGGTGTAGAGGCACTTCAGCTGGGCTATTGGCCACATCCCCTTTTTAGAGGAGCTCACCCCAATTCCCTTGAGGCAGTTCACAGGGGTTTCCCTGTTGCTTCCTAATGCCTCGGCAGCCCCTCACTCTTCTTGAGTGCTTAGAACACCATCCCCTTCCCCTGCTAAATCGAGTTTAAAGCTCTCTTTATAAGTCCAGCCAGCTTATTGCTGAGGACGCTCTTGCTCACACTTGGTCAGTTGAGCCCCATCAGATGTCAACAGGCCTGGTTTCTCAAAGGTATGCCCAAGATCGTAGAAGCCGAGACCTTGAGCATGGCACCACCTACGCAACCAGCCATTCACCTGTTCAATTCATCTCCTTTTTAGCAAACACCCTTCTCTGACTGGGAGGATAGAGGAGAACACCACCTGTGCTCCCAATCCCTTTAACATTGTTCCAAGGGACGTAAAGTCTCTTTTGATATTTCTGAGTTGCCTCGTTGCAGCATCATTCCATCCTACTTGGAATAGTAGGAACGGATGAGATAGTCCACAGGCTTTACCAGGCTCAGCAGCCTCTCCGTGACACCACGGATGCGAGCTCCTGGCAGGCAGCAAACTTCTCTAGACACATTGTCTGGGCGACAAATGGGCGCTTTGGTGCCTTTCAGCAAGGAGTCTCCAATTACTAACACCTTATGTACTTTTCTGGTGGCGCTGGTTCTAACGCGGGTGGGTAGTTGGACCAGCTTTGCACAGTTGGCCTTTCCTGGGTCTTGCCCATTACTCACTCTCTTCATTCTTCAGCCCCAGGGCATCGTACCTGTTACGTAGGGGCACTTCAGGGGGAAGGGGAAGATTCCTCCTCATGTCCCGAGCAGAGACAAGAGTCCAGTCTCTTTGTCTTGTGACTTGGTTGAGTCTTTCACCTCAGGGTTGGAAGCAAGCTTACCTTCCCTTTGCAAGCCTGAAGGCAGGGCTGCTGCTCAGCTTGTGATAGTGCACAATGCCATGCATTGATCTCTTGCTCAGATGCCTGGATACTGAGCTACTGTGAAGCTCCTCTTGTAACATGGCCACTTGCTTGAAGAGTTCCTCCAGTTGGGTACACTGGCACCCATGACATCCACCTCTGCCTTCGGACCAAGGGGGACTTCCAGATTCTGGAGTTCCATGCAACATTGGGTCTGGGCAGCTCTTTCAGTTCTTGGGGGGCCACTCTGGGTGTAGGTGTCCACATAGGAAGGTTTTATCATTTCCACCTGGGTTTCAGTCACAGCTTTGCAGTTGCAGCGGGTGGAAACCATTTTGTTTCGACAGGAGGCTACCTCTGTCTGGCTCCCCGAAGAAAATAATAGCCCGTTTTCCGAAGGCTGCCCTCCCTGTGCTTCCTTCCGTACAAACTGCCACGCAAACTGAGTTGCACAACAAGGAAAAAATGCTAGTCCATAATGCATCACCCCACATATTCAAAAGTGTAATTTCTTTTCTCAAACTGAAGCTTGACACATACATTTAGAGTAGAGTTTATCACATAAATGTGAATTGGGGTCTGGTCTAAAAAAGACAATAGAATGGAGTACTTTCTAGGTTCAGATGTATCTCAGATTTTACCAGCAATTGCAATATTGCCACCCATCAAAATAAACCTATTCAAGAAGGCACTGTACACCACGTACACCAGTCATTTAGTTTTTAATCTTCCTTCCATCTCAACCATCTGTTTCTGCTGTCCTTTCAGTATGTAAAGCCCTTAGATCAGTACCTTCTGTTAACTCTAAAACTGAACAAGGATGCAGACCACAAATAAGATTCAATATTATATAACAACAGCTTAATGAAAAATGCACAAGCCCTTTTGAAACTCCATCCCATATGAAGGACTTCTGATCTTCTAACTGCACTCTTATTTTATGTATTAATACCAAATTTAGATTGATTAATCCAAATAGTGGATTACAGACCAGTGTTAATTGTTTTAAGTTATGATAAAATATATTATTTCTGACAAAAGGTATGTGTTTTCCTTTTCCTTAGTGTTTTTCTCCATAGTTTCAAATTGCCTACTGTGTTTCAAAACTGGGTGCCACTGTGGATGCTTAAAGGCTGTCAGAAGTACCAGCAGCAAAAGAAAACATCTGAAAAGAAGAGTTGTCCTTTCACATTGGTCTGTGCCATAGAGAGGTCTACAATATTTTATTGCAGAGCGATATTTTATTTTCTTTTTTTAGAAAGGAAGTTACTTCTTTATGGAGGATGGGTAAGTTCTGAAAGGATGATATAGACATGAAAGAGCAATAGGGTTGCATAGATGATAATTAAATGAATAGCCATGCAAGAAACCAGGATAAATGAGTCAACTCTGAATTCTACAATGTTTTCTTCTGTCAAGTACTTCAATTTAATATAAAACAGAATATTAGGCCTGGGATATGAGTTTGTAAGAGGCCTTTTGTTTTTAAAGGCAGGAGTTGAGTTGGATAGGAAAAACAAAATGATAAACACTTAGTTATCCAACTGACAGTGACAAATCGTGCCTACATGTATATGTGCTATGGGTATCTTCCAAAAGACACATTTTCAGGACTCCATTAATACGAACAGCTTAATACAGGTATATAACCTTCCACATAGTTTTCTTTCAGTTTGTCAGTTCCTCTCTCCTGTTCTACTACTCTTCACATAGCATAAAATCCACACCAAACAACACAATGTGCTATTTTTTTCGTCTATCTGAGAAAACAGTTGTAATGAATATGGCTCTCTTTACATAGTTCACATAAAGGGAGAATTTCAAAAGCATTCACAGAAGTTAAAAGGACACATTTAACTGACTCTTAGTAAGAATTCTGGTCCTAAATGCGAATATTGAACATATTCCCCGAGGAAGTAAACTGACGTGGACCGGCATGTGTGTGCCAGTGGCTTTTGTGCATATAAAGCACTTGTAATGCTTGGATTCAACCACCGGCTATGTATACTGTTAACCTGCTGCAAGTCTGCAGATACACATCTGCTAATTTCTCAAATAATAGATGGCATTTTCCACAGGCTGAAAGATGTGAAAATGCTACAAATCACATCCACACTGGAAAATATAAGCATCTGTGGTATTTATCCTGAAATTAAAATAATTGTCTGAGGTGAGTTAAATTAATTCAAAATATCCATAGGTGTATGGGTATAAGCAAAAGTACAAAGAACAGAACATTCACATATCATTCAACATACTGTACAAAGAATAAAGGCCATTTTATAAAAAAAATGGCCCTTTAAAACCAGGGTGTCAGGTTTCTCCAGTGCTTCAGGAAAGCACCATTTACTCCATAAACTTGACTGAGGATTTCAGAACATTTTACCTTGCCTATGCCAAAAATTTGGCAGTGCAGTTTACCACAGGAATACTTCTCTGTAATAAGATAAAAATATATTCAGTGGGCAAATCAAGTAAGAGTGTGAAGTTCTCATTTTAAATGTAATCCTTCTGACTAAAGCTAGAGGAGTGATATGTATACTGCAATTACATCTTGAGTAGGGCATGTTTTGTATATCCACCTAAATCTGGGTACGAAATCTAAGGTCTTTAGCATTTTAAAATGTGACACTGATATTGTATTACAAGTTTTCTTTTGTTAAAAAAATGAAATAGTCTTTATTTTTAAGCCTCTGTTTTCATAGACATTGGATCCCCTCAATCCCCTATACCCACTTCCACCTATCGGCAATTACCTCAGTATTGCATCAATTAACCTCCATAAGGCATGCATTTTTGCTTTTTTTTGTTCACTCGTGTTCTCATGTTTACTTTATCCACTGCTGTGCTCTGGCAGAATCCCAGACACAGGAAAGAATAAGAGGCATTTGGATTATTGAGGACATCTCCATGCAGTGACACGCTGTACAGTCCATTCAGGCCCTGGAAGGATCAGCAGGGTATGTAACACTTTGCCTTCTGGACTTTTGAACAGTTTAAAGCATATCAGGAATGTTACTTCTTATTGAACAAGAATTTATTCTGTTTTAATTCCATCCTGTTAGTCAATAAAATCTTTCAGTTACAGAACTGGTATGAGTGAGAGATACACACTCAAAATAATCTATTATTCCCAATGCCATAAGATGTGACCTACTGATTTTCAGCGCCAGGGCATCCTACCTGTTACGTAGGGGCACTTCAGGGGGAAGGGGAAGATTCCTTCTCCTTTAGTCAGAAAAAAGCTTCATGCTGACATTAACGCATTTTTAGCTAAACTCTGGTGATGTTTACTACACCAGGGGTAAATCATATCTCTGAAACTGAACTGTAGGACCTGATAAATCATTTACCAGTTTGCAATGAATAACTGAAGAATAAGGCCAGTAAGCTATTTAATTATTTCCCAAATCTCTACACTGTGTAATGAATCTCAGATCCAGAACTCCAACATGTACTATGTAACAGTACAGAATGATACACATCATTTAATGTCCTCCCGTTGAAGCCAATGGCAAAAGTTCCACCTCCTTTTAACCTAGTCAGAATTTTAGCCAAATACTAATCTTAAATTAGTTTTTTTCTGGAAAACAGAAATGAATTGAACTGACCTGATGTTTTGAAGGCAGAAGGCCAAAGATAAGAGAAACAAATTCATAGAGTTAGAAATTTCTCAGTCCCTGTATCTATTTGCCAGGAAGAATAGTATACATTAGAGATTAGACTGGCAAGTCCTTTTAAAACCTTACTGCAATTATTTATCTACATGAGGGAAATGCCAGCATACAGAGTCAGTGTTAATGAACACTTCACAAATTATTTTAACAAAAAGTTTGGTTTATAGTCATGCACTGCAATATAAATGACATGGGTATAAGACTTATTTTGAATCATTTAGAGGATTTCCTGCCAATATTAGGAAGGGGCCATGGCTTCTCTACCTGTGACGTATCACATTCACAAGAAGATTTCCCAGCCAAAAAGGTGTGGCAAACCATCTATGCAAACTTATGATTTCATCTTGTGAATTAATTCTGCTTGTTCATGGCTACACTGATTTATTGGAATAATTTAAAAAATTCGGGGTTTTTCTCTGTAATACTCCATGCTATGGGGATTTACAGTGTAACAGATTCCAGGCACAGGCTTCAGCCTACTGCAAACATTTCAGCAAGGAGTTTAATTTCCTTTTTGATTTCATAATGTTAAAGACAGACAGTTCTGCTTCATGAGGAAGGAATCCATTTTCAGTGAGCACACATCTTTTAAATATTCTATAACTTGATTTTGTTACTTAGTATTCTTATCACTGGAGAAACACTCTATTCAAAAGAAAAAGCTCTGTGCCTTTAGCACACTGTGGACAATGCATATTGTGTTAACAATTCCAAGATTAATTTAGCACAACAATTCTCTACAGATGCATTCCATTCTCATATTCTGTATAATAACACTATTTTAGGAATTAGCACTTAATGGTAAACAAAGGTGTTTACTCCTACCAGCAGGAGCCTGCCGGGTGACTGGAATCCAGTTTTACTTTATGCTGTGTATAGTCAAAGTCTAGAGCTACACTTATAATAAAAATCAGATATTTATTTTTAAAGGACAGTTAAATAAACTTCTGCTAATCCAGATTATACTGTTCTTACTACTTTCATAAACTGCTATTTTTCCATGACTGTATTCAAATTTTATGCCTCAGAAAATCATTCTTGGTGAAAAGTTCCTAATCCAGTCATGATCAACTGTAAGAATAATTAAAAAAAAAGGCATTTATAAATAACCAGCCAGGAAGTTATATTAAGGAAAGGGTTACAGCTGAGATCAGAGTGAGGTTGAATACAAGGACCCTGAAGACACATGTTGAAGTATCTTCTCTCCAGAATACACAGAGTTATCTATTGAAATTGCCAGGGAAAAGTGTCTGAAAAAGTTTTAGATCTGAGCTGAAGTTTTGATTTTAAAAATAAACAGGAATGAAATGAAAAGGATGTTCCTCCAAGGCACTATTATCATACTAACATGTGTATAGGTTTCATTCTTAATGTCTTACTAACGCTGAGCAAAGAATTTATTTATTTGACTTCTTACAGAACAGTCCCACAGAGTTTCATACGTCTATTTGCTCTGAGCACAAAGAGCCCTTCTGCATCACTGAACTCTTTGTAGACTGGGGACTTCATTTTGAAATATTCATCTCCTTTTATTCCTTGCATGTTTGTCAGATTGAAAGAAATACAAGTAGATGTAAATCAATGGAAAATGTAACATATGTCCATCAAAAGTGAAAAATCATGTTAAATAAGTCTACAATATAAAGTGAAATTAAAATTAAAAATTGATATCTTGAGAAATTTGTTTTTGAAAACAGCTACTTAAGCTTTTCTAAAGGGAAATCATGCCACACAATTCTTTGAGGGGGATCACAAGGGTCTGATTTAGCTAATAACGTGCTTGGACTTGGAGAAGGTTTTCTGCCAAGGCTTTTGAGAAAACTAGGAAGATACTGAAATAAGAAAAGGTCATTGCCTAAATAAGTAATTCATTAAAAGAAAAGAAACAGAAGATAGGAGTAAATGGTCAAGCTCTGCCTTGGAAGAAGCTTATCATTGCAGTTCCATGGGAATGTACACTGAGGTCCTTGCTATTCAATGAAGTCCTAAACAATCTATAAAAAGAAGACTGAGTAATGAGATGACAAAGTTTGATGATGATACTAGGTCACAGTAGTAAAAGTAATGGCTAACAGTGAGGAAGAGCAGAACACAAGCACAGGACTGAGTGACCAGACAATAAAACAGCAGCTGAAATTTAATATAGAAAACTGTAAAGTAATGCAGGTGAAAAGAAAAATTCTAACTTTACATATAAATCAAGAGCTCTGAACTTATCATTACCACTCAGGAGACTGTGGAGTTAAGACTCCATGGAAACATAATCTCACTGATCAGTAATGGTTAAAAAAAAAGCAGATGTTTGTTATTATTAGGACAGGACTAGGAAACAAAACAGAGCACATCATGATACCACTGTATAAGTGTTCAGGTGTATAAGTGTACATCTTGAAACACTGCATGTAGTTCTGGTCTATCCCCATTTCAAAAAGAACTTTATAGGCTTCAGAGAGGTTCGGAGGTCGGTAATAGGGTGATTAAATGCATAGAAAAGTTTCTTTGCAAAGAGCTGCTAAATAAAATAACAGTAATAATCACATTCAAAAGCAGCATGAAGAGATAGATTAGACTGATCTGAGAATCATTTGAGCCTGGGAGGAACCTCTGCTTGTGTCTGTTCCATCCTCCTATTCAAAGAGGGGTCAATACTGAATTCAGACTAACACACTGAGAGCTTTGGCCAGTTAGGTCTTGTTGGGTCATCCTCCAGAGGTGGAGACTGAACAGTCTCTCTGTGCAACTTGCCAATGCTAAATTGGTCTTCAGTGAAAAATATTTTTTTCGCATC